>NC_132996.1:72919852-73229558 GCF_048564905.1 Vicugna pacos | reverse complement strand
TTCTTGGCCCCAAGCTCAGGCTGGACATCCAGTGACTGTCGAGAGCCCCTCACAGCCAGGCTTCACCTGGAGTTGGGTCCCCACAGACCCCAGACTGCCCTCCAGGTTGGACAGGACAGGGGTAAACAGCCCGGGAGGCCCTGAGCCCCACCTGCAGCCAGGCCCGGGGGGACCGTGGCCAAGAGCCGTCACCTCTCAGACCCCAGAGCAGGCGGGGAGGGCAGCCCCAGCCGCAGGAGGAGTGGTCACCCCAGAGCTAGGCAGAAGACCCATGATGTGGGGCGGAAAGTCCACACGGAGTGGGCGGGTAGCCAGGCCCACCGCCCTCCTGATAATGTCACATCGGTAAGTTCCGGGCCCTCAAGATAAGGATGAAAGGCAGTGTTTGCCGCTGCTACAGTTTGACCAGGGCAAGTGGCAGCCATGACGAGCTGTGGTCAGTCCCAAAAGCCTCCCCCGGGGGGACGCAGGGTGGGCTGGCTCCAGGACAGCCTTGGGGCGGACAGGGGGTCCTGGCAGGGGACTCCCTGTGAGTCCAGCCCTCATTTGCCTCTGAGGAAAAGAGGTCACCCAGCTAGGTAGCCACGGGGAAGGGACAAGGATTCAGGTGTCCTGAGTCCGGCCCAGTGGCCTTTCAGGGTGTCCATGGGTCCATGTGTCTAGTCTCCTGTCCAGCCACTCAGCTTAAATAAAAGGGGGTGAGTGGACAAAGACATCCTAACCATGCCTGCCTCATGGTCAGAGCTCAGTTTGTAACAAATGGTCCAATAAGCCAGTGGACACACAGCCCACAGGGGCCAACTCTGGGGGTGCGTCAACCGAAGGCCCCCGGGGAGGGGCACCCGAGTTGTGTCTTGGATGACAGAGCAGCACCAGTTGGGGGCACGAGGCTGGAGGGTGTCCCCACGGAGCAGGCCCTCAGGGAGACCCAGGGCTGCAGTGTGTCCCTCCCATCCGTTCACTGTCCCTTCCGGCATTCGGTCTGAGGGAGTCAGAGTGAGCACTGAGTAGGGAAGGACACCCTGGGGCCCTGACACCCTCCAAGGGCCCTCCAGGGTCCCTGTGCCCCCTTCAGTTCCCTGGCTATCACACAAGGGACAGGAGAGATCTCAGGAGAACCGGCCTGGCTCCCTGCCATGCCCCGGGTTGCTTGTCACCAGCCTCCCAAAATAGCCATCTAAGTGGCCGCCTCTGCCCTCACAAATTCCCAGGGCATCTGGCAAAGAAAGCTGGTTTTGTCCCTGCCTGGACAGGCCCCGAGCAGTGACGTGCGGGCCTCTGAGGCCAGAGCTCTGAAGAAAGGGCCCTTCTCTCTGGACTTGGCCGCTGGGGCCAGGGTGTCCCTGCTGTCTGGGGGAGGGGGCAATGGCTCCCACACCCGGCCTCATCCCTGCCCTGGGGTCCCAGCAGAGGCCTCACTCTGGAGTCCAGTGCCCCCTGACGCTTCCTGCCCGGCAGTCAAGGGACACACCCCTTTGTTTGGAACCCTGACAGCCAGAAAACCCAGCATTCTACACAGCGGTCTTCAGCCAGGGGGTCAGAGAAGGGCCCCTGCCGATGGGCCAGTACACCACTGACCAACCGTTTGAGCTTCAGCAGGTCCCAGTCCGAGCAGTGAGGGTGGCTGAGGCCCAGCCTCTCTGGTGCTAGAGGCCCCACGGGTTTCCTTGCTCTCACGTGGGGTAGAGCCCTTTCCTGCCTGAGGTTTCCCGTGGGAGCTGTGCCTGTGTGCCTGAGCACACGTGCGTGCATGTGTGCCCGGGGTCTGGTGCTCTGGTGCAGCTGTGGTTGGGTGGGGCGGGAGTCAGATACTGGCCCTGTAGTGGAGCAAGCCCTTCACAAAGGACGGGATGCCCACTAGGAAAGAAGAGAGTGGGAGGGCCCCACAGAGAGGGCTTTGGCAGGATGCATAGGAGTTTTCTGTGCTTCTGAGGGGCAAGGTGCTTGGCCGTGACAGGCCTGGAGGTCCAAGTAGCCTGGCTCAGTAAGAAGTTCCTGTTTTACTCCTTGTCTTCCCCTCAGGGCTGGGGGTGCGGGGTGGCGGTGCCAGGCCAGCCCTCAGGAGGGAGCAGTGACAGAACAGCCAGCCCCCAGTACCCTTGCTCCCAGGTGGCCTTGGCCGCCTGGAGCTGGAGGCCGAGGCCTGCCTATGCCTTCCAGAGGGGTCAAGGGCTGAGTTCCCATGTGGTGACTCATGGAGGAGAAACGCTCCCTCAGAAATGAGAGCCTGAGTCACAGCCCTCGGTGGTGCTGTGAGGAGGGAAGGCGTCCCGGGGCTGTGTCCCAACCCCGGACCCTGCACCCCTGACCCAGTGGGCCTAGCGTGCCCTGCCCCCTCCAGGAAGCAGGGCAGGGGGAGAGGCTCCTGAGGCCCACTGAGGGCAGGCCTGTCCCCCATGAGGGGAAGGAGGCAGGACGAGGAGGGCCCCATGGTCTTCCATGAGGGTGGGTGGAGCTGCGATTCAAACCCAGGCCCCCTGCCCACCCGGCACATCGGCCCCAGTCTGTTTGGTGCCCCTCCTGGTGCCCAGCCCCAGTGCCACCTGGCGTTTTGCTGCCAGTGAGCCCTCACCCCACTGCACCTGAGTCACCGAGGGCAGAGGTCGCTGTCTCAGCTGCCATCCTCCCCCAGGAGGCCACCTCAGTCCCACCAGAGGGAGGGGGACCGAGGGAGCTGGAGACAGGGCCCTTTCCCCAGAAGACTCAGTGTCCTGCTCTACAAAGTGGGCGGGACCCTTGGCGCTGCCCTCACCTGGCACGGGTGCCTGGGACCATCCTCCTTGCTGGTTCCAGCTCCACAGAACACGGCCCCCAGGGCTCAGTGCAGGGTCCCCGGTCTCTGACAACACCGCTCTGGCCAGGAGCAGTGGGGGCCCTTCTCACCCCTTCCCTACCCCTCAGCAGCCTGGGAGCCGAACGTCCCTTGGAGAATCACCTCCACCCCTGCCCTTCCAGGGCTCACCATCCTGGTCCCCCTGCAGCCCCCGCTCAGAGTGTCCACAGCATGAGGGGCGGGAGGGCAAGGGCTCCACCTCCTCTTTCTTCTGTCACCTGCTTGACGTGCCCTGAGGGTCCGATTCTTGCCCTCCAGCTCAGAGGCTTCAGGGACATGGGTGGCGGGGTTTGAGCTGTCCTCAGCTGTCGGAGCCTACATGTGACTGAAGGGGCAGGTAGGGGAGATGCCCAGGGGACACCTGTGCCCTGGGGCCTGAGCGCTGTGTGACCACAACTGTCACTCCCAGGATTCAGTGTCCGGCCATCGTGGCTTTTGTGGTTAATCTCCTGGGAGCTGTCCTCAGTTTCACCTGCATCCCCACCAGCACCAAAGAGGCCAGCACCCAGGACCAGGCTGCCCCGCCAGGTAAGGGCCACCAGATACACATAAAACGTGCCCCACCGTGCGCGTCCCGCCCGGTGTCCGCTGCCAAACACACCTGGTCAGTTACACCCACCAGGGACGCTGCTTCCAGACACCCGGGCAGCGTGAGGCCTGAGCCCTCCCCGCTACCAGCCAGCAGCCTGGACCCTGGGCTAGGCCTCCCCAGCCCAGCCTTTCCTCCAGGGGGTTTGCCAAGACCACGATGTGCCAAAGCATCCGTGGTGGCTTCCCACCTGCCGGGGTGGGGGAGATGGGTGTGCTCTGTCCTTCCTTAAGCCCCTCCAGGGTGCTGGGCATCTCCCAGCTTCGGACACCATCAGAACGGAGCCTGGGTAGGCCCAGGTGGAACCTGGGGCAGGGCAGGGGTCGTTAGCCAGGACCCGGAGGCCCAGGGCAGCTGGTCGCCATGCTGTATAGGGTGACTCGAGGGTACCAGCTTCAGGAGTGCAGCTCTGGGGGAGCACCGAGGTTGGGAGCAGAGCACGGCCAGGTTAGGGCACATGGGTTCACCCTGCCTCCCAGGCCCCGTGGGGAGAGGTGGGGCTCCAAATGGGGTCCCCTTCAGGACATCCCAGCCCATCCACTTCCTGCCTGGCACAGCATAGGACCCCGGGTGACCGAGAGCAACCCAGAGACCCACCTAGGAGCCAGCCCGGGACAGGAGGCCCCTGAACCACAGCTCTGATGGAACAACCCGGAAAGAGTCAGGAGGGAGGGCCTGGGGTGGGGTCAGGCCTGGAGGCACAGAGGAAGAGGGCTGAGGTGCAGGAGGAGCCTGGGAGAGTCAGGCAGGGCAGCGCAGCCAAACCCAGCTGGGAGGCTGCACCGTGGTCCTCAAGTATCCGCCAGTGGTCACTCTCAGCCACTGAGGGTGGCCCCTTCTCAGTAACGGCTGCCTCCCTGGCCTTGTCGCGCTCCTGCCGCAGCCTAGGGCTGGGCAGGGAGCAGCTGCCCTGGTTACGGGGGTTGGGGGAGCCAGGGCCTCCATTACTTGGTACCCAGGTCCAGGCCAGGTTGTCTCCCGGAATTCAGAGGTTCGCAGGGTCAGCAGGGCCTGAGGTCCAGTCCTGTGAGTGTGATGAGCTGCCTGGGGCACACCCAGGGTGCCTGTGAGGGAGACTCTGTGGAGGGCTCCCATCCCTGACAGGTACGGGTCTCCAGGCAGCTGTCCTGTGATCTGATGAACCCCTCTGGTGCCCCAGGTGGACCCAAGGCCAGCGTGTTTGACCTGAAGGCCATCACTCGTCTTCTGCTGCTGCCGGGCGTCCTGCCCATATTTCTGGTCAAGGTGATCTCTGGCTTCCCCTCCGGTGAGTCCTGGGCTGCCCAGCCAGGTGTCCAGAGCCTGGTGCCGCCGAGAATTCCGGGCCGTGGGGACGGAGGCCTGCGGCCCTTTGATCGCCCCTTCCCTCTGCCCTGTGCCGCGTGCTCCTAGCCTCCCTGGTGCCTGATCCGGTCACATCTGTCCCAGAGAGGAAGACGGCCGCCTGCTTTGGGCAGATGTGGCGCTCAGGCCAGAAGGAGGAGGAACAGAGAAGTGTCTGTCTTCTCCCTGCCCTCCAGCCCCTCAGGGCTCCTGCTTTACAAAAGCTCTCACTGCCCTGCCCTGAGGCCTCTTGGACAGCCTGAGAGGCAGAGAAGACGGCAGTCTGCAGGGGAAGTCACACATTCTACCGACTTCTGTGTCCCTTCTCGGTGGACCTGAGGGCATCCCTGACTACAGTCGTGCCTGGTAGCTACCCTTCAGAGCCCCCGTCTGGGGTTCTCCAACCAGGGGAGCAGCACAGAGGACAAATTAGTGTGACATGGTTGACAGGCGTTCAAGTGCTTCCGCTTCCACGTCCACGTCAGTGCTAGAGGGTTCCCTCGGCTGCAGGAAGCTCTTTGCCTTTGCAAACCTGCCCCAGCTCCTAGGAGGGGCTCCCTAGTCAGCTCTGTCTGACATCCAGGACGGCTCTCTGGGGGCACAGTGACAGGAACTGAGTCACCGACGGCAGTCCTGGGGCCACGTCTTCCCACAGCATCAACCACCCTCCTCTGACGGCCCTGGGCTTCAGCCGCCCCGGCCATGGGGCAGCTCCCAGCACCTTCCTGCACGCAGTCCACAGCGGCCGCACGGGGAGCACCTCCCTGGCCAGCGAGGACCCCACGGAAGGTTGGCGTTGGCCTCCCGAGCCAGTCACTGCAGCCGGGCCCCTGGAGCCCTGACTGGCCAGCTGATGGGGGTGGGGTGGGGGAAGGCCCGTCCCCTAGCCTGACCTTGCAGCCTGACCTCCCGCCTCGTCCAGGGCTCTTCATGGTCATGTTCTCCATCATCTCCATGGACTTCTTCCAGCTGGAGGCCGCCCAGTCCGGCTACCTCATGTCCTTCTTCGGGGTCCTCCAGATGGTGAGTGGGTGCCGGGTGCACAGGGTGGGCGGGGGTCTGGCATCCCAGGCTCTGTGGTCCCCTGCCCTCCCAGCCCCATCCACGCTGTCGGCCTGTGTCAGGGTCCCTGGGTCCTCGCACCTGCCTGGCTGGGTTTATGAGCAGTGCAGGTTCCATCCTGCATGCTCGCTTTTCGGATGTCCCCACCTTTGCCTCTGAGTCGTCCTCCTCTCTGCTCTCGGCACCCCCAGCCTGGGTCTGCGCCCACCTACCTGGTCTGCCCACCCATCTGCCCTGGGTTTCCATCTGAGAGGGGAGAGGGGAAACATCCCCCGTGCAGGCTGGTGAGCCCTTGGCCTCCCGTCAGAAACACATCGGGGGCCCATGGTCCGCGAGTGCACGTCTGGGCACTGCAGCGGACAGGGCAGGGAGGGAGGAGACCCCAGGGGTGGGCGTGTTTCAGGAGAACGGCCAGGCTCTGCGTTCCCCCGCCCACCTGCCCACCAGTTGTGTGGCTGTGGCGGGGACAGGTGGCGACGTGCCGCCGCCACCCGGGACGTCTGCCTGACAGCCGGAGCGCAGGAGGGCTATTCTGGGATCTGCCTGAGTCGGGGAGAGAGCTCTCGAATTCTCCGGAAGCGAGTGGCATTCCCAGCACCTCCAAGCCATCTGCTCCCCACGCCTCTGGGCCCAGGACTGGTCCAGCCCTGACACTAAAATAGCCACACCCGGGAGGGCCCTGCCCCACTCCACTGTGGGCGGAGAGGGCCTAGCTGGGCTGGGAAGTGCCACCCTGGTGGCGGAAAAAAGATACACACAGAAAACAGCAACAGTAATAGTAATACTCTAAACTCGGGGGCCCCGGGACCCTTGTTCTAAACGACTGCAGCAGCCTGCCTGGGGCCAGGATACCAGCCTGAGCTCATCCTGGGCTCCCCTGTACCCTGCGTGAAGCCAGCAGAACCCTTGAGACCCTCAGGGACCGACACTGGTAGCCTCTGGCCTGGCTGGGTGCGAGGGTGGGCCTGACTGAGATGAGCCTGGGGCCCCAGCACCCCGTGCAGGTGGCGATGGACACGGAGAAGAGCCTGGGGCTGAGGCCTGGGGACCCCAGCACAGGCCGACTGGATGGAGGAGGCTGCGGAGGGGTGGGCCTTCAGAGAGGGGCAGGGAGCCCACAGAGCAGCGGCGGGGTGCCAGACCCCGGGCCCTAAGTCCTGGGGGGTTGAGGTGGGTGGGCAGCTGGCCTGCAGGGTCTTGACAGAGGGCAGACTTGGGAGCTGGGTTTTCTGGTGGGATTGTTTTTGAAGAAGGGTCCTTGATTTTTTTTAATTTAAATTTTATTTTTATTATGTTTTCATAGCGGAACTGAGGATTGAACCCAGGACTGTGTTCATGCTAAGCATGTGCTGTACCACTGAGCTAAACCCCGCCTTGGGGCCTGAGTTTTGTGTCTGCAGAGAGACCTGAGCCACCTTCATCAGGCCCCTCCCCACCCCCACCCAGGGCAGGGTTGGTCCCCGCGGTCCGGGGAGGTGGCCCCTCTGCAGGGTGAACTGTGCCTCCCACCTGGTCCCCCACAGCTGATCTCGCACCTGCTGCTTCCCTTGCAAACCATTTCCGGCCCCACCCAAGGTGTGGCGGCTGCAGCCTGATCCCCAGGGAGCTACAGCACCCTCCTCCGTCAGCCCCCTGTGTGGGCGGGTCGTCGGGGTTGGGGACTCAGGGGACGGCAGCCCAGGCGGCCCTAACAAAAGAGGCAGCAGTCACCTCCCGCTGGTGGTCTTGCCGCCCTCTGTCCCTAGAGGGCCCTGCTGTGAGAGCCCCCCCGCATTTGGCCTTCATCTGCGCCCCAGGCGTGGTGCCGCTGCAGAGATGAGCAGCTTCCCTCATACCCGGGGAGTTGGAGATAAACCCCCAGCCGCCTAGCACCTGACACATCGGGGTGACAAACACCGAGGGACAGTCGAGGTCCTGGGAGGGGTAGAGATGCCGCTGTATGCGGGGTGGCTGGTGGGGCGCTTTCCACTGGCGCAGGGAGAAACCGGAGTGAGAGGACCACAGGAAGAGGAGGGGCTACAGTGCAAAGGCCCTGGGGTGACTGAGCCGGCCTGAGGGGAAAGAACCAGGCTCTGAAGACTTGCACTGGGGCGAGGGGTGGGCTGCAAGGCCAAGAAGGACCTGGATTCACTCAGATTCACTTGGAGTGGGTGCGGCCGTGAAGGGGCTGGATGTGATCTTACCGGCCCCGCACCCCATCCCAGGCCTGCTCGAGCAGGGGTGTGTATAGAACTGGGTGCTCGTGGCCAGTGTGACCTGGGAGTGGTGTTCGGGCCAGGACGAGGGTGACAGGGAGCAGGAGGGGTAAGTGGACAGGGTCTCCAGATGGGAAGTTTGGGAGAAAGCAAAACATCTGGTGTGTTTGGTAACTTCAGTTTCATGTAAGAATCCGTTAAGGCACAGAAGCTCAGTCTTTTTAAAGTTAACGGGAAAATGGACAGACAGCCTTCACCGGTCCCGGCCTTGGGGTCTGTGGGGAAAGCTGAGGCAGGTTTCCGTCCCTTGTGGTTTGGTGGTTCCCTCTTGGTGTCCTGCACTCAGAGAAACTTGCCAAACAGACCTTCCCTTTAAACAAACAAACAAACAAAACTAAGATAAGCAAGTGTGAAAGTAGGATTTTTTCTTAAGGAAGCGCATCTTTGGTTCTGGTTTCAAACAGTTTCCTTACAGCAGGCAGGCAGCAAGGAGAGTGGTCAGTCCAGTTCCGCAGGGCTGTGCTCGCCCCAGGACCCACAGCCCAGCCCAAGACACTGAGCCCTGCCTGGCCCCAGCCCCAGTGGGTGCTGCTCCAAACCCACTGTGCCCTGGGCACTTCCTGCCAGCCCGCGGACCAGAGAGGGAGCCTCACCCTGGCCTGGGAACAGCCTGAGGGCTGGGCTTGCCCTCTGAGTCACATCCACAGTGTCCTGGGTGTCCCTGCTGGGGGCCCTTCCTCCCACCCTCGTGGAAAGGGCAGGAAGGGGAGCTCTAACTTCACGTGACTCTTGGCTGGCTGGCCATCCCGGGGGAGGGCGAGGAGGTCACAGCTGGGAGTGGACAGCTGAGTGTCAGTGGGGGTTACCCGGGGCTGCCACCTCCTCGGGGGCCCTCACCTGACAGGCTCAAGACAAGGCACTGGTTCTGGGTCCTGAGGTTCACCATCCACCCCACCAGACTGTACCCCAGCTCCATCACCAGCCAGCTCTGGGACTTTGAGCAGGTGATGCCAGCACTCTGGGCCTCAGTGTCCCCAGTTATAACTGGGGTGGTAGCCTCCTATGGTGTGGAGGACAACAGGGCTCCTGACCCAGTCCCAGCACAGGGATGGTAGACGGTAGCTGGTGTGCCTGCTCTGGCCAGCTGGTCCGAGGGCCCCAGGTAGGCACCAGGGCTCTGGGCTCAGGTCCCAGTCCAGCCACCTCCTCCTCTCTGGGCCCTGGTCTCCCCATCTGTGAAATGGGCAGGTCCTACCTCCCAGAAGAGGCAGCCAAAGAGGGGGCTGAGGAAGAGTGGCTGGCTGGGATGGGGGCACACAGGGGCCAGTGACAAGGAAGGGGGCTTCCCAGGGCCACAAGGGAACCCAGGTTTTGGAGTCAGGGCCACACTGTGAGCATGTTCATATCAAAGCAGCTTTTTTTTGGCAGGAAGGTAGAGCTCAGTGGTAGAGCACATGTTTAGTTTAGCATGCTTAAGGTCCTGGGTTCAATCTCCAGTACCTCCATTTAAAAAAAAAATTTTAACAATAAGAAAAATGTTAAAAAATTTTTTTTAATGCTAAGAAGTTTTTGCACCATAAGCCATTGCCTCCCCAACCCCCCGTCAGGAGTTAACTGAACCTTTGGTTAAAACATGTTCATCATGTCTGAAATTGGAGACAAGATTACATTGAACGTGGAACTCAGACCTCTGAGCGGCTGGCTGTACGTGTGTGTGCACATGTGTGTGCAGGCAGGCCATGTCCGTGCATGGGTTCCACCCTCTGCCCTGTGCCTGGTTGCTGCTAGGGGTGGTGGCAGGGGCCCCAAGGGCTGCAGAGGGTGGGGGAGGCTCTGGGAGACCCCCTTCCAGGGCTCCACCACACCCACCTCCACCTTCTCGCCCTCGCCAGGTCATCCAGGGCCTGGTCATCGGACGACTGAGCAGCCACTTCTCTGAGGGAGCCCTGCTCCGGGCCAGCGTGCTAGTCTTCAGCGTCGTGGGCCTGGCCATGGTGAGAGCGCCCTGCTCAGGCTGCCCCCACAATGAGTGGGTCCCAGGCCCGCTCCCCTGACCCTCTGCAGGTGCCCAGTTTGTACTTGAGGCCCTGGGTCCCTCCATCCTCACCCAGGGCCACCTCTGTGGGACCTCAGGGGTGGGCCCCCCAATCCTGGTCCGTGTGGCCCCCAATCACCAGGGTCCCTGCTCTGCACCAGGCGCTGATGGCCAACATCTTCCACTTCTGTCTCCTGATGCCCGGCCTGGTCTTCAGCCTGTGTGCCCTCAACGTGGTCACCGACAGCATGCTGACCAAGGCCGTCTCGGCCTCAGACACCGGTGAGTGAGGCGTCCCGGCCCCGCGCGGGGCGGGCCCCAGGGGCGCTCCGGCCTCCCCTCTGGGCGGCTTGCTGAGCAGTGTCAGGCAGAGCAGCTGCCCCGACTGGAGACCTGCCCGGACCCAGTAGGTGCTGAGCAGGGCGGGTGGCCTAGAGTCTAAATGGGCAGAGTGGGGATGGTGGGCTACAAGAAAGCCCAGGTGAGAGTTCTGCCCACCCCCCAGCCCAGCTGGTCCCAGCCAACCCTGGGGCTTCCTGGAGGTGGTATCTGGCTTGGCTCTGAAGTGAGCACGGGCAGGGTTTCGTTAGAAGAGAGGAGGAAAGGTGGCACCCCAGGCCCAGCCCCCGCGGAGCAAAGGTTTGGGGATGCGGGTCAGAAAGTCCCCCTCAGAGGCCGAAGGGAAGGAGGGAGACCAGAATGGGAAGGAGACTAGAGCACCGTCGCGGCCTTCTGTTCTCTCCCCACATGCGCACAGCACACAGCGGGTGTGCAGGTGCTTCCTGAGTGAAGGACTGAGTGAGTGAATGCACGCAGCTGGCTAAGTCTGGGAGGCTCCCAGGCCAGCCGCTGGGAATCAGGAACCCCCAGACGTGGACCCCCAGCCCCCACTCTGCACCAGCCTTCTTTCTCGAGGCCAAGGAGTCTCCCATCCACCCTGATGGTGCTCAGGCTCCCCTGCACTGCCCTGGGCATGGTGCAGACCCAGGCCAGGGGCTCCTGGGGACCGGTGGAGGTCAAAGGCTCCCCTAGCAGTGGGGCCAGAAAGCTCAGGGGCTTGGCCGACCCTCTGGCCATCGACCTGCTTGTCTGGGAGGGGCAGACTGAGGTCTAGAGGCCAGGATGAAAATGGGGAGGCTGTCTGGCAAGCTGAGGACCTCCAAGGCCTTCCAGACCTGTGGCTCTGTGGTTCTGGGAGGCCAGGCTGGTCCTGGACGGCTTCCTGGAGACAGTGGGCTGGCACTTTAGAGAACCAAGAGGAGGGAGCAAGAGATGAGGGAGGGCAGGAGGCAGGGGAGGGAGGAGGGAAGAGCAGATCCAGGCCACTGGGCTGCACTGGGCCCAAGGCACCACCCTCCACTTGGAAGGAGCCAGGAACTGGGTCCCAGCCGGCCTGGGAACCCAAACCACAGAGGGGGCGGTAATTGCTCCCTGGTGTCTGCAGGGCATGTGGGCGATGGGAGAGGCTGCTCTTAAATTTCCCCCACGCTGGCCCTGAGCCTGGGCGGGGCCTTGCCTAGCCACGCCCCACCGCCCCCACCACCTAGGGTTCCCAGCTCCCAGAGACCTGGCTCCTAAGCCCCTGGCGCCTGGGACCCTCTGGGCAGATGTCAGTGTTGACAGCAGCCACACTCAGCGGCCCACAGTGGACACAGCTGACAGGGGGAGTGGAGCTGGGGGTGGCAGATAAGAGGGGGCGCAAGAAGCTAGGGGAGCCTGGGAAGTTAATGCAGAGAAGCAGGTGGGGGCCCTTCCTGTGCCCCGAAGCCCCTCCCTAGCCCTGTAGGGTGTTCCCTCTGGTCCATTTGAAGGCAGTAGGGGCCGTGAGGGGTGACACGGGGCATGCCCTGGCCCACGTTGCAGGGAGCAGACCCACAGGACAGAGGGGAAGGAGCTGGGGGATGGAGAGGGGGACAGTGGGGGCAGGGAGGCTGTGGCTGTGTCCAGGGCAGTGGTGCTAAGGGACCTGCCCAGATTTCACTACGCTCCCAACCCATTCACAGGGACCATGCTGGGCCTCTGCGCCTCTGTGCAGCCGCTGACCCGAACCCTGGGGCCCACCCTGGGCGGCCTCCTGTACCGCAGCTTCGGAGTCCCCGTCTTCGGCCACGTGCAGTTTGCAGTCAACTTCCTTGTCCTCCTGTTCCTCTGGAGGCAGCCTATGCCCCAGAAGAAAGACAAAGTCTGGTGACTAATGCCCCTGGGCACAGACTGGCAATAAACTCCCTCGGGACCTCTTTCAGCCTGATTTCTGCAGGCTCCCACCCGTTGGGCAGGAGGCTTGGGGGTGAAAGATGGAGCTTTGCATGCTGGAGGGCTTCCTGGAGGAGAGGGCCTGCAGCTGGGCCCCAGGGCTCTGGGGAAGACAGAATCACCCAAGTTCCTCCCAGTCTGAGGTGGGCCCCACCCTGGGGTCCATCACCCACCAGTCCTGCCGCTGCTGCCCAGATAGCTCTCCTCACGTCTCCAGAGACAGAAGGCTCCCTGCTCAGCCCTCCCCACCCCTCGCCTTGGGCTGAGCACGTGCCCGCAGGCCCTCATTGTTCCTGAAGGGAAACAGGACAGGCCAGTTTTAAAAGATCAGGAATTTGAGGCTTGGGACAGTATCTAGGAAAGGAACTCTCACTTCCTGCTGGAAAGCCCAGGGTAGCTCGGGGCAGCCAGGCCTGAGAACTGGCTTCCCTCCCCCTCTCCCCGCCTCCCAGCCCAGGTTCTGTGGAGAGGGGGGACCAGACATGGGGAGGTCAGCTGGCTGCTGCGGCCAATGACCAGTGTAGAGAGAAGGACGTGTCAGGCCTGCAGGGGCCCCCAGACGGGGAAGGCCACCCCTCCCCCACAGGCTGCCTGTGAAAAAGTGATTAAAATTCCGAATGCCCAACCTCAGAATTCCACAGTCCCCTGGTCCTCAGAGAGCCGTGGCCCTCCGCCCTCCCGGCCTCTGCTCCGGCCCCAGCAGGAGCGGGGATCACACCCTCTGACTTTGGTTGCTCCCTCAGGAAGGTCTGGTGGGCGGGGCCTCCCAGGTGGGGCAGGATGAAGTCGCGCCCGGGTGGACGTGGGCCCTGGAGCTGGCCTTCCCCACTCCCCTTGCGCACGGGGGCTTCGCAGTGTTGTTCAGGAGAGAATCCATCGCGGGAGTGGTGTGTTCTGTGGACCCAGTACGCAGGCTCCCCCCGGCTTCCCAGCAGAGGGACAGCCCCTCCCCAGTCTGACCCCTGGGACCCAGTTAGAGGCCTGCGATGATGCCCTCGAGGTCAAGGGTGAGTGACTGACATTAGGGCCACTTTTGGTCCTTCCTCCCCTCACCGCTGCCTCCCACACCTGGTATTGTCCCAGCCACAAAGGGGAAACAAAGGCCCCTTCACAAGGCCAGGATCAGTGTCCTGTCCCATTCTTCTAGTGTTGGCTTTTTGTCACCAACAGACCTTCTGGGTGGAGGGAGACACCCTGAGGGAGGGGCAGGGGGGGCAGCCCTAGTGTGTCCCAGGCCACCCACCTTCCCAGGCAGGAAACAGGGAAGCTCCCCGCCTTGTCAGGTACCTCAGGCTTCCCCACCCCCATGTCCCCTGCCACCCTAGCAGACACAGTGCAGGCCTCTCTCTCAGATGCCCAGAAGCACTGCCCACCTTGCTGGCCCCACACGTCGGGCACTGGCCAGCAGGAGGCCAGCAGCCAGGGCCGAGGGCTTCTTCTCACAGGTGTGGACAGGTGGCTGGGGTAGGGGGCAGCTAAGGTCCGCCACTGAGTACAGGAGCAGCTCAGATTCGGGGAGGTGCACTGACCTTAGTGGGCCAGCTGGTGAGTGACTTCCCTGAGCAAGCACTGCCCAGTCCTCCCCATTCCACACCCAGGAACGGAAGTCAGCCAGGGCCAAACCCCAAGGCACTTCCCAGCCTCCTTGGGAGAGGCTGCTTGGCAAGGAGGGTGTGGCCAGGGTCCAGCAGAGGACAGTGTTCATTGAAAGCGCATTTCCTTGCCCTTTGGAGGCCTGGGGTGGCTGCTTCCCCTGCTCCAACACACACACTGAATGAAGGGGCCTCTGACTCCCCCTCCCCTCCCCAGAGGAAGCTCACTGCATCACACCCGGCTGGTAGAAAAGAGAACAGCTCAAGTAGTTTATTTGGAATGGACATATTGATGCAAAAAATATATATTATTAAGACAAATGGTTTTACCACAAATATCATCAAAATAAATACATAGATAGTCCAATAATTTAACGCGCCCGCACAGCGGGGGCGAGGCTCCTCGGCTCCGCACGGGAGGGTCCTTCTCTGCGGGACAGGGATGCCGCCCCGGCCTTTGTCCTCGCTGTGGTCAGCGGGTGGGCGCCGCCCGGGCTCCTGCCGCCCCGGGCATCCCCTGGGCTCCTGCTCGACTGGTCCAGTGTGTGGCTCCTGTGGGGAGAGGAGGGGTCAGGGGTCTATGCCCAAGCCCGGGGCTGAGCGGGCTGGGGTTCAGTCTGTGGGTCCCCTAAGGCCCCAACACGGGAGGCGCAAGCGACGACTCCTGCCGCGCGCCTTAGCGGCGCGGCGATTGCGCGGCATCCAGTCTCCTCTCGACAGTGTCCCCTAGACGGGCAGGACCTCCCCGCGACGTCTGAGGTTGACATTGTCCCTCCCCCAGGACCCCGAGCTGGCGGGCGGGCAGGCGGCCGGCACTCACCGCGGCGGCGCTCAGGGCGCGCGGGCCGTCCGGGTCTCGGGCTGCGCGGCGGGCGCGGCGCGCTCCTGGCGGCTGCGGAAGTCCTGCAGGGCGCGGCGGTTCTGGAAGTCGATGAGCGCCAGCGTGATGGCCGCGTTCCAGCAGCTCTCGCCCGCGCAGCGGAAGTCGATCTCCTTGCGGTCGGTGGTGACGATGGTGAAGTAGACGTACTTGCCCGTGCGCTCCACGCAGTCCACCTTGAGGATGGAGTGGAAGCGCAGCTCCTTTGGGCGCGCGCCGGGACCGGTGGGGAACAGGCTCAGGCGGTCGGGGGTGAGTACGCCGCGCTTCTTCTTCCACAGCTGGAAAAGGCTGTCGCTTCGCTTCTCCAGCTCGCCCTCACGCAGCACCTCGCCGGGGGTCTTCATGTCGGCCGGGTGCGGCGGGCGCGGCAGACGAGACGGCTCGACTGGTGGCGGCGCCGGCAGTGCGCTCCGTCGGCCCCGGGGCAGCCTTTATAGAGGCCCCGCCCCGCTCGCTCGGCCCCGCCCACCCCGTGCACGCCCCGCCCCGGCCACGCCCCGGCCCTTCCGCCCGCACCCCCGTCCTGAGCCCAGCCCGCCCCTGCCCCCCAAGTCTGGCCACCGCGAGGTTGCGCGCCGCATGCCGTCCCTGGGCCTCCCAAGGTCGCCCCCTCTCCCTTGCCTGCGGCCTGCGGGCCCCTACCCACCGCTCCTCCGGCGCCCCAGCCCCCCAGCTCCATGGGGCGATTCATGGTCCCCACCCCACCCCGGACGCCGGCCCCACGGAGGAATGTGCTGCGGCCGGCCCTGCCCGCGGTGACTCACTGCCCGGCAGCCCCGGGAAGTGCCCGCGGCTGGGGCCGGCCCGTGGCGCGGTGACGGCGGGTCCCAGACCCCTACCTTCCAGGAGCCCTGACACCCAGCCCTGCTGTTCAGGGCTTGTGGGGCAGATGGAGAACGCAGCCCTTGTTCCTCCCACACCCTTGGGGCCCTTTGCGGGAGACCCCCTGGTGCCCCAGCCCGCCTTCTGTCCCACCTAGCCACCCATCGTCCGCGCCTGGAAGGACCTGCCCTCTCTCCCCTGGGTCAGGCAGAACGGGAGAGCAGATGTTCTGAGCTTCAGTTTTCCCTTCTGTAAAATGGGGACAGTGACACTTGTTAGATTAGGTAACCCACGGAAAGTGCTGGAACAGCTCCCCACAGTGTCCAGTAAGTGTGAGGGGAGGAGAGGCCGTTCCAGCTCCCTTCCTGGGGTCCGTGGCGGCTCTACGTCAGGGGAGGGAAGGAGGACGACTCCGACTGCGACTGCGACTGCGACCGCGCCCGCGGGCGGGCGGGTAGACGGCCGGAGGTCCTGGGAGCCGAGGGGGCGCGGAGTGCATGGCGGGGAGCGGGGAAGGGGGTCGGCCGGCCCGCGGCGGGGCGGGAGCGGTGAGGGCGGCTGAATCATGGCCTGCCAGCCGGACAAGCCTTTTTATTTACCCTCTTCCTTTAAAGGGTTTAATAGGAGCAGGAAGTGATCGCGGGCTCCTCCCGGGTTCCCAGGGGGTGGGGGTGGGGAGAGCCGGCAGAGACCTGGGGGGGCCCCCACCTTCAACACCGCACCGGGCTGTGAGCTGGGCTGGTGCTGTAAAGCAGACACAGCAGGGAAGGCCCTAGTGGCGTGGGGCTGTGAGAGCCACCCTAGCCCTGCAAAACGGAAACACAGGTGCCCTGGTTCCAAAAGTATTAACATTTTCAGGACGGTGACTGGTGACTGCCAAGCACAAAGCCAAGTGTGGGACGTTCTGGGTGCAGGCCCATTAGGCTGGCCCTACCTGCCCTCGCTGTGTGGCCTGGGGCAAGCCCCGTCCCTGGCCCTTCAGGGTCACCCTGAGGAATGAGGGTCACCTCTGGCTCAGAACAGGCCTGGGCAGATGGCAGGCAGGTGGCAGCTGCCCAGTGGTCCCCACCTGTGGGTCCAGAGGGCCTGTAGGAGGGCTGGGCAGCAGAGAGGGCAGAGGTGGGGCCCAGGACGAACATAGGGACGGCTGGTCAGTGTTCTGGTGGGGGTGGGGGAGGGAGCTGGAATCTGCAGGCCTGCAAGGTGTGGGAGGGAGCTGGCCAGAAGGTGAAGGCCGCACAGGGTGGGTAGGTGGTGGGGGAAAGGATCTCCCCTCGGGACAACACAGGGCAGACTTGTAAGGTGGTAAGTTTCCCATCACTACAGGCATCCCAGCAGAGCTGGCCAGCCCATGACAGGCTAAGAGGATTCCAGCATCAGGCAGGTTGAGATGACTGACCCTCCATCCAGGGGCTCTGCCACCTTGGGGCTTGGGCTGTGGCTGTGCTGAGGGGTCCTCTGGGCAGTGGGACCCGGGAAAGGCAGACCAGGGCGGAACTCTGTGCCGCTGCTCTCGGGAGCCACTGTGAGCCTTTGGGTGCCCGGCGCTCTGCCCGGACCCCCTCCGGGACCCACCAACAATCCCCAGCCCCCGAGGCCAGTCAGCAGAACCTCAGACACTGGCATTGCTTAAGCACCTACTGTGTGCCTGCAGGTCTGGCAGGTGCTAGGACCCTGAGGAGAGGGGAGGACCCCTGCCTGCCCTAGGGAGCACCAGGGTAGCTGTGAGGGAGCGGGGGCTGGGGGGCTGGGGCCAAGAGGATGGCTTGGAGGACTCCATGGGGAGGGCAGGCGCCAGAGAGGGTCCCTGAGGAGCCCAGGTCCGTGAGGCTGTGAAGGCTTGCTAGGGGCTGGCGTTCCAGGCCTGTGCTGGGAGTGCACCCAAGGTGGGCATACTTCTCAGCACATTTCACAGATGTGGGAGCTGCGGCCCCAGGGAGGAAGGGACAGGAGAGAGAGGAGCAGAGACAGGGCTTGAAAGTGCTGAGGAATGACCGAGCAAGAGGAGAGAAGTGAGCGCCCTTGAAGACAAGGTGAGGCCAGGGGAGCTGCCCCTCCCCACGCCCACCCCGCCCTGAGCTCCTCTCCTTGCCAGGTCTCTGGGGGAGGGGGCAGGAGTCGCTGCCCAGTGACCTCGGGGTGCCACTCTGACAGGTGGGCATCAGTGGGAGCTGGGGGGGGCAGGTCGTAGCGGGTGGGGAGCCCACCACCCCTCTACCCAGGGGAGGTGGGGACGGCCACCCCCCAGGGGCCCCTGGGTCACTGATTCCACCCGCTCCGCCTCAGTGACTTCCCAGCTCCTGTGAGGCCAAACCAGCATGAAGCCGCCAAACCAGCATGAAGCCGGAGCGAGGAGGGACCCTGTCCCCACCCCCAAGCAGGCCTGTCTGAGGCCCTCTGGAATGTGGGAGCCAAGAGCTGACTTTTCACCCACAGTGAGGACCTTCTAGGGGGATGCCCCCCCAAGGCCATTTGATACCTAGGACCTCAGAGGACCCACCAGGACGGACCCCCTGGTGTGGATTCATTCAGGCTGCACCCGTAGGGAGCCACGCTCCCCGCTCCCCACCCCACGAAGGGTTCTAGCCAGGTTGGTACAGGAGAGGGAGGAGCCACTGGCCAGAGACAGGAGCGTAGCACCTGCAGGGAGGCCAACATGGCCCCGCCCAGCCGGCCTGGCCTCATGTCTCCCTCGTGGTCACTCCATGAGGTGGGGGTGCTTCCTTGGTTTTGCAGGGAACAGGGTAGGGATCTCAGAGAAGTTAAGGGACTCAGGAAGTGGCCTCCCCCAAGCAGCTGAGCTGGTTCTGGGTGGGGGTGTCTGGTGGCTGCTTCTCAGACGGGGAGGGGGCCACACTGGGCCTTGTCTCACGTCAGGCAGCGCTGATCTCGGCCAAGTTTACTAATATTTATCCCAGGGCTGCATCCGGGATTCACCGGAGCCTGACTGAGGGAACTCCCCACAGGCAGACAGAGATGGTCCCCGAACACCCGTATGGGGACACCTGCCATCCCGTCCAGCTGGGTGAGGATGTCAGGCAGCCTGGGCAGAGGCGAGGGCGCTTCTTTGAAACTCACCAGGTGAGGTCATTTCCACGGCGGTGACGAGGCCAGGCCCTCCAGGCTCTTACCCAACAAGCCGGGTGAACGGAAACCATGTGTCAGCAGCCCGGTGCCCGGGGCTCGATACCATACTCTTCCGGCTCCCCTACCTGGGTCCCCCTCCTCTTGCCTCTTCCAGGAAGCCCTCCCAGATTGCCAGGGCCACCCTAAGGCCTGCTCCCACCAATGACATAACTGCTGGGCCTTGGGGTCCCGTTTAGGGCGAGCCTGAGGAGGAGGGCGGGGGAGGCCCTAGCTGCCGGGAGTTGCAGCACCTGAGAGGTGGCCTGATGCCACCTGACCTGAGCCCAACATCACCCGTTGGCTGTGGCCTGTAACTCAGGCCTGCCCTCAGTCCCTCTCCTCAAAGCCGCGGCCTGGGAAAAGTGAGCGGTCCAAGGGCGGGAGGCAGGAGGCCTGTCCCCACTTGGTTCCAGGCTCTCACTGTCAGCCTGGCCTTGGCCCCCCAGGGCTGTGTCCCTTGTCCCTCTGTCTGGCTCCCTGAGCCCCTCAGCTGTAGTCTGACTGGCAGGCCCCGCCTTACTGGGCCCTGAGGATCGAATGAGACTGACACTGCACCTTCCTCCTCCTCGGCCCCTGTCAAGCTCCTGTTCACCCCTCAGGACCCTGCTCAGGAGTCACTATCAGCTCCTGGAATGCAGTGACATTCTAGTCTTCGGGAACCTCCCGGCCCAGCCTGGGCACTCAGGAAATGTTTCTGGAAATGGGTGGACCTGAAAAGCATCCATCTGCCTGTCCGAGACTCCCCACTCTGGGCAGAGCAACCGACGTGGGGATCATTTGTTTGTCTGTGGAACCGAAACAGCTGGTGGTGGGGGTTGTCGGGGGGCGGGACCGGGCCAGGCAGGCTCAGGCCTGGGGGGCAGAGGGGAGGGGCCTCTCCCATCACCACAGAATGGACGGGGAGAGGGGGGAGCCGCTGGCATTCTCGTCACTGAGCAGACTGCCCAGGGCCTGGTTCACGGGGACAAGAGACCTTTCTGGAAGCTTGAATGAACGAGTGAACGAAATACAGGAAAGGAGGAGGGTGGAGGTGGACGAGGCATGGCCACCACCCTCTGAGTAGTGGCCAGCCCTCGCGGCAGCTGGGCGGCACCACCACAGGACAGGCAGGGCGCCCACCCTGACCTCCAGCGTCCGGTGCAGCTGGGCTGGGACAGGGCTCTGTCATGTGTATTTTAATCAAATTCTTTCCAAAAGAAAGTTATCAAAATAGTAACAAAGTGTTGACACAAAAAAGTAAAAAATCGCTGAATGATTTCAAAGTTTTGAGTCATCACCTCTCATGATCCCATCCCAGGCCCACTTGACGTAGCAAGTGACTTTTGATCTTTTAAATTTATTTTTAGTTAAAACATTTAATGATCCTTTTTAAAAGATGCATTTGCATTTCCTCAAAAAAATTAAGACTAGAGTCACCATGTGACCTAGCAGCTCCACTGCTGCATGTGTCCCCCAGACGTGAACGCAGGGACCTGAGGTGCTTGCCCACCCAGGTTCACAGCAGCATCATTCACGACGGCCAGGAGGTGGAGGCCACCCAAGTGTCCCCTGATGGGTGAATGGATGCACAAAATGTGGTCCAGCCACACAACGGGGTATTACTGAGACGTGAAAAGGAAGGAAATGCCGACCCGGGACACAGTGCCGATGAAACTTGGGGACGTGATGCTCAGCGAAACAAGCCAGACACAGAAGGACGAATCCTGTCTGATGCCACTCACGCTCATGTGTGCCCCCCAGAGGCACCAAATTCATAGTCGGACAGTCGGATGTTGGGGGCAGGGGTGGGGAGTGAGTGTTTCATGGGGACAGTTTCAGTTTGGTAAGACAAAAGACGTTCTGGAGACAGACAGTGATGATGGCCGCACAGTATTGTGAATGAACTTAACGCCACTGAGCTGTGTGCCTAGAAATGGTTAAGATGGTAAATTGTATGTTACGTATGTTTTACCATAGTTAAGAAACTGTGCGTCTGCCATCTTTGTCGTGCACATCCTTGTGTCTGTTTGAGAGCCTCTGGAGTGGGTTGATGGTCCCCAGAGGTGTGTCCGTGTCCTCACCCCCACTGACTGTGACTTACATGGTAGAAGAGTGACTGTTACCTTGTACGGCAAGAGATACGATTAGATGATTAAATTCAAGAGCTTGAAAGGAGGCGCTGGTCTTGGATTACCCAGGGGGCTGAATGCCATCACAGCTGTTCTTATCAGAGATACACTGGAGACAGAGGCTGGAGGGATGTGGCCACAGCCCCGAGACAGCTGGAACCTCTAAAGCTGGAAGGTTCCGGAAGGATCCTTCCCTAGAGCCCTGCCAACATCTTGATTTTGGATGTCCGACCTTCAGAACCACGAGTGTAAATTTCTGTTGTTTTAAGCACCACAGTTTGTGGTCATTTGTCACAGCCACCCCAGGACAATGATACAGCCCCCAGGCAGTCGGTGCTGACCCTGCCCTCCCTCTCCTACAGCCCTCCCCCTCCCCTGGGACTGGAGCACACAGTCTAGTGGCAGATGAGGACCAGACAAAGGTGATGGGGTCATTAGCCGGCCATGGGTGGTGAGGTCAAGGCTTCCTAGGGATACGGGTGACTTTTGAGCTGGGTTTTCGAGGATGAACAGGAGTTCTCCACATCCCCTGGCTTGCCCTGGGCATGGGCTCAGAGCTAGACGTCCAGTGTGCTCTGCGGAAGTCTGAAAATCCAGACGGAAACACTGCCTGTCTCAGGTGGGGAGCCTGAGGCCAGGTCTTCCTGGCCCTAGACTCGGAGCCTGAATGGATGTGGATGGCGGGAGGCGGAGGTGCCCTGACAACCTGAGTCCAGCTTGTGTGGCTGAGAGGATGGATGATCTCCGACCCAGACAGTGAGGAGAGGTTTGGGAGCTGCCTGAGATGGGGGAGCACTAGTGGGGAGGGGCTGGTCAGAGGGGCCCGCCTGGCCCCTCCTCTGGTGGAGACGCTGGTTCCTTTGGCCCATCAGCCTCTCTCTCACTCGGCACTTTGCCGGGTGTCCTGGCCCAGGCTTCTTGGGCCCCCTATCCAGGCATCTCATGCTCTGAACAGTGTCCCCTCCCTACCTCCCACTTCGCAGGCCAGAGGCCTCGGGACCCCCTCCCCTGCTCCCACCTCTCCTATGCCTCTTCTGCCACCCCTTCCCATCCCAGCCTCTAGCCTGGCCACCCGTGGCCATCCACATGCGTGCCCTGGGGGCACTGCGACAGATGACAACATGCCTGGGGGCCTGGAACAACACAGATCTACTACCTTCCAGCTCTGGAGATCAGACCCGGCCCAGCCCCATCCTGAGCCCTCTGCTGAGGAGCTGGGAGTGGCCCCTGGGCCTGGCCCCCACCCAGTCTCCCCCTGTTCTTCTCAGAGCCCCTCTGCCCCGCTGTCTGAGGGGACCCCAAGGACAGGGCCAGGGTGCCCCTCAAGATCCCCTCCCCCACCTCCACTGCAGAGCTGGTAAGGGGCTCGTCCAGGTCACAGCGGCTCACAGCCTGGGGGTCCAGATGCTCACTTCTCAAGGGTCGTGGTCCTCAGCAGGGGAAGCCCTGGTTGCTCTGCTGGGATCTTCCAGCTGCTGCGGAAAATGGGGCAGCCATAGGGTAAAGACAAAAAGGCCCAGACATGCACTTTGGAGCCTCCGTGTCCCCCAGCTTGGCCCCAGACTCGCTGAGGCCGAGGGCCTTGACCTCCCGACAAGCTCCCAGCCGGCAGGCACTGGGGAGGCCGGCGAGGGCAGCCCTGGCCTCGCACACCCGGCCTTCCTCTCCCGAGTCCCCAGGGTGGCAGGTGGTGGTTGTCCTCCTGTCTCAGATGCAGAAACTGAGTCCCAGGGAGGCTGGGGTGTGGCCGACACTCCCAGACTTCTGGAGGAGCCCTGGGGAGCACCCCTGCCCCAGCGGAAGGAGCCCATGGAGGGTGTGTCTGTAGGGCCCAACCTGTCCTCCTGGGCCTGGAGGAGGGCCCCAGACCCCGCGAGCTCAGAGCCAAGTTGGGCGGGGCTGGGCCAGGCCTGTTAGGTCGTCATGGAAAGTAACATCCGGCCACCACCCTGAGCTGAGTCTACGTGGCCAGGCTGGCCCAGTGGTGACATCGCTGGCGGGCAGGGGCTCCGCCCAGACGCACCAAGGTGACTTGGCCTCAGGGGTGTGTGTCCAGGCCTCACCTGCCTGGTAGCCTGAGGAAGGGTCGTGCTGAAAGGGGGCCCTGGGGTCAGCGCCTGGTGGGAGTCCTCGCTGTGGCCCAAGTCGACCACGGTCAGAGGCCCCACCTCCAAGGCTCAGGGGCTGTAAGGAGGGTCCCAGGCATGCGAGGTGCCCAGAGAACCACACCAAATTCAGAGGAACTGAAAGTCCAACCTGGGCCAGAGAGGGAGCACCTGCTGTCAGGGCCTGGGGTCACAGGCTCCCGCCTGCCACGTGGCTCTGCCCTCTGAGGCTGAGGCTGGGGAGGACACGGCTGCCTCCAAAGGAAGGAAGCTGGGAAGTCATTCCACTCGGAAGGGCTCGGAGGCACGGGCCAAAGTCCAGGTGTGGCTGCGCTGGGCAGGCCAGCGGGCAGGGAGCCAAGGGCCACCCACACTAGGGCCAGTGCCCTCCAGCCAGGCCCAGCGCCCAGGACGGACCCTTCTTCAACCAGGGGCTCCCTCAAGGCATAGCTGGAAGTAGCAGCTTGCCCACTGGGCCCACTGGGCGCTCCTGGGAGGCAGGGGAGGTGGTCCCAGCAGAGGGCAGGTCAGGGGTCAGCAGCACTTCCAGCCCAAGGGCTTCGCCCTCCCACCCGGCCTGGCCTCCCACCTCGGGGGCAAGGCTTGGTGAGGGGGCATCTCCAGGTCAAAGTGCCCAGGGAGCAGGAGCCGTGGGGCTGAGACAGTCTGGTCCCGTGGTGGCCTGGACTCGAGGGAGGGAGCCCTGGGGCCTGGGAAGGTGCTGCGCGCACGAGGGGGTGGGTCCACTTGGCCCCTGTTCCATGATGTGGGGGCCCTGAGCCAACACAGCAGACCAGCTGCCGGGGCCGGGGGAGGGGGGGTGCTCGAGAGAACTGTTCCCTACGCCAGGGCAGGCCCCGGGTGCCGGAACGCCCAACCCCTAAGGGGGAGACCATTAGGAAGTGCCCTAACGTGGGGGCTTTTAAGAAACCAGCTTCACTGAGGTACGGTTTATAAACGGACCCACTTGAGGGAGCTTCCCCCACCGCGCGGCCCCTCCCTTCCCTCAGACAGCGCCCCGGCCAGCCCCAGGCCCACCCCTCGGCAGCCACGCTCCCCACACAGGCCTGGAAAGTTTGGATGCCACAGAGAAGGGCCGCCCCAAGCCCCGCGCAGGTGACACTTCTGAGATCCCGGTGCTGTGGGCTTCCTATTGCCGAGGGTCCGAGAGGGGCACAGCCACTGCTCTCGCCCACCTTTAACTGCTGGCCACTGGTGGACGTGTCCACACTGCCTAGGGCCCCTGCTCCCCGAGACCCTGCCACAGGGCCCAGTGCCTCCCAGAAGTGGGGGTGCCAAGACCAGCACAGGACAGAAACCAGAAAGGGAAGCTGAGCCCAGTCAGTCCCTTGGTTTTGAGCGTGTGTGACAGGTAAGCCAGGCCATGTCTCCAACAGCTCGGGCAGCCTGGGGCCAGTAACCCAGGGAGCAGGGAGGCAGAGCCGTGGGGTGAGAGCATCATCAAAGTGGCGCCCAGAGGGGGGCCCTCCTCATCTAGGGGCAGTCCAGGGGCCCAGTGCGGACAGAGGCAGAGGGCTGACCAGGCAGCCTGGGCGGCATACCCTGCAAAGCTGACCCAGCTTGCACCCCCTACCCAAGCAGGAGTGCCTCCTCCCCCCGCCCCCCAGCTGATGGCTCCAGGCAAACCTACTGGATACTCCATGACATACAGCAGGAGTGGCAGGGACTGAACGAGCCTGAGGGCCTCTGCACTTTCAAGGTCCTGGCAACAATGGGGATGGGGCACACGGGGCTCTCAGAGGCACTGGAGGGTCCCACAGGAGGGGACTGGCTGAGGGGAGGTCGGAGCCATGGCACATGGGGTGGCACCAATGCTCAGGGCTTCGGGCTGCGGCCTTGCCACCCGAGTGTACCTGGAACGGCCGACTGACAGCCTGAGGCCAGAAGGCCCCCGGCCTGCACGGCAGCCTCACACACTTCGTACCCCACAGGGGAGAGAAAACCCAGCACCTCTGAGCATGGCCCTCCCCCTGCTCCCATCTGTACTGACCTGACATCAGGACACTTTGCTTGGGCACTATGCCACGTGGGTCACCACAGAGAACGCAGAGAGGGAGCCACCCAGGTCTGGATCTTCTGCTGCCCGGGCCTGGCCCTCCGTCCAGCTCCCTGGTGGGCCCGTAGCCTCCAGACGTGATGACCGTGGCCTCGCGCAGCCATGCGCCTCTCAACGCACCACAGAGAGTGTTCTCATAAGGATGTGGGCGCCCTCGAGCTTTGTGGCCACAGTCGGTCCACTGTGGGCGTGTGGGGACCGACTCATCACTCCTGGGAAGTGAGGGCTGCCCCCTTGGGGCCCGTGTAAGCTGCGGGAGCGCACCCGGCCCCTGTGCCCGCACACTCCGGGCTGAAGGCCTGCCATAAGTCACACCTCTCTGGAAACCCTACCAGCTGCCCGGAAGAGGCTCGGAGTCCACACCCCCGCTCCGTCCTCTCAGGCTGTCCCCGCAACTCACCAAACCCCCAGCACCCTCGCCTCTTCTCAGCGGCCATCGGGGCAGGGTTGGGGCAGGCCTGGGGAGGCTCACCGCAGCCCCCCTGCCAGGGGGTCTGACACCACGCTCGCCTGGGTACCTCAGGGGGGCAGCGCTCCCTCTCCCTCTGGCTCTGGTCACCTTGGGCTCAGCCATGCCGGGCGCTTCCTGCTCCTTCTCGTGGCCAGTACTCTCTCCCTCTGGCCGTTGCCAGGGAGAAGCCGGCCCCTCAGGAAGGCCAGCACCAGGGGAGCTGGACACTGGCCCCCGCGGAGCAGGGGGCGGCCCTGCCAAGGGCGGTCCCAGGGTCAGGAACTGGAGTGAGAGCCCTGGCAGCAGGTGTTTCTGGGAAAAGCGCTCCCTCCTGTGAAGAGGGAGGAGCCACCAGGGAAGCCCCAACAAGACGACAGAGCAAATACGGCCTTCAGGCAGGAAGTGTCCCTCCTGGAACCTTCTGACCAAAAAGGCAAAACCCCACAAGCGCTGGAAACAGGGGGAACGCTTCCTTAAGGTAGCAGAGAGCCCACCTGGGGACCCCAGACCCACCCCAGTGAAGTGGCCTCTTTCTAAAGACTGGCTTCAGAAGCCTCAGAAACAAGACAGAAAACCAGGGGGCTGCGTGACCACACCTGGCGCTGCCGTGAGGGGAGCAGGCCGGCACCCCCGCCCGCTCCGCCCAGCAAGAAAGGCATGCACAGTGCTGGCTTCATGTTTCACAACTTTAATAGAATATTCTAACTATTCTGTACAAATTGAAAACACTGTATTCAGTTACAAATGTGTGGTAAGTAAGGCTCAGCACCCTACAGGCCTGGCCACAGCGTGGACACAGCGCCCCCTGCTGCCAGCGGCCGCAGTCGCACCCTTGGAAACCCACACGCCAGCCAAGAACAGGTCGCTCCCAACCCAGGGCTTTTAAGACAAGATGAACGTGGGGCCAAGAAATGGGAGCTGCTGAGAAAGCAGAACATTTACACACTGAACGGAAAGGCTCTCCTCCCCAGCCCGAGCCCCGCACCACAAGGACTGGCAGATCCCGGCTCTGCCCTATGGCCCGCGTGTCGTGGGGACCGGCTCCTGCTGCCGGCAGCTTCCTCCATGCAGGCCTCGTCCCGTAGGAGCCGGACCACTTCCCGCGCAGGGCACCAGGTCTCCAGTCGCAAACCTGGTTTCAGAAACTCTAAGCACAAGCGACAGCGTGCGTCCCAAGCCCTCACCAGCGTGAAAGGGTAAATAAATACGAGATGAACCACAAGAGCTCGTGCCTCAGGGTCAGTGGGCGCCACAACCCCAGGCCCGCCCGAGAAAAGCGAAGCCCAGGAAAGGACAGTGAGAGGAGAGCGCCACTCCGCCGGCTCCCCCGACAGTTGGCATGGCGGGAAAACGGCGTGTGGGTCCTTCAAATGAAACAAGAGTCCGGCCCGATGGCGGGAGAGGGGTAACCGGCTCCAGAGGCCCTGGAACCACATCCCCGGACACGTGCCCCTGGCATCTACCCTGTGTGGTCTGTGCCACCCCCCACCCCCGGCGGGGCCTGGCAGGTCCACTGAGCTGCGCCCAAGGCGGTAGAGGGTGCTAGAATTAAACCTCCTATTTCTGAAATGCATCTGAGTTACCACTGTACAGGTTAAGCAAAATAATAAAGTAAAAGGAGAAGTTAAGTGAAAACCATGCACTTGGAAGCGAGTTAGAGCTGAGCACTGTCAGGTCGCGGGTCGGCGCAGAGCTGACGACGTGCGGCGGCCACACCCGCGGGGCATCTCACTGCTGTTTGCACTCGGAGGGCTGGCTGGGCTCTTTCTGTCAAAAGAGAAAACAAGACTGTAAAGAATCAACCAACCCCATCAGCCAAGCATCTCCACCCAACATCGAACACGAAGACTCAAATGCTTCATTTATTCTTACTGAAAAAATGGTTCCTCCAAATGTACTTTTAAAATAGTAACAAAAAAATTAACTTCCCAGGAAAAAGATCACAGTGGGACTGCCCATTTTTGTTTAAGGACATTCTCATTCACAGCAGAAGGGTCCTGGGGGAAGCGGGGGTCCTCCGGAGGCAGAGGCTGATTAAACGCACAGGAAAGCCCTGGTCCCAAAGCTGAAGGCGCCTCAGAGCCGTGGGGCAACCACAGCCCTGCCCACGGGCACCCCTCCGGCCCTGCAGGGAGGAGGCTCCTGGGCCGCTGCCTGAAGCAACCCCTGTCCCCGCGGCTGGCCCGAGGCTCGCGGGAGGGACGCCCCCGGCACTGGGCTCTGCCTGCGCCCTGACAGAGGACGAGAGGCCACTGAGAGCTTCACAGACCAGCCCCAGCCCTCCCAGGAGCCTGCCCATGGGGGAATTCCATCCTCCAGAAAAGGGGTGAGGGAGATCCTCCCTGCCCCGAGGCGCGACTCACTTCAGAACGACCCAACACCCACACCTCACCACTGAAACACGTGAGGCGGCCCCACGGACCGCGTGTGGAGCCAACAACAGCCCGAGAGAAGGAGCTTCTGAGCAGACAGACTTCCTCCCAGTAACCGGTGGTTTCTGGCTGTGAAGATGACCAATGACTGAACGCGACCAGCCAGGCCCACGGAGTTTCAGAAAAGCCCGCAGCACAGTCTGAAAGGACGTCTGGGACAGCGCCACCAACCCCATCAGAGGACAAGCCAGGCTGCAGCCTGTTCCGGGGAAGCCACACTGAAGGGGTGAAAAACCGTGTGCAAAAGATGCACACAGACAAATGCCCGTGGGCCCTGGTCCCAGCCCCCGCCCAGAAGTGTAACGGAAAGGGCACAGGGACGAGCCGGCACAGGCGCCCCACCCGCAATCCTAGCTGAGGAAGACCGCATACCGCCATTCCAAGGACAGACTTGGAGGAGGCCAAGACCCGTGGCCAAGGGCCCAGACGCTGGCTCCAGACTCACTGGGGGTGCAGAAGTGCTCCAGGCCTGGGACGGCGTTGGCAGGACGAGGGAAGAAGGGTGTGCGTGCCTCCGGAATGCATTTGCAGAAGGAAGGAGGTTAGAGATGCCGAAGCTGGGGGTAGGGTGGGGTGGGGCCGGAGCGGGTGGTGGGCCAGGGGGACCCGGCATGCTGCGTCTCCCTAGGTAAATGTGTACACTGGACACCGAGGATGCCAGGTAAGGCAGAGCGCTGCACAGTCCACAACATGCTCCTCGAGGGACTCAGGAGAACGCATCTTATTCACATAAAGTAAACCCTCTCCTGGGGGTACGGAGATGGCTGGCAGAAAGGGGTCCTCACCAAAACCAAGACCAGGACCAGGGCCAGGGCCACTGCGAGGGCAAGAAGCTGGACGGGAACCCTGCGTCTGGAGGGGGGGGAGGCCGGGAGCTGGCCAGACGAGGAGGACTGGGCCGCCACCGGCACCCCTGCCACCCGAGGCCCGTGTGCAGCCCCGGCCCTGGGGACAGCGTCCACGTGGACGCAACTCCAGGCTGCAGGGCTGACACAGAACCGGGACGTGAACTTCAGCCACGACACTGACGGTCTTCAGCCTGTGGCAGAGGCCGAAACAGAACTGCCAACTAAACCCAAGTGTCCTGCTGCAAGTCAGGTGCTGTCGGAAGCCTAGGCACCCAAGGCTGCTCACGAAGGACAAGAGTCGGTGTTTCAAAGGAACAAACTAACAGCCCACGTTGCCCGTCAGGGGCCATTTAGAAGGGTTTTAACACACAGCCAACTGGCACGCGCCACAGGCACGCAGCCCGGGGCGGAGGGCGGCCGGGCTGCAGAGGGACGGCCTCCTCCCAGGGGAAGCTCCAGCCCTGCTGACAGTCTGACGGCACCGCTGTGGTTACACTGAACAGAGTCCCTCGCTCCTAGAGACACAGGCCGGTGCGGGCAGATGCTCCAGGCAACAGGGACAGCCCTGGCGGGCGTCTTCAGACGTGTGGGAAGCAAGGGCGATTAGATGCCACCACCAGTGATCAGACTTGGCCTTCAGACACCGAGATCCACGATGTACATTCACTCCATCGAGTTAAAATGCTTTCCTCAGCCCATGTCTGCCCACTGCCTGTCAGTTCTCTAAGAAACCAAACCCACAGGAGTAAGACAGGGAGGCCATGCAGACAGGCCCCCAAGGCGCTGGGGAAGCCAGCCTCCCGGCCCCCCGAGCCACGAGGAGGCGCTGAGACACGGCCCCCTCTCCCACACACTGGCCGCCCACTGAGCTCAGCTCGTGCAGCCCTCGCTGTTCCCTGGACGGCGCTGTTCCTGAGCTGGTCTCCCCCAGAGGCCCACCGGCCCCTCCCGTGCACCATACTAGGGAGGGGGCTTCTGGCTGGGGCAGAGCTACGATGCCCGATGACCCAAGTGGGGGACAGGGCGGCGCCGGGGCTGGCTGATGCCCACTGAAACCTGCGGCCAGTTCTTGCCTCGCTCAGGCAGAACTCTTCCCGGCACTAACGCCGACATGAAACGGATGCCAGTGGCTCTTCAGGTAAAATACTCTGGTGTGAGAAGTTCAGTTACCTTTCCTTATCTGTCAGTCTGCATAACACCTCAATTTAAAAAGTATAAATGATCGAGAGACATGTGTCAAGAAAATCGCAGTGGGCTGACGCCTACTGCCATTGTGGGCAGCCGATCCCAGGGCCCCCTGTTCTGCCTTCTTCCTGGAGGGCAGCCCAGTCGTCAACAAAGATGTCACACCAGTTACATCCCTGCTACGTGGTCAGCGACCAACACTGGGCTCGACAAGCAGAAGCCAGATGTGATTTCTGTCAGTTGGCTTTAAGAGGACACGTGAGAGATGCCTGCACAAAACGCCGCTCTTCAGCCAGCCCCAGTCCAGCCTGGCACCCGGTGAGTCCACCTGGACAGCCACTTCCTCTTTATCCACTGAGTCACAACGTGGCATTGTTGCAAAGCGTGGACCCGAAGTTTGGAAGTTAGGAATGAATGGAATTCCACCTTACCTAGAAACGTATGATTAACAGACAAAAATTACACCTAAATGGGGAAAAAAATTGAAAGGAACTGTCACCGTGAAAGAAAATGAAATGCACAGAATTACAGAGGAGGAAAAAGCCACTACCTCTCGTGACACGAGGGCGAGGCCCCGACCCTGAGGTGGGAAGCCTCCCGCCAGAGCCGGGCCACTGACACCAGAACCTCCTTCCTCTCGTTTTCCTCTGGTTGTGCAGGCTGTGACGTAACAGGCCCCTCTGAAGGGGTGTGCGTGAAGGAACAGAAACGTCACAGCATGACCCCAGAGGGCAAGACTGGGGGATTTTGACCACGTGGTTGACAGTTCTCAGCTCACACAATTGACCCTCCTAAGTCATTTCTCACCAGCCAACAATCAAGACTTCACGAAGGGTTAGTATTGACAATTCTCTACTTCTTGTTAAGCTGTCTGTAACCACTTGGTGACAATGCTTGTCCAGAAAACTCAGACGTGAGAGGAGTCAGAAGGTCCAGTGAGGGGGAGAGCAGAGGAGGACAGACAGAAGGAAACAAGACACGGAGGAGCGGAGCACCCGCTGCCGGTAAGACGAGCAGCGGGAGACAGACTGTGCATGCACCTGGAGTGGACGGGGCCAACCACCTCGGCCTCCGCTCCAGAGCTCACACCGGCACCGTGTGTCAGCGCCAAGGGCGGACACATGCACCTGGGCCCCAGGCGTTGCACCCACGGCAGGGCTGGGGCCGGTGGCCCTCCTCGCGACCCCTGGCGGTCCTCACTCGGGAACTGAGCACAGGCGCGTCCGTGCCGAAACGGACAGGCTGGCTCTGAAAAGATGAACGTGCTGGTGAGACCGTGCCCAAAGCAGTATTTATTGGGCACTTTAAGGAAGGAACCATGCCGTGAGCGAGCACTCAGACACAGCTGGTGCTGCAAGGCCACCACGACAGTCACACCCCGACAGCACAGCACACGTTCTGCTCTGGGCAAAAACAGGGTAAGAAACACACAGTCTACAGAAACAGAGGCAAGGCTCTCCAATGCCAGGTAATGTTAGTGGCCTCACAGCCCATGGTGTCAGCCTAAGAGGCAGGTGAGCAGCACATGTCACGTGAGCAAACAGGAGCACTTCTCATCACAGCTTCAGGACAGCACGGGGACAGTTCTGTATGGGAAGTGCGTGCCAGATGGCAAGGCCCTTGATCTCGTCTGAGATCAAAAGCGAAAACTCAGACCTGCAGGTGCCCACTCATCCTCATCAGCATTCTTTTTTCTTAAGCAAAGCTTCTGAGTTTATTTTAAATTATCTGAGATACCTAGACACTTAACTTTTGAGTATTCTCAGCCCAAGTACAATTGTAAGATTATACCCACGATTCCATCATTCGTTTAAAAAACTGAACGAGTTTCTATAAAATAAGATACAGCTTGTGAAAGAGTTGGAAAGTGTTTTAGTGAATATTTATACTTAACACTCAAATTACATATCACGTCTCAGCAGTTCCTCATTCAAGTATTTTTCTGGTGTGTTTTAACTTTACTAATTACAGAACGACAATTACATATTCATAACACCACTGCCTCAAAGTGGGGAACACGATTTAAAAGTCCAACCCCGCGGCCCCCAGATCACTAACCTTGGGGTTGATTTCGGCGTCGTCCTCATCTTCTCCCTCCTCATCACCTTCTAACTCCTGTATCAAAAGGAGAACTAGGTGAACAGACACGAATTAAGTTCCTGTGGCCCACACTGCCCACAAATAAAGCTAAACTCTGATTCACAAGGGAATCAACTGCAGTCATTACTCTTCATAACTGATTAACCCCACCCCCGGGCACTTTCTGTTCTCACAGACAACCCTGAAACGAACATATTGCTGAAAAAGTAGATTCTGTTTGTTAAATGATTATTTTCAAAGATGCACTTTCATGAGGCCAGCTGCAGGGTCACACTCTGGACACAGTTACACATCTGCCACGTCTTCCCTTGGCGCCAGTTCGGCAGGGCTGACAGCCGCCAAGGCCGCGCCGCTGGGATGACTGTGACGCGCCTGTGACGTCACGGGCTCTGGCCACTCAAGCAGAGAAGGCTTAGTGCAACCTCAGGAAAAGACGTCTTACCTCCTCTTCTCCTTCCTCACCTTCTTCAAACTGAAAAGAAAGGAAACGGGTTTTAGGTGTCATTAAGTGCGACGGCAACCAGACCCAGACCCAGACCCAGTCCCCGGCAGGCGCCCATGCTGGTCAGGCCGCTGCCTGAAGCACAGGGCCGCGTGCTCACGAGTCCTGCTGTGTCAGAGGGACACCAGGGATCAGAAAACCACTCGAAGGGGGACTGTGGATGCGGAGGGGTGCAGAAAGGAGACGGTCAGCTAGGGAGTGTGCTGGGTCCCACCGGGAAACTGGCTGAGCTAAGCAAACCCCAGCGTGCTTTTATTACACACAGGACTTCTGATGCCACTTTGTATCTCATACAGGCGAAGTCTTTAATTTGTATTTAGAAATACAATAAAACCTTGGCGTTCAGTCTTAACTGAAGTGCACAGGAGAAACTCCAATACTGTAGCTGGCTGGTCTTGAATGAATTTCTCCCGTGTCCAAGGACATCCCTGGTTGGGCACTGATTGGAGTCTCAAACATAAAGCAAAAACAAAATAAAAGACACCTTATCACTGCTGGCTGCATCGATATGGGAGGAGTTACTAGGAGACCCACAAGAGTGTGGGAGACAAAATCAGGACTTCTACACCCACTTCATCCCAAAACAATGTCCTGTGTGCGCACGCCCCTAGTGAGCCTCAGGTCAGCCAGCTCATCCCTGCACTTCAGCGAGCAGTTCCTCTGCCGGGCGGGGTTCTAAGGGCTTGAAAAGCAGCTGGAGTCATTACATCACCTCCAGCTCACACGGGGAATGGGCAGGACTGGGGCTCCTGCCTAAGCAGGCTGAGGTGAACCCCACTTCTAACCTCACTACACTGCGCAGCAGCAGTCATGTGCAGAGGTGCTGGGAATGAGCACATGCACGTGTGCTACAAGCAAACACGCCGCACTGCCCACGTGAGCACCCGCGCTGCACTCTAGCACACACACGCACACAGGCAGCGTATCAAGGTTTTAAGTTGATGGGTGTATGACCAAAAAAGTCTGGCGACCACTATCTGGAGATGAGTTTCCACTGTGTGCAGCCCCTCGATGGTTTTTGGCCAAATTATATAAAGCTGAACATTCAGTTCCTCACTTTACATCTTCCAGCACCACTAGGTGTTGGCCCTAATGCACTGGATGGAGCAGGTAGAGGAAATTCCATCATCACAGGAGGTTCCACTGGACTGTGCTAGTCTAGAATTCGCTACGGAACCAGCATTTTGTAAAATTAAGTCTGAGCAGCTGTGTGTCCATGTTCCTGGACCTTGAAAGCCACCTCCCAGCCCAGGGCAGACAGAGCGCACTGGAGAAGTCAGCTAGTCTCAGACCAGTCACCTGGCGCACCAGACGGGCCCCTCCCGCCACTGGGGCCTTCAGCACAAGGAGGGAGCTGTGAGGAGACGCTGACCGCCGCCGCCTCAGGGCACAAAGCCACCGAACCTGCCCAGCGCCCACTGCCCTGTCAAGGCCCCAACAGACCGCAGCAGGGAGGAGACACACAAGCACTCAACACAGGGAATCAATGTCTTCTCCCATCAACGTGTTCCCGAACCAGACCTCACTCGTCCACGTCAAGAAAGCTGGCAGTATGCTGGGCCTTGGTCGTGATGGAGAACTGTCTCTGGGGACAGCCCAAGGGCGGCTGGCAGGGCTGCGCTCAGGGGCTCTGCTCCCCAGTTCCGACCGTGGCGGGGCTGGCTCCTTCAGGCAGAAGGCACAGCGGCCGGCACGGCAGCGCTGTGTCTGTGCGGAGCAGGGGTCTCTACCACTCTGCTGGCACGATCGGCTCTGCCGCTAAGTGCTCGGCGTGGCCAGACCCCCGGGAATGAGCCTCCTCGTGTTCAGTCGCCCCAAGCTGAGAGACCCCGAGTGCAGCACAGTGAGCCCTGGTCCCTGAGAACATGTGAAACGAATCCCTGGGCGGGCCTCGCGCAGTGTCTGGCTCTCTGCTCGGACGCCTGCCGTCCCTCCCTCCCCGGTCCACGTCCTCCCAACGCCCCACAGCAGGCCCCACAAGTCTGGCCAAGGATGCCATGAGACCTAGGCCTGGGCGCCCTGAGCCACCCCGAGGCAGGGAGACGCCTGGGCGGCCACCAGCCACATACATTGTCATCATCCTCTACGGCCTCCCCGGTGAAGTAGAGCACAGCTCGAGGGACTATCCGCTCGCGAAAGAAGTGTCCGATCTCAAAGTCGGAGGCTAATGTGAATTCGGAATCTTCATCCTGAGGGGAGAACTGAACGTTAACTAGTCTCAGTCGGTAAACGTCACGCCCTCTCAGCCTCACTTCACCCGACCTCCAGTGACACGGCTGAGGAGCACTCCCCGCCTCCTGGCAGCACTGCCGAGTGACAGCCCTCTGCGAGGCGGGGCAGCGGTACCAGGACTGCCACACGGAGGGCAGGGCCCACACCTGCGGGGGGCCCGGGCTGAAGGACGCCCACAGAACATGTGCTTCCGTCCCACCCCGGGCCACAGGGGGCACCAGCCAGCCCAGGAGTCTAGGGAGGAGGAGCAGACTGGAAAGCAAGCAGCAGATGGCTCAGGAAATGAAGGCTTCAACAGCAAAACGAAGTCTGTGATGACGACATAAGCTTACCAGGGACTCTCCGTCTCCTGATGCTAGAAAAAAACCAGAAGACAGACGTTACGCTGGCAACCAAAACCTCTTAACAGCCCACACCAGAAGCTCAGCTGAGATAAACCGGGTATGTAACAACCCGAGGTTTCCAGTGGGAGTCGCCCGAGCTTCGTGCCTCTCCATTGCCCCCCACTCCAGGGCCCGCAGGCCCGGCTGGCGAAGGCCGCTCTAAGGAAAGGACTCACAAAAGCTCCAAGTATTAACAGAGGGAAAGGTGCACCGAGTGCCCCAGACTGTGGGTTTTTCAGGGGATCTGTGTTTTAAGTGGAGTTTTAACTCATGTCCTGTGCACATGATGATCCAGTAGAGGAAAAGGAAAATCTCGTTGGTTTGTTTTTAACCGGAGGTACTGGGGAGGGAGCCCGGGGCCTCGTGTGTGCGGCGCATGCGCTCCGCCACTGAGCTCCACCCTCCCCTCAAGAGGAAGCTCTGTAAGCCTCATAAGACCTGGGTGTGAGTGACTTGCGGCATCTCAGCTTGGCTGAAACTGCACCTCTGCTTGTTGGCAAAGGAAAGAGAGAATGGTGCTGATGCACTCCTCCACAGAATGAGAACCCCCCGGGCAGGACGCTGCTGCTCACAGTCAGGGAGACTTACTTTCCACACACACGGCCACACAGACCTGGGTGCCGAAGTAGGGCCCAGCCTGGAACCAGGTGTGACAGGAAAGAGACCGAACACCAAGCTCAGGGAAGCCCAGTGGCGCTTGAGCTCAGAACCCCAACCTCCACCGGAAGTGGAGCCCCAGCTGGGCTCAGCCCGGCCTGTCTACCCTCTCGTGAGCCCCTGTGATGGAGGCCTGTCCCCGGGGAGCCAGCGCAGAGAGGCAGCACTGGCCGATCACGAGGACACTGAGTGCTGGGCGTGGGCGCCCCTGCTCCACAGGCTGCTCAAGACGCCGGCTCGGCGGCTCTGGCCTGGCAGCCAGCAATCAGCCCCCAGACCTTCTTCATTTGACTGCTGGACTGGACTGGTTTTGCAGGATTAAAGACTGCAGGGCGCTGGACTAGCCATCCCGTTACATCCGTTTCATCAATTTTGATTTTCCCCCAGACTACCCCTCCCCCACTGTCACCCTCCATCACGGAGCCAGGCTTGACGTCGTGTTTACGTGATCACTCTGCAAGCAGCTACGCTGAGGCATCATCGACATGCCATACAATTCACCTCCAAGCAGTCACCAGTGACTTCGGGTGCCTTTCTAGAGCTGATTGTGCAGCCACGGCAGGTCAGTTTTAGATTCCCCAAAATCACCTCCTAAATCCGCTTGAATTCACTTGATTCCATTTCAGTTTTATTACTTATTTAAGACTTCCAACAAAGCCACCGAACTTAGGACTCAAAGCTCCTCTGCTTCACGGAGAATGCACACCGGTAACATCCAACGTGCCGACGTGAGGCTCCAAAAGGGATATTCCCCAAAAAGGGTATTTCAGAACTAAATTTATGACCGTTCTTATGCCCAAACGAATACACACTTGTACCCTCTAGGTTCAAAGACAAATCACAGAAAACAGTCACCTCAGTAAAAACCAGTGGACTGAGAGCTGAAGGGCAGCCTGGCAACACGGCACAAGGGCCAGACTCCCGGGTGAAGCCACCCTGTGACCCCAGGACCAACAGCCCAAAGGTTCCTACGGCAGTTACCTATGGCAGAGCCAGCATTTCTTTATTTCAAACTGTATTTTGCTCGTGGAAAATAAAGAGAAAAAGGTTTTTCCTCATTTCTGTATTTCAGCACTGCCAGCTGGGCTGGCCCCCAAGCCCTCGAGGTCAGGAGACGACGTGAGGGCTCCGAGCAGCTTCCCTCCAATCCAGGGGCTCAGCCTCTCCTGGCGTGAAGCCCCAGCTCTACTTCACTGGGGGAGGGGGTTCCCAGCTGTGACTCTGCCCAAAGTCTGCGTCTGTCACAAGCTATAGATTCCCAAACCCCTGAAGCTCTGTATCCAGGCACGCAGGAACACAAAGAAACAATCTGAGAAAGAGAGGGGTGGGCAGATGATCTGAAAGCGGAGCCCACGTGACCAGAGCCCCAACCCGCCATCCACAAGCCTGTGTCCCTGCACCCCTGCTGCCGGCACAGCCGCTGCCCCTTTACCGCCACGCTGGCCTGAGGACCGGGACCCAACCTCCTGAGGGTACCTGTCATTCTATGTGAGTGTGCAGCCAGGAGTCACCCAACGCCCAGCCAGCTCACCTTTCAGAGGACTGAAGAAGTTGAAAAAAGAATCGTTGGGGACTTGTTTGGTGATTGTTCTGACGGTGCCTCGACCCTTGTGTTTCTGCTTTTTCTTGATGGTTTTGACTGTCACGTTCTTCCCCTTCTTCCAGTCAATAGTGCACCTACAGGGACAAGACCACAGTCATGAGGACACACTCCATGAGAAAAACCGGTTCATGTGTGCACAGAAAGCCAATCACAGCTCTCTGCTTAAACTGCAAAACTTAACAGCCTGCAAGTAAGCGTCCCACACGCCTGCAAAGCCCCTTTGGAGGTCGGTGAAGGAGGGGCACACGGCCCTGGGCCACAGGCAAAGCTTTATGCCCCTGCAAGTCACTTCTGGCGGGGGGGGGGGGGGGTGTGATGATCCTGCTGTGGCCGTGCCTGGTCCAGGCCGGGCAGAGGGCCCAGTGTGAGGCTCTCGGGCTGGTCACCTGCTGCCCCTGACAGACCCCAACAGACCCCACAGTGCACATGAAGCCACCCACTCAGGGAGCCGAATTCACAAGGCAACTAAGTGAGGGAGACAGGTTGGAGAAAGCAAACAGGCGGCCACTGCTATACTGATGGCCACTGTGGGCCACACCGGTTCCGGGAGTGCTGGGCGGTCCCCGACTGGGCTGAGCACGGACGGCTGCTTAACTCTTTGAACCACCGTGGACCAACAGGTGGCACCTGGCGGTATCTGACTAGCGTCCTCCTGAGAGCACACTGGAAAGCCAGGTCGCCGTCTCACAGGGTGGCCTGGCCCAGGGAAGTGACCTTTCTAAATGAGTCCAGCTATTCGAGTCTAGTAGGATTTGAATAAAGTTCTGTGTTGCTCAAACAGGGAAGTTCATAAGGGTAAGTGCTGGGCTCAGTGAATGAAGGTAACTGTTTCAATGAGGAATAGAACAATTTCCCAAAACATCCCAAACCAACTAGAGGAATGAACTCCAAGCCATCCTCTCCTCTGAATGAGTCCATACTGAAATCGCCAAGTTGCCTGGTCATGAGGCAAACAACAGTTAAACTGCCCACCAACACCAAGAGCAAGCAGCTGAGCAGCACAGCCCGGTACTGACTCAGCCGTTCACTCGACACACGGTTGCGGGAGGAATCTATTAGCTCGCTGGGCACTGCTTCATTTCAGGGGACCAGAAAACCCACGCCCCTCATTAAAGTGCGGAAACTGGGCCACTGCCCCAAACCGTGGCCCACATACCACAAAGTACATTTCCCATGAGGCCATCACATGCCCAGACAGGAAGACTCTTTCTTTCTTTTTTTTTTCTAGGAAGACTATTTCTTGCACATTTTTGTCTAGTGGGCTTTTCAGCAGATTAAAGGCTTTTTGCTTTATTCCTAACTTCTGCCTTACTTGTAAAGTTCTAAAACCATCTCGGGCTTTTGTTTCAGAGAAAGAAGTGGGAACAGCATTTTCTTACCCGTCACAGTCCACAATCTCAGGCCCTTCAAAGGAAAAGGGGTCGGCCTTGTCCGGCTCTGACTTCATCTTGTATGTTTTTGTCAGGACTGAATTGGTAAAGTAGTCATTGGGTTCGAAGTGGAACTCTAATACAAAAGACTGAAAACAAAAACTTGGGGTGAGCACCACACAAAATCTATAAACTACAGACTTCATGAACCGCCCAGAACTTACTGGAACCCAGCCCCCTTCCCAAGCAGGACACCACAGGCAGGAACCATCACCGAGAAGCTCACAGGTGTGGCCACGTCACCAGAAAAACGTCTCTGCTGCAAAAACACCAGCCCAAAGGTAAGACAGAAACGGCATCGGGGGAAATACCAGCCACCCCTCAGGCGCAAGCGGGGGCTCCCTGGGGGGGACGAGCTCTTCTGCGGGATCCAGCTTCTCGCCGCCGCCGCCCTGCCCCTCCCTGCCCGCGGCCACGGCAGGACGGGGCTCCAGAGGCAGAGAGGGCAGAAGCAGCGCAGTCTTCCGCCGCCAGAGGCCCCGAGACGCAGGCAGAACATCTGCTTTGCCGGCAAAGCGCAAGACTCAACGTGGGGGGGAAGAGGAGGCACGGACTGGGCCTCTTCAAACACCCCGAGGACAAGCCCACCCTCACTCAGAGCGCCCTGCAGACCTAGGGACACGCAAGGGGGACGGGAGGGGCGCTGCACAAAGCAGCGGGTGCAAGCCAGACGGCAGCAGAAAGACGCCCATGCTCACGAGGAACAAAGCAAACGAAAAACAAAACGAGAAGCCCCCCTTCTGGGCAAAATGTCCAGAGACTGTGTAGTGCTGGTACGGGTTTCTGGGAAGCAAGGTGCACTCACACACTGCAGAGGGCTTTGTGAAGGGCAATTCAGCAACGCCAAAAATGAACAATGCAAATGACGTCCCGGGACTCGGTAATTCTACTCTGAGGAACCCGTCCTGTTTGCAAAGGACGCCTGGACGGACGCAGCCACTTATGCAAAGACACCCACCTCGGCCCTGTTTATAAAGGATCAGAGACAACCTGGGCGTGCGAATTAGTCTACACGGCCGGCTCTGGGTTCAGACAGCCTGGATTCAAATCCCACCTCTGCCCGTTGGTGCTGCGTGATTCTGCAAAGTTATTTAGTATGTTAAAGTGTGTTATATATAAAGTGTATAAAATATACGAAGTGTGTTAGTATCCTTGTCTGCAAAATGGAATAAAAGTTCTCTCTCTGAGCCGACTGGAGAACTCCTCTACAGGAGCACTGAGGGCAGGGCCAGGCCCACAGGCAACGCCTGCTGGAAGTCGGCTATTTTGTTATAATGACACAACTATCACTTGGGGAAAAAAGTTAAAAAGACTGAAAACAAACCATGTTCACAAGGGAAGTGAAAAAAGAACTCTCCCAAGAAGGGGTGGAGGGAGGAAGGGCCAGTCACAGGAGGGCAGGGGATTGGGGCAGTCCAGTCAGTGTCCAGAGGGGCCGGAGCAGCCGGCTGTGGCCTGGCCTCTGCCGGGGTGGCGCGGCTGGGGAGGGGGTGAGCAGCTATGGGGAACAACATCAGCAGGCCCGGCTCCACGCCTCTCCCGACCCTGACCCCAGCCCCCTTCCAAACCTGATCTTTATGTTGGGTTTGAGAAAAACCAGGGTAAAGACGGAAGGCAAGGAGGCCGCCAATGTAGAGGCTGATGGGGGGAGGGTGTAGCTCAGTGGTAGAGCACGTGCTTACCACACACGAGGTCCTGGGTTCAATCCTAGGTAGGTAAATAAACCTAATTACGCCCCCAAAATAATTATAAAATAAATAAGATTTTAAAAATAAATTTTAAAAAAAGCTTAACAGTTGGAGACTGCTTCGTTTGGGAGCGGCCCGGGACTGTGGCCGCAGGTGTGCGCGGGCAGCCTGGGGCTGCTCCGACCGTCCTCCCTTACTACCCCACCTTCTGTACAGACGGAGCTCTCCGCTTCCCCTCCTCCCCGTTTCCTCACCTGCCATCTCCCCAGAGCAAGGGCGCTACCGCCTTCCTTCGTAGTCTCCTTTCTTTCCTGTCCCGAGCCCTGTTTAGTCACCAGGAAGCCAAGTGCAAGTGGGGCCGATTTAAAGACAGCATTTACTCCAACAGAAAAGGGCCAAGTTCAAGCGACCTTGCCTACAGCCAAGTCGGCCGTGAGCAGAGGGCAGACGCCCAAACACACGCGGAGCTAAGGGTAAAATTCCATCTCTTCTGTCCCGCAAAGTGGCACACTTGCCACTGTCTGTGCCAGCACTCAGGCTGAGGAGACCAGGAGGCGGTCTCCAGCCAGCAACGCCCATGGGGCAAAGCAGGCAACTCAAGTCTGGGGCCTCTGCAGCTCTGCTCTAAGCGCGACAGAAAAGAAAGTGTAAAGAAAACACTAACATCATCAGAAAGTAAACCGAACACTGGCTAGGCCTTACAACATTCGTCTCCTTTGACCCAGCAATCACACTCAAAGGAACCTAACTGAGGAAACCACCAGAAATTCAAACAAAAGCCTGGGGTTCAAGTAAGCCGATCATAATGCATCGATTTAGAACGGGGTGGTGGCGGTAGTGGCACATCTGGGGGGATGTTAAATAGATCTGTTTACAGCCAACAGATACGACAGCTCCTGCCCACCCCACGGTCTGCAGGGCAAGGAAGGAGCAGCGTCACGCTGCCCACAGGCCCTCACGCTGTCACTCCACTGTGCTAAGGCGATGAGCACGGTGAGCTGGGGGTGGCCACGGGGCCGGGGCTGAGGGACGACCACCCCGGCAGTGTTTCATCCGGAAGCTAGGTGGCTTCCTTTCATTTTCTTTGTAACTTTAATGCCTCAGCTGTTTCACAGTAACCTGTAAAAGGGTGGACTGTGGGGAAGCTCACTGAGCCGCTGGTAGTCACTTCCAGAAGACAGAGGTCTGCACAGTGCTCAGCACACTTCTCCGTCTTGTCCCAGTCTTCTTACAGGAAGCACACACGACTTTTACAGTGTGCGCGGGGAAGCAGCAGGAACACCAGACTGGCTCAGAGTCTGGAGCCTTCCGCAGCTGGGGCTCCACCCACCTACGAGCCACTGAACAAGACGAGGGGAACCGGCACAGGCTGGGAGGGAAAGGAAACGGGCCGAGGGGATCCAAACAGGTGTCCGACAAGAGCAAACGAAGGGGAAAAGGAAACGATCCCTAGGGAGAAATTGGTCATCAAGTCTGGGTCAGCCACAGGTGAGGAAAACGCACAGAGAATCTTACAACAGCGCCCGCGCGCACAGCCCGATGGGGAAAGCCAAGACACCCCATCACAGCAAAGGCAGCGCACTGCCGCGAGGTGCCGCCAGGGGGCGCACCGGCCAAGCCCTGCACAGCGAGGGGCGCATGTGGGAGAAGCAGCTAGGAACAACCTGGGTGCCGCGGGAAAGAGGGGCCCCTCAGCTACCAGAGTGGCCCCAACCTGTGAGCAGGCACCACGCTGGCCGGTGCCCGTGCCCCACCCGCAGAGGGATAGCTGAATGCCACCTCCCAAAGTAGAGCAGACTCAGACAGGGACAGGGACAGGGGTGTGGCCCCTGCTCCTGCCCCCAGCAGGAACCACCTGCAGCACCAGGAGAGAGAAATCCCACTCACACTGCTCTGCAGGGAAGGAACCACGCCCAGGTTCCCGTCTCCCATCCCAAGATCCCAAAGTTACAGCCCTCAGGCACTGTGTCCCCACGAGCTGAGACTGAGAGCCACCAGTCAGTCAGTCATGTGCCGCTGGAACTACTGTCGCACCGGAATGGAACCCACCAGCCACAGGCAGACCAGCAGGTCACGAACAGTGCATGCCACCCAGGTCCAGCTCTCCTACTGCAGCCACTGAGACTGAGCTGCACGCCGTGGGACGTGCTCTGCAACGCTGTATCTCATGACAGCAGGGAAACGTTTTCCCAGCGTTAACGACCTGCAGCTGCTTCTACAACTGAACCCTAGCGGGCTTCTTTCACTAGCACCTTGGGCTTCCGTCACAGGCTGCTTCTATCTGAGTCCACACCTACCACCCTCCCCTGCCTGTTCTGTATACCTCAGATCCTCACAGACCTGGGACACTGAGGAAAAGGATGACACCACCCTGCTCGACCGAGGAAACAAATCAGCTTGGAGAGAGGGCGTGGCACAGCGGACACCACGGCTGAGGAGTCCCACCCTGCGTCTGCCGCCTGCACCTGCCACCCAGCAGCTGGTGGCCTGGGTTACCTGTCAGGCTGTGCACATGCTGGGCGAGGCCCAGAAAGGCCATCTGAGAGTAAGCGTCGCATCCAAGTCGCCCAACAAGAGAGTGGCCGGGTTTGGATTTCCTGCCCTGGCTCCAAGCCCTTTGCCCTCAGTGCCCCAATCCCTTCTCATACCAACCAGGAGTTCAAACCATCAGGACTCACCATAGGCTGTCCAGGCTCTGAGAACTTCACCTTGATATCCTGCAGGTGTTTCAAGATTGGCTCATCATATTCCTGAACATAAAGAGAAAAAAGAAACCTCCAGTGGGCTTTCTAAAAACAGCACACACGTTCTCATCAAGTGGCTGCTGCGTGTACTCCAAGACACCGGAGAGTCAGCCCCGTTGGAATCCTGTCCTCGCCACTCCCGGGAAGTCACCCAAGTTTGTCCACCGCCGTCCAGTCGTAGGCTGGCAGCAACGAGGTGCCACGCTGTACGGCACGGAGCACTGGTAACATCAGTGCCACGCAGGAAGGCCAAGGGCCCTGCCTGCCCTCACGCCAGCGCCACTGCACACGGGGTCAGAAATGCCACCAACCTAGACCGGTGGTCCTCAGCACCTCTGAAGGGACAGCATCAGAGGACATGCCTAGACAAGCTACTGACCTTGGCAGCCAAGCCATTCCTGCTCATGGCACGTGGCAATAAATATCCAAAATCCAACACACATAGTTACTCACAGTCAGGGCCACTTACAGGGGGTGTCCGAGACCTCAGTGACAGGCATTCTGTAGGGGCCCTATGCTTTTACATATCGTCATCACACAAATTCAGAAGTTTGCCAGGGCCTGTCATTTGTAAAGTCCAAATGAGAAAAATTCGGGGGGAAAAAGAAATCACAAGACCGGAAGCCGGTGACCGCTTACTAACGATGACTGCTTCATCCGTAAAGTAGTTACTTCTCTGCCCTTGAAGTCTGGGGCTGGACCTAGTGATTTCCGTTACGGTCTAAGAACCGAGTCTGATCACCACCAACTTTAAATTCCTTGGACATTACAGGCACACCTCGCTCTATCGTGCTTCACAAATACACAAATACAAATACATATATATTTTTTTCTCCCAAATTGAAGGTTTGTGGAAACTCTCTTGTCAGATGAAGGTTAGCACTCTCCAGCAATAAAGTGCTTTTACATTAAGGAATGCACAGTGACACGCTACTGTACACTTCAGTACAAAAGCCAGAAACGCGACACAGCAGAACAAAATGTAAGGTACACGCACCGTCTTTCAGACATGTTACCGCACACTTACGAGGTTTAAGTGTGCACGCAGCTTGCACGTACCCTGGGAAACCAAACCCTCGTGTGGCTCACTTTCATGCTACATCTGCTTCCCTGCAGCGGTCCGAACCAAAGCCACGCCTCCCCGCGGTGTGCCCATCTAGCACAAAACAAGCAGCAGCCCCAAAGGCACCCAGCAGGGCTCCAGACGGAAAGCAGCCCAGACGGTTCTCAAAGAAGGCCGCATCAGTATGAGGCGTCAGGTCCCAAACTCCAGAACCAGGAACCACTTGGCCCTAAGGCTGCAGCCTGCCCACCTGGCACACACGGCTAGTTCTTAACGCTCCAAGATGCACGTGTCACTGTATGCATTCCATACGTGGCACAGGGATCTTCAAACTCAGCCCAGGCAAACCAGCAGCACCCATTGGTGTTTTCCCAAATTCATGAAATAACCATCATGTTCTTAATTTCCTCAACGAGCCATGTACCGTGCGGGCCAAGAACTTTCTGTGGCCTAGAGCATAATGGAAAGCCCTAGGTTAGCAGACTCATAACTATGGACCCTAAGGGCCAACAGTGGAAGCAACTCAGGGACTGAGACTTAAAGCTGCCCCTTCCCCAAGTTTCAAAGCCTTACTTGTGGAGACTGCACTTTGGCCGCCCCCAGACAGAGGAGCCAGGGGCCAGGGGCCGGGGGCCGGGCCTGTCTTCAGGACCTAACGTTTGACCAGCAGGGAACCTCCCACCATTACCTGCTTCAGGCTATAAACAGCCTGAGCCACACTTCATCACCCTCTGCACACTGAGGGAGTTCTCGGAAAACACCACCCTGTCTTTTCAGAGCCGTAACACAAAGCGGAGGGAGACGCTCTGCGGCATAAATACTGAAGTGCAGACATGGACACAGAGGTGCTGGGAGAACGGAGCAGACACCTCATCAAAACACAGCCACCTGTGCTGCCACCCCCAAGCCAAGGACAGGCTACACACAAAGCAGCTGCTCTCATCACTGGCTCCCACCTGACCAGCTGGCCACGCAGCACCAGAGTCGGGTCACCCAGTCAAGTCACCTGACCAGCACCGAAAAACCGACTTCATGGCAATCCTGCCGCCACTCAGTGTGCCCCCGACCTGCAGCAGGGCCATCACCTGGGGGCACATCAGAAATGCAGACCCTCAGGTCCCACCAAGACCTGATTCAGAACCTGCATTTTCATGGGATGCCCAGGTGCTGGGTACACCCATGACAGTTCCATCCCTCTCTCCGTCTGCTCTGCTAGTGGGGGGATTTTCAACCCTTAGTGCACGTCAGAAACACGCGGGAGCCTCTCCAAACACGGCGAGCTCTTTCTGACGTGCGGCAGGGGAGACACTGACGCTACTCAGTTTTAGAAGCTGCCCAGGTGATTCTCACAGTCAGGCTGAGAACCAGGCTTTGGTGCGTGCTATTCACGTTTTCCAGTAAATTTCTCGCTCAGACATTCTTTTAAATGGTCTAGTTTTCTTAAGCCCCACTATTTCCTATGAGAAAGGACACTCAGACAAGAAAACACAGGCTATCCTAAGTCATGTATTTTAAATGTTCCGCGAGCTTGGAAGGAGAGCAGGAAACTCGTCCCGCCCATCCTTTCTTAACTTCCAGCCTTCGGATAGGCATTAAAAGAGGCGGGCAAGAAAGGCAGTGACGTGGCAAGTTTCTGGAACCATCACAACTGCGGTAGCGCCATCTGCAGGCCACACGCTGACACGGAAGCACCGTGCAGATCTGACTGGATGAAGCCCGAAAGCAGAGACGACCATCTCTGTGGACTTCTGAGCAGGATCATTTTTTGAATTTTGGAAACTTCTACCGTAACTCAGTTCAGGGAAAGTTACATTTGTTGCCTTTTAACTGCTTCCCATTTCATTGTAGAAAGTCTAACACAACAAGATAAAAACAGAAGGCTCAGCTATTCCCATTAAAACAGAACTAGAGAGGTTTTCAAGTGAGACGATCAGAACACGTGAGTAACTTGCTGTGTATTTATACGACCGGCAGCACCGCACGACAGGCCCATTCTGAGTTTCAAAAACCACTGAGAAACATCCAGGGTCTGTTCGCTCCACTAAAATTGCAAACAGTAAATTTCAGAAATCATCCCAGAGCAGTCCGAGCCTGCACCAGCAAGAGCATGTGTGCAGGTCTCCCATCTCACACCTCCCGCCGGCTCGGGTCACAGTGAGGTGGAACAGGGCCCTGAGCACGCCTCCTGGGGCGCTGGGCGCAGGTGCTGAGCGGCAGCCCCCCCCCTCCAGGACCGCAGTCCCGGCAGCTCGCAGGGCGGGCTCCGGCCGTAACCACGCCTCCCGGCGGGACCCGCACTGTCTGGGCTGCTGGTCACAGGAGGTGCCCTCCCACCCGTAATCAACAACTGCTGAACACCCTGTAGAGTGGTTCGCAGATTTAAGCCTGCCAGCCCTCTGTGAGGTGGACATGCGCCCACCTGGACGAGCTCACTGAGCATGTCGACATTCCTGAAGATGGTGAACCAGAACTCCGGGATTCCTCTGGGGTTTGGCTCTTCTGCTGCTGCTGCTGCTTCTTTTTCTGCTATGACTACTTTGTTTTTCATGTCCCCCTTAAAAAAAAAGTAAAATAAAACACCACAAAGTAACAAGTTTACAAATAACCCAATGGCTTAATACAAAACATTATTTCAAAATCCCATGTAAACTTCTAAAGTTGTCCTTCGAATCTTCGCCTCTAAGACCCACTGTGCCCATCACAATTTCAAACGATTCCAAGAAGAAAGGCGTTCCATCCAGGAGTAACTTCATGCTTCAATGTCAGATCAAGGGGAAGAAGCTGAATCAAGAGCTGGTATGATGCCCCCCATCTGGGAAAGGCCGTCTAGTGCCGGCTCGGAGACACCCATCTCGGGGCAGGCAGCACCGACGTGCGCCCCAGCCACGCTGCACACCCGCCTACACGGAGGGAGAGGTCAGGACGGAGGCACAAGGCAGACACAGGGCGGTGACAGGAAAGGCCCTGTGGCCACGAGGAGGGGAGTCTTTTCCAACATCACAGCCTTGACACGATTCTTAGAGAAAATGATTACAGGGGTGTTTGAATTAACAGAGGCAGATTTTCCTCAAGCAACAAAGACTGGCTCATAACTACATGGATACACCAGCATGGCTTCAACTATGCCAGATTTTTAAAGGATCAAGAACATACGTGGCTACCAAAACTAACATTATACACTTTCAAAAATCTCTAAGAATTTATATTATAGAACAAAAACAGCTACTTGTCTCCCAAACATAAAATCAGGCTGACAAAGTTCACCCTGCCATGCTGGGACTCCCCACGGCACTGGAATGATACTTGTCACCAGAAAAAGGCTGTAAGCAGGTGACCGACAGACAGGGCACATCACCGAAAGGACGTGGAACCCAGCAACCTAGAGCAGCGAAGTGCACCTGGCTACGGCGCTGGCACTGCTGGTCCCTGAGCAGGACGGCTCCGACATCTTCGGTGTGCTCTCCCCGGGCGGGTCTTTGCTCTTTCAACTAAGACTTCTCCTGATGGTTCCATCTCTGTTCCCCTGGTCCCTTAGCTCACTGTACTACTGTGCAGAGTCGTCACAGGTGACTTGAGTCTGGTCCGTCACACTGACAGACAGAACCCAGTCCAGTGCCAGGCCTGCAGGCTGCTCAGTTCCACTGCCATAAAGGAACATGAACACCCAGCCTCAGCTGGAGCAGCACCTGCTGCCAGCAGCTCTCTCCCACAGCTCAAAGCCACTGAAACTATCCTATTTCTAGCAGCACTGGAACAGAACACAAGTTGCACTCATTAGGAAACTTACAGCCAGCTTGTCCTCCTCTTCATTCTCACTGTGCCACTCGGACTCTGCGTCTGTGGGCTCAGCATCACCGGTGACGAACTCCCTTCTCTAAGTGAAGACGAAACCTTCTGAGTTACGTTCAGTTACTCACACAATCGAGAGCTAAGACAACGAGACTGTAAATGAAGTGTGGGGAAACGGAGTGCTTTTATAACTTATCTTAGGATTCTAAGTTTTAGGGCTTCAAGAATAATATCCAGTGATTCACTGGGTATATCTGATGTTTCACCTAAAGGAAGATTTGAAATACACTGATTAAATTTTTCAGCAGAGCCCCTACCTTGTCAAAGAGAGGCTGGTATAAGGCTGCGTACTTCCTCTCCAAGTCGTGGACCTCTTCGTAGAACTTGGCTTCTATGTGAGCACATTTCACCTGCAGCTGTTTCAACGCATTGATCCTTCTTTTTACTGCCTTAGGTAAACTGAAAGAGGGGACAAGACAACAAAACACCCATACGTCTGCAACATAAGGTAGCATGCACAGAATTAACCACCTTACCATGAAGAAAAGCTCCTAAAAATCATGAAGGACACCCCTGCCGCCTCCCCCAAGAGCAGGGTGGTGAGGGAGGAGGAAGCTGAAAACATAATCCACGAAACAAAAAAACACAAACAACCAAACATCAAAGAAAGAGCCAATCTCACAAAACATCCAAAAGAACGCAAATTTAAAAGAACTGCTGTCTTTTCCTTAACAAATCGGCAAAAAAAAAAAAAAAAAAAAAAAAAAATCCCCAGGTTTGGTGAGGCTGGAAGCAGAGGCCCTCTGACTCATCTTTCTTAAGGGCAAACAAGATCCTTGGAAATGTTCTTTGGATCTACTTCTAAGACTATATCCTAAGGAAATAACAAAGTATTTAGTTTATATGCTGGAATGACCACTGATGCATCATCTACAGACTGGAAACAATGACAAGATGTGCAGAATTAAAGCAGGGCCTGTCCTCAGCCACGTCCTCGAGGGGGACTCAGGGCCACGTCAAGTGCTCGTACTGACCCTGACCCTGACCCAGGGAAAATCAGAGACAACACAGCCAGGGCCTCTGTTCTCTTCTAGAGTCAGAGAACTGGGAGCTTCTTTGCTTTCTGATACTTTCCCCTCTTCTTAAAAATACGTTTGCTTGTATGCATTGCTTTTATAAATTAGAAGAAACCATTTTAAACCCATCAGAATCACTTGTTTAACTTAAAGCTCTCAGTCACGCTCTAGAACCAAGAGCAGATTCCTGGGACTCTCAAAGCCCCACAGTCCCTGTTAGTGGGCCCAGGTCCCGCCCTCTGGGTGCTTCTCTCCCGCAAGGGCAGGGCCGAGAGCACACAGCACCAGGCAGCTCTCCAGCACAGCGCTGTTCAGGAAACGCAGCATCCGGGGGGAACTGGTCCCAGGAAGCTGCGGGCACCTCAACCCCTGGATGCTCCCGCCCCTCGCATGGAGCGGGCTGGTGTGTGCACGCGACCCAGCACACCCTCCTGCGACTACCGCCAACAACCAGCACAATGTAAACGCTATGCACACAGCTGCCGGTGTAGGACAAGTTCAGTTTGGCTTTTTGGAACTTTCTGGGAAAGCCCTCCCCTTACTTCTGACCTGCGGTTGGTTGAAACGGCAGGTGCAGAACCCACAGAACCAGCGGATGAGGAGGGTGGACGGTACAGGAGCAGTCCTGAACCACAAAGGACCCCTGTCCCGGGACGCCCACGCGCACGGCAACCTCAGTTTAGGCAGAGGTCCTTCACCAAAGACTCCCAGCAACAGCTGCCCCGCGAGAGCACGGGCAGCAGACGAGGACAAAGGAAAGGCAGAGAGCCGAGCAGAGCAGCAGACACACGGCACCACCTGCGCTTCTTTTCGTCGCTGATTACACACCTTGAACACCTCCTGGCTTGCAAAGCCTCCTTAATGGAGTAACGAGAAGGCTTCTAAGCCAAAGGGCACCCCCACCGCCTTCCAAACAGTAACCGCAACGACACACCGTCCTCCCTGCCCCGTGCGTCCGGCGTGGAACAAACTCTGCCCCCACAAAACCGTTCCCACACCCGCATTTCCTCTGAGAGAACGCCCCCCCATTCACTCAGTTCCCAAATACAGAAAGCCAGAAACCATCGCTCACACTCCTCTACCCGCCCCCTCAGTGTCGCTACACCCCACTGACTAAGCCTGCGAAATCTCACAAGACCATCCCCACCGAGTCCCCTCCCAGAGAACCCTCTACACTGATGGGCAAAGCTGACCGCAAGTGTGCCCGCCCTCCCATAACGGACCCCAGGAGCATCGTCAGGCCCACGTGGGGACCAGTGTGCAGTGGGCGCAGCTCGGCCTTGGGAGGAGGACACCCAGGCTCTGAGAAGAGGACTGGAGGGTGGGTGTCCCCGTTGTCCCCCCTGTGCAGCACAGCCAGGACACTGGCCTCCTCCCAACACGCAGGTGTGGCTCCCACAGGTGATGGAGGAGAGTCAGGCAGGAGCGGTTCTCTTGGCCAAATACAAGCCACCGTGAAGAGACAGCACTCCGCCTGCCCACCTGGTCCAAGCCCCCCGCTATGGCCTCCTTGTCCCCCTGACTCCCCTGAATGGGGGAAGTCCTCTACTATCGCCAAGGGCGGCACTGTGCCCTCACCTATGAGCTAACAGGATGGTCCCATATCATGTTCTAACCCCAGCCCTTGTTCTGGAACCCGACGCCTGACTCTCAGGAGGCAACGTCTGCCAAACAAAAACGTACTTCTTCCTGGTCTGAGGGCGCGGGAGAGCTTTCCCTTTGTTTCTTAAAGCTGTATCGAGCCTCGCTTGCAGCATACTCACGTCTCGATGTAGCTCGAAGGAGTGTGGGAGACACTGTCAAGTCGTTCCTGTAAAGCTGCCAGAACTTGTGGATTCTGCATCACTTGATCTGTGAGCTTTTCTATTAAGAGTTTAAAAAAACAAGGCCAAACACGTCAGCTATGCCCACCACACAACAGAGCCAAGAGTCAAATCGCCAACACATAGACTAGCTTTATCTACTTCAATTTCTAAAGGCAGGAAGTGGCTTCTTAAAAACATGTTTCAAAAATACTTATTTTTAAAGGCATTTGATACTCACTGTTAATCTCCCAAGTGGACAGCTGTAAATCCACTGAAGGACCCAGAGCCCTGACTCTCCCCTGGGCTGTCTGCACCCCACATCCCCCTACTGAGGGCACTGCCACTTGCTTGGTTCAGGCAGCCTATCTCCTGTCACCTCGCCTTCTCTGCCCAGGTCCCTTGGTGGGGCCCAGGAGCTGAGGACAGGGACGGGCACCTGGGCCTCAGAGTAATCAGCACCCACGGGCACCCCAGTTCACAGCCCAGGAAAGCATGACTCCCACCAGTCCGCAGGAGGCGCCAGGCTGCCCGGCGCTCTTGGCCTCCACCTTCACCTGCAGTGCCCTTCTGCCCAAACCCACCTCAAGGCCCTGCCTGACCACCCCTGCCAAAGCCACCTGCTTTGTCCACCACGCTGCCTTACAGCTCACACACTCTATACTGGTTCCCACGAATAAACAGGACCCCCAGAGGTCAGTTGTCCCAGTGAGCGGCACACGCTCTGTGCTGAACCAATTCCCTCCTAGGGACCCTATACAGAAACCCAAACTTAGCGCCTTCACCTACTCAAAAGGAAGCACACACCTGAGTTCTACCTTTGCAGGACAGTGACGCGGGAGCTGAACACAAGTCGGCACTCAGTTTAACATTCAGCTCCAAGCACAAGCACTAACTTGAACCTGAAGGTACGTAAGTGTGTAGATATAAAACCGTATGCGTGTGTAACACGTAAATACCACACGTACACGCAAACATGCATCTCTAGCACCAGCCGCTGAGAGGCCTAAACCCGTGACAGATGGCACCTATACTTTGGGTTTTAAATCTCCCTCCACCAAAAGTCACAGGGCCTCTTGCACAAACGGAAGACTCCAGGTCTAGGACAGGGAAAGTTCAAGAGAAAATGGATCGCTTGTGCCACAAAGTTAGAAAGTACTCAAAATTAGTGGGGACACAGGAAAAGGACATAGAAGCCAGCTTAAAGGGACCCCCCCGCTCCACTGTTCAAAATGAATGATGGCAAATGATAAATCACTGAATAAAAAGCTAATCCATGAGTCTACAGTAACATTAAAATGGGGTGGGGGGAGTAGGGAAGGAAAGCTTTCCTTTACTATATGTAATATGTTAATAAGATCGGCAGAACTAGAAAAACGCCGTTTTATAACCACCAATGTCATCACTGATTTGCAAGGATCACCAACTGTGCCACAAACCTGGTGGGAAAGTTTTATGGAGAACAGGACTCCCACAGGGCATCCGATAGCTCACTTACGCAAAGGACCCTGAAGTGTAGAAACCGGCAGGCACTGTCTCCACCAAGTCACCAATCTCAGTGCCCCCGTCACCAGCCCACCTGCACCTCCCACCCTCTCAGGGCACCACGTGGCAGTCTTGCTAAAACGTTTCCCCTGAGCCTAATGAGGAGGAGACAGGCCAATCCAGGGTGTGGGCACGCTGTAAGACAGGGGACACACGGCCTGCTTCAAGGAAGAGGAACAAGGTAGTGGGTAACCCTAGAGTGAGAGAGACAGAAGTAAATGCAATACACAGCCCCTGGCCAGGCCTGATTTCGCGTTGGGGTGCAGTGAACGGGGCCACACGTCAGCCACCAGGATGCAGTGACGTTAGACTGCTTGGTTGTGGTAGCTGCATGTGGTCATAGGAATTTATCCCGGTTTTTAGGAAATTTACACTAAACTGTTTTAGGAGAAAAGAGCCAGAATATCTACAACTTGTTTTCAAACAGGTCAGAGAGGAAAAAAAGGATCTATCTATAGGTCTGAAAACGGGGGGAAAATAACACACCTATCAATATATGATCACACCAAAATGACATGGTATCTGGGACCTGCTTCCGAGCACTCGGGGTGGGAAGGAAAGGCACAGGTGCAGGCAGGCCAGGCGTCTGGGGCTCGGCGCTAGCCCTGCGTGGCGCGGGTACGGAGAGCGCCTGCGCCGGGCACTTTCCTTCTGCAGAGGCTGAATTTCCTAGAGTAAAATGCTTTTAAATGATGCAGATTTCATTTCAATTATTCTAACTTTGCTGAAGTCTTTAAAGTTTAGTAATTATAGTAATCCTGTACTTGAATCACTTCTTTTATTTCAGTAAATGGTTCAAAAGTAGGAGCCTCCCTGCCCTGCATGCGAACAGTTCAATTTCCCACTGCAGTGAACTGACCTGTATTACTTGCATTTTTAGCAGCTTCCAAGGAATCTGAAGGAACCCCATCTGAAAAACTAAAACATGTTTAAAAAATATTACTCTACAGGAAGTTCAAAAGATAAATAGCTCAAGGGTGTTTTTCTTTTTCTTTCTCTCTTTTATCAGTAACATTTACTGAAGGGATGGATAAATACACAGAGAAACATACTTGACAGCAAGCCATCAAACTGGTAGCCAGAGGGTGTTTTTCTAACTTAATATATTAAAGAGGTGTCTCTAAGGTGACTTCAGATTTGGGCAGAAGAGAACTCTGGACACAGGTGTGATGTATAAAACACTTTCCTCACTGTTATGTTAAAAAAGCAGCCTTGCCAAGCTGTTAGGACAGGTGTCCACAGAGGCTCTGTGACACAGCCACACAAAGTTCTAAAAACAAACTTCATGAACACAGGTCTAGCAGTCTTCAAAGATGCCTGGACACACCCCCACTCACCAAACACAAGCCACATCAAACACAATGCATAACCCGCCGTGGCCTTCAGGGCAATCTGCAAAAGTCTCCCACTCGACCCCTGGAAGCTGCGGGGATACCAGGGTGGCGTCAAGATCTTCCAAGAGCTGCTCACCCAGGAGGTGCCAGGGCTCCTCATGAAGGCCTGAGACATTCCCACACCCAAAGCCAGTTCTCTATGGGCTCAAATACACAAGCGGGGTGTGGGGGTGGGCACGGGAAGCCAACAGCTGGAACGGCTAATGCTGTTTGCTGAAGTAATAAGGCTGGGCTCTTGTCACCGACTAAAATTTTAGACTCCAATAAACAAAGTCCGTTCTGGCTTACCTGTTATCTGCCATCTGAATGCTTTTGTCCCCTACAAATTAAAAAAGAAGTAACGTTACTAAGTATTCAGAAACAAAAAATGTTCAAGTGTACTCTTTTGACAGTGATTTACTGTGGGAGATGAGGGATCTCCTAAGGAGGGGCTCGAGGAACTTTCTGGGGTGCCGGAAATGCTCTAGACCTTGAGCGGGGTACTGGTTACTTGGATACACACACTTGTCAAAATCCATCAAATTATACACTTGAGGTGGGAGGATACAGCTCAGTGGTAGAGCACATGCTTGGCATTCACAAGGTCCTGGGCTCAGTCCCCACAACCTCCTCCAAAAATAAGTAAGTAAGTAAGCCTAATTACCCCCTCACCAAAAATAGAAAGTAAAAGTAAAAAAGTAACTATACACTTAGGATCTGTGTTTCAGTGCAAGCACATTTTATTTATAAAAAATTTCTCTTGTTGGCACTCAAATGACCAGACTTCAGAACAAAGACAATCAATTTGAACTTGCCTGATCTCTATATTGAGTTTAGTTTAAAGTAATCCAGAGCATTTACTGGTGTTCATATTGCCTTTCAAACTCTAACTCACCGGGCGGTTTTACTTTGCTGTGTTCTATCAGCTCCACACGAAGGCGCGGGGCTTGCGTAAAACGTACGTAACATCCTCAGTATGACCCCACTTCCACAAGACACGTATGAAGAAGGATTTACAGCCTAGAAGACTTTCACCTACAGGTGTTAAAGGTGGGTTCTAGGATATTTACTTCTTGAACAGAACATTCTATTAGTACAATTTCAAACCCTATCTAAACGCGTAGCTATAGAGTCAGGTTTGGGGATGGAACTGCTTATTCCCAGACGTAGGAAATACACTTCAGAGCCCCTCTGAAGGGTGGTTCCCAGCCGACAGCTGGTCGACGTCTCATTCTTACGCATCTGAGAGAAGCCCAAACCCCTCAATCAGTGCTTCAGGGTCAAACAAAACAAGAATAACCCTTCATACTTAAGAAAAGCAGCTCCAGTTGGAATTTATGAACTACAACTGTTCTGTATTCAACTCGACCGCATCTTTCTTAGGCCATTTTGTTTCAGAATAAAACATGTCAACTGCCTTTAAAGTTAAAAATACTACATAAATGTTACATTATTTTTTTCAAAAAGCTAAATGAATTAAGGAAGCAAATAAAAACCAGAAGGAAAAAAAAAAAAACCCTTCAAGGGTCCCTATCACGGCTGAGTCCAGAGTCAGTCCACCCAGAAATCCCAATCCCCAGGCTCCCTGGCTCAGCTCCTCTGCCGTTTGCTGCGTGCACACAGCTGCACCTGGGGTATTCACTCCCAAGCTAGTATGTTCTGCTTTTTCATGTATTATAAATGCAAAGCGTGAGACACACAGAGGTTGGTCTTCAAAGTAACACCTGACACCAAAATTTTAAGAGCAAATACTTTTACCTGTTACCGGCTGTTAAACACTGCGGTTTCCCCCGCGATACACCTCTGATACCATCTGTACAAACACGTCTTAGTTTACACGAGATCTTATCCCGAGTTGTCCTGCATTGAGACGGCAATAGCAGGATTTCCGGGTCAAAGACCGTAAGTGGATCGGGTACCTACAGCCAAAAAGGTTCCAGGCAACTCTAATTTGTCCACATAATTAAACTCTCCATTGTGTAACTAACACATCCAACTGCACCTTCTGTGCAGACCACATCCACATCAAACACTCTCCTGCGGCAGCTGTCACTGCCAGCCTAATGGACCAAGTCCAGTTCTCACCACCCAATTCCAACACCTCCTGCACCAATGACAGTACCTACAGGGTAGGTACTTCCCACATTTCATACCCTCACCAACTCTGGCAGGGAGGAGGCACTCCCAGCATACAGGAGAGGACACCAAGGATGAGGAGGGTGAAACGCCTAGTCCACGGCCACCTGGCTAGTTAAGATGTGGACTTGGGTTTGTCAACTTGAAAGAAAGGAGGTAAATGAAGGCAAACATGAGTTACCAGAAAGCAAGTTTATTCGGGAATCGCAGAGAAACCGCGATTCAGGACACGCCGACTACAGCGAGCTACAGGTGAGTCTGTTGAGGCGCAGCAGGGGTCGCTTCCATTGGCAGCGTGCAAAAGGGGAAAACCCCACTAGGGGTCAGCAGCAAGTCCACTGGCTCCAAGGTTGGGAGAGATTCTTGGCAGATCCTCACTGTTTGGAAGGTAAGTTTCGATCTTTTGTAAATCAAACTCTGATGGGAAATCAGTCCCACCACCTTTGACTCTGTTTTCCGAGAACACATGCACGAGACTCTCCACTTCACAGCCTTTGGTTTCATTTCAGATTAAAATTCTTTCACGCTCCTCCCTTTTGATCAAGCTCTTTCACAGGAAGTGTCACCGGTCAACCTTACTGTACGGGAATCCCACTTAATCAAAGGTGTCACTGGCCCCAGTGGCTTATGTGTCACTTGGAGCAGAGGAGACCCAACCTTGGACGTCTCGTCCCACAGACAAGGGAAACCACAAGTGGCTACCTGGCCTCATCTGAGCAATGAAACAACCCTTGAGAAATGGGGAATCTCAGTTGTGTTCCTCCAAGGTGGTCAGTTCAGTTGCAGGATAAGTCTTTACTCTGTATTTACATCTGGTAGTAAGAACTTTATTCTGTACACACATCTGGGAGAAAGACATTTGCCTGCTGGTACAAGACAGCAGAAATTTAATTATGTGGACTATACCCAAGGCCAGAAGTTGAATTACAGCTACCGACTGGAATAAACTTCTCAACCTGTTTCCCCAGCTGTCCACATTTAATAGGTCAAAAATGTCCCAGGACCCTCGGGTTTGGCCTATTTCAGTTAACAGTCTGACGCTATCTTTCATTATTTGTAGTTCCTGTGTGAATTCCCCCGATTTGTTAACATAAAAACAGCACTCCTCCTTGAGCCGGGCACAGGTTCTGCCATGCTGTGCAGGGAAGAAGTTTAGGGCGCTGTGGTTTTCAGACTGCCGCTGCTAGGCTGTCCATTTGGGTTTGCTGATGTTCAAAGACTCACACAACCGTTAAAGGTAGGAGCCATGACTGTGGAGAGATTCTGAACTGCCTTCTCAAGCTCCGCTACTCCAACCTAAGGGGAAAAGGCCTGGGCGAAGGCACGTCCAAGTCTCCATCTACCACGGGGGCATCTGTAGGCATCCACCCAAAGCTGTATCCATCCCAGCCACGCTGTGCGCTTGTAAGCTGGTAGCACAAAGGGCCAAGACTGGTGGTGATGGAAGGCGGGGTTTCCCTGACTTCAGCATCAGGAGGGATGGCAATGACTCTAGCGTCCTTTCCACTGAAGGGGTGTGGAGAGGGCATTCCTTCCACACAGAAAGTAACAACCAGTGCCTTTAAAGATAGGGTTCAGTGGGCCCTTTTGTCCAGATTTCTTTTCCTGGAATAAAAAAGATCTCATGATCAAAACCAGTCATTTATATAAACACATGGTAAGTGGTTTTGTTAGCAGTCAGAATGGTTAGAGGGGTTTCTTAAGTTTCAATATGCGTGGAGTAACAGGTGCGTCTGCCTGCTACAGGTGACGTTCCGATGGAGGACTGGGGGTGCTCCAGGGAGAACGCAGGCTGGCTTAAGTCTCCACCACTCGGCAGATTTTTGATCAATTCCCTATGCAGTACCACTGAAGGAAGCACACCAGCTTCCCATCTCCTGGTATCATTACCCTTTTCATTATCCCACCAAAGAGACCCATTAGTCTCCTAGATTCCAGTGGGGAATAGATTCATGACCATCTGAGTCATACACAATCATTACAAGCATTCAGCAGGAGGCAGCCTAGAGACTTACCTGTCCCATTAATGTTCCTAAAACATGAGAAAGGTTTTGGGTTAAGAGTCTGGACTGTATGGGTGGGGAGGCACCCCATGGAATGCTGTAATATCAGATGCCAATTTACCAGAAGAGAGGATATATACAGCTGCAAAGGCATGAAAGCAAAATCCTCCATCTCTGCCAGACAAACCTCCCCGCCGTCCTTCTAAGGATAACGGCCAGGCTTCCAGTTCAGGTTCATCATGAGTGTTACTGACACTGGTGCAACCAACAGTGAGGTTGGTGGAAATCAGTTTTTATAATGTGGGAGCAAAGGGGTGCATCACAGACAAACTAGGGGGTGGCAAGGAGGTCAGAGAAAAGACAAGTACAACTTTAAGCAGCATGCCTTGGTTGTGTGATACAGAACAGGGTAAAGCGAGAGGTTACATCTCTGAAGAGCCGTCTACTGGTGTTTGCTTCAGTCAAAGGGTTCAGCTTTAGGTCCTGAGCTGCAATGCAGGTCCACTCGAGTCTGGGGGCCTTTTTAAGATGGGAACACGTGAATCCAGGAGCCTAACCCCTGGAGCTTGGTGGCACAGGGGTTAGTCCATAACACCTGGTAGGGGTCCTTCCAATGAGGTGGGGGGAGTCTTTATGGAGAGGCCTCTGTCTCCAGACTGTAAAGAGACATCTTCATCTCCTGGGAGCATGCTGTGGAAAGGGTATTTCACTACAGCATAACCTCAGACCTGTGCAAATGTGATGTGTGCACCCTTTTATTAGCTGGTCAAAGGAAGCAGGGGCTAAATGCACAAGCCGTCCATGACTATTTTCAAAGGGTGAGAATTTATGATTCCCAAATGGAGGAGATCCAAGATTTGGAAAAACCAGGGCAGTACTTTTGGCCAATGTATTTGAAGGAATTCAACTAATTTAGCCAACAGAATCTTTGTAACTCCATTCGTGTATTGAGCCAGTCCTGACAATTGAGGATGATAAGCCTGGTAGGAGGGTAGAACTGGCCGCACAGCACAGTGACAGGAGTCCTCTGGTCACTATGGAGTTCCAGGGCGGGGGTTGGGGGTGATCTTTCTTAAAAGGACTTCAGCTACAGAAGAGAGTCACCGTTCTACGTGAAAACATGCAAACCGTTACTAGAACATATTTACATCCACAAGCTAGGGGCAACTGTATGAAATCCACTTGCCACAACTTTAACAGCCTGTTGAGGAAACAGTCCGTCCTGGGGCGGGACCAACAGGCCTCCCTGGGGTTAATTCAGGACAGGTACAAGCATGACAAGCGCTCTTTGTGGACTCGCTGCTGTTTCTCTACCAATGACCACTTACAAGGACTGTCGTCTTCTCAGTGGCCACTGGTTTAATTCACGTACAGTGGTCAGTAAGGGAAGTTTCCGATTTTCTGGCAGGACCAGCTTATTACTGGGTTCAAACCACAGTCCCTGTTCTTTGCGGGTGTAATGACCGGCCTTCAGATTTCCAGCTGTGCTTTTCTTTCAGAGGCCAGCGGTTGTCCACTCCTGGTTGTTCCCTTAGGTCCCTGCAGGGGAAGAGCCTTCGGGCCATGACAGAGCTTTGGTCTGTGGATACCGTATGAGAGGGTTTTTGCAAAGATGTCAGGAAGGCGTTTTCTTTAGCTTCCAGGAACCAGACCTGCAGAGCGCAGGCACTTCAACGACAGCGAGAGCTACTGGCAGCAGCATGAATTCCACCAGATTCTGAACATAAGGGCCATTCTTAATTTGGTCTCCACTGGAAGTGGGGAAACACTTGTTTCTATAACACTCCAAACTAATGCACCACTCTAAAGGCATACTAGCTATCAATAGATGTTTCCTGTCTTGCCTGAGAGAGTGCACACAGGCACACCTCGGAGATACTGCAGGTTTGGTTCCAGACCACCTCAGTAAAGCGAACGTCACAATAAAGCAAGTCACGTGAATTTTTTGGTGTTTACATTGTACTGCAGTTTGTTGAGTGTGCATCAGCATAATAGCTTAGATAACAATGTACATACTTTAATTTAAGAATACTTTACTGCTAAAAAATGCTAACCACCATCTGAGTCTTCAGCAAGTTGTAGTAACAACAAAGATCACCGATCACCATAACAAATGTAACAGTATTGCAAGGATTATTCAAATGTGGCAGATACACCAAGAGGGCAAGTGCTGCTGGAAAAATGGTGCCAACCGACTTGCTTGACACAGGGTTGTCACAAACCTTCAATTTATAAAAAAATCTGCGAAGCACAACGAGGTGCCCCTGTACGACTCAGCTTGCTGAGCTGAAGCAGCTGAAGGTAAGGGGACAGCCTCAGTGATCTTGAAAGGAGCCGGTAACACGTGCCCAGCACAAAACTTACCATCTTTATTTTTTATGTGGGAGACACTGATAAACCACACAAGATCAGGATTCATCAAGGGGGTTTCCTGTAAAGTCACGAGCGGTCCACAGGTGACCCACCAAAGTCAGGGTCCCAGGGAATTTCATCAGGAGAGGAGGGGGGAAGGGTGCAGACTTGACACCTGCGACCGCTACAGTGAATGAGAGTGACTGAGCCAGTGAGGAAGACTTCACTGTGGGGGGAGGGTAGAATGGCTTGCTGCAAGGTGCTGAGTGTGGTGTGAATTCAAGGGAGCCTCAATGGTCCGAGGTGCACAGATGGTAGTTTACCCAAAGGGCGCAGCAGACAGCTCTAAGGCACGAGCTACCCTCAAGGCCAGGGCTCTAACTGTTGGCCCCAGTAACGCAGGGCGGGTGATAGCCCCATGTTTTTCGCATAAACGTTCTGACAACATCCCTTCCTCCTCATATACCAAAAAGAAAAAGCGCAGCTGATGATCTGGGCATCCAAAGGCAGGTGGATTTATTAAGCTTCTCCTCAAAAGCTAAGCCACCCTGGTCAGCCCCAACCCCGGGGCAGCTCCAGGGTTCTTCAGAAGGCGTTTGGGGGAGAGTCACTACGGAGAAGCTTGGAATCCAACTGCAACAATAACCAGTTAGCCCAAGGAAACCCCATAGCTGACATTTGGTTTGGGGTCTGGAAAGTTTAAAATGCCTTGACGTCCACTGGGATCCAGGTGTAGTCTCTGTTCTGAGAGTAAACATCTAGGTATCGAACCAGAGTTCAGAAAAATTGCAATTTTTCCTTAGAGAACTTGTATCTCTTAATGTCTAAGATTTTTAACAGGTGAACAGTGTCTTTCTGTGGGAATTTTGGGAGGCAAGCAAAGAAGCAAACCATCTACATATTGCAGTAAGGTGGAGCCTCCAGAGAATTCTATGTCATTTAAGCCAGCCTTTAAACTGTCAGAGAAGCAGCCTGAGTGAAGCCCTGAAGCGTGACTGTCCAAGTGCACTGTGGCCTCCCAGGTAACGGCGAAGAGATACTGATTACCTTCAGCAACAGCAACACTAAAAAACACACTGGATAAGTCAACCACAGTGAAAAAGCGGCTTCTGGTCTAGACGGGTGCCAAAAGCACGTGGGCATAAGGGACGACAGGACAGCAAGGACAGCACTGCTGTCTATCGCCAGAGGTCCTGGCACGCCTCCATCCTGGCCACAGAGATTTTTACAGGTAAAATAGGGGTATGACCAGACTGGGGAAAGGCTTAATGAGTCCTTGGGCTTACAGTCTTCTGGACAGAATTTATGCCCGTACGATTTCTTTATTTACAGGCTACCACTTTATTCTTCAGAGAGGTTTTGAGGGGTCAATCTGGATCTCAATGGAAGAGGCACCATGAATTCTGCCTATGTCTGCTGAGCATTCTGCCCGAAAAGCAGTGGGGACTGATACCCGGTTTAGTGGGGGAGGCGGGTAAGTCCAAGGTTTGCTCTTCTCTGGTCTGCAGTGTATTAAAGGCAAAGGGGCTGAATTCTCCTCAGTGCTGATCGGAATTAAAGGGATGCCTCCCCCTTCTGAGAGAAAGGATGGCAGTGTGCCACTTCTCCAGGAGTCTCCTCCTAGTAAACTAAGTATGGGAGCCAAACTGACAGGGAGAAATGAGTGCTCTGCACAAGCCCCAGACAAAAAGGTATGGCTGAGGCTAGGGCCTCGCTGCAGCCCGAGGTACAATGCACTGAAGACGCGCACTATTCTGAGGAAGAAACTGTTTAACTGCAGTTAGGCTGGGCGCTGGCAGAGCAGCCCCATGCCAATCACTGCTGTCAGGAACTTGTCTCGCATGTGGAAAGCAATCTCCCCCAGCCTAAACTTAAAGGCACGACAGGGAACGTGTGTGTCCTCTGAGCTCCAGCACTGGGGTGGGTTTGGCTGTCGGCTCTTGGAGGACTGCAACTGTTTGGATTCCAATTCATAGCAATCTTTTTTCCAGCGGCCAGGTTTGCTTCGGAGTCTCCATCTGCTGGAGCTGTCTTTCTTTCGATATCATAGTATCGGGTACTAGGTAACTGACCGGCCAGATTGACGATATCAGGGTAGACACAGTCTCCAATTCGATACAGGTTCTTCTGACGAACAGATTAATTCCTTGGTCAGGTCATTTAAAACATGGAGTTAAAAGCCCCCTGGCTGGAGTCAGCACCCACTAGAAGCCTGAAATTCCACTTGAACATGATGTGGGGCCTGCCAGAACAGCTACGGACAGGTACAGCACGCTTCCTGACGCATGCCTGCATCTTCCAGTCCCTGGACTTGGGGGAGGCTCTAGGGGTGGCTTCATGTTGTCTTTGGCTGTATGGAGAGCTTGGTCCCACAACAGGGCAGGTGGCTGGTTTAGTTTAAGCCTTGGCGATTGTTCAGGGTTTTCTCCACCAGTTGTTTTAATCCAGTGCTGGGCTTGCCTTATTTCAGGCAAGCAAGTGGACTGACTGGTAGACTGCAGAGCCCAAGCTGGCAAGTCAGGGTTTACAGTACTGAATTTCTCACCAAAGAGGCTCCTAAGCTACCTTGGGAAAGTTCCTTAGTTACAGCCCTAAACCTGACCTTTGCCCAAGGGGTGCAGGAACCTTGCTGTGGTCCAGTGTTGAAAGAGGAGGTTTTAATGGACTTGGCTGGGGAGGTTTCAGAGACAGGAAAGCAAGGAAGTTCAGGCAGAGGGGAGGGGAAGGAGGCAGCAGAGAGATACACAGAAGAGGGGAAGCAGTGGGGGTAGACAGGACCTCAGCTCGCACTAAGATACAGAGGCCTCTCACATTTTTAAAAATCCATCTTTAGCTGTTTATTGGCTTGGAAATAAACAGGATTTGGGGATTTGGAAACAGGGTTCTGTAAGAAGGCAATTTAAGAATCCTGAACACATTCAGGAGCCTCCAGATGACAATTAAAATAATGACCCCATTTGAATGGTTTAATCTGGTAGCCAGGGTCTTGGTTTGATGTTTGGGGAGATCAAAGGTTCCCTACAATGGCCAGTGGAGTTCTAAGTTATCCTTAGTAAGACTGGTCCACTTTACTAACTGTCTTAGCAAAGGTCCTCAATGTGTCCCCATGTAAGCGAACGATTAAAATTAACTTGAATGTAATCAATATGTTTCCTAAGACTTGAGAATTTCAATACAGCCTATAATTCTTATTAGGTTAGGACGGTAGTTAAACGAACCCCACACCATAATTATTCGGCTCACGTAAGTCAGAGCACTAGTGACCGCACCCTGTCAACCTAACACGAAGCCTGGTCAGCCCCAGGGAACAGCTCCAAGCCCTGCAAGGACACCAGGTCGTGCTTTGGTTTAGGAGCACAACAGAGGGGCAAACAGGCCAGCTACTCGTCCCGACTCCAAGAGGGAGTTAGGACATGCCCGAAGGACACCACAACATCACCCACAAAACCTGGCCAGAATAGGAAGCCCTGGCTGAGGCAGCCCCGAGCTAGTCCATTTTGCTCTAATCTGTGGATCCCTTACCCAGTCTGTACCATTACATTCCTTAGTATTAGCCAAGTAATTATGTTGGAATTAACAAACCAGCAGGTAAGTGAAAATATATCTAAAGTAAACCACCAGATAACTATGTAAATATCTGAACTACTGGCAAAAGCTCTCGCAAATCAACACACCCTTCAATACACTTGTTATCTCTTATTGAAAAAAAGTGTTGAGATCCTAAACTCATATAAGTAGTCCCAAACTTACGTTCAATCTGATTTCAATCATGTGTAAAGACTGATAACCTTTTTTTTTTAAGAGTTCTGAATTGGTACTTCACTTTTTATTTGACAACTAATTATCTTTATATACCAGGGTCTTTTATATTACATCTTCTAGTGTCCCCATTGTAAGCATTAGAAGCACTGGTTTTTTTTTTGGAGGGGGGTAGATATATTTTTTCATTGAAGTACAGTTTACAATGTTGTGTCAATTTCTGGTGTATACAGAATAATGCTTCAGTCATACATATACATACATATATTCTTTTTAACCACAAGTTACTGTAAGATACTGAACACAGTTCCCTGTGCTACACAGGATGAACCTGTTATGTATAAGACCGATAATCCAATATATATGCACTTCCTTTTTCTTTTGGTATGATAAAATTTACTTTAAAAAATTCACACATACTACATAGATAAACCAAGACTGGCAAATAGTTAACTACTGTTGCTAAGAGTCAGGTAGTTAGGTATGGGGAATCACTACTTTTGGATATGCTGAAAACTTTTTATTATCACGTAAAAAAAAAAGAATGGATAAACAATACATTTGTCCTCCTACTGAAGAACAAAGCGCATGAAAGCATGGACCTGTCTACTTGCTCAACGCAGCAGTCCCTGTGGCAGGAGACAGTGGCCAAGCAATCTGCCTACCTCATTCACTCACTGCTGCTGAGTGAGTCTGCCTGTGTTATACGTACACAGCACGGGGTCAGGGATCCCTTGCATACCTGAGCCTCTCCCAAGCAGGTTCTGAAGACACACAGGAAGTCATGCCTGCTTAGAAGATCTAACTGTCATGACACAACAGTGGACTGTCTCTTCAGAAGCTTGCCAGAGACCAAGCCCTCAGTTTTCAGGAAGAAAGTAAAAAACAATTTCCCTTCCTTAACCAAAGCATTCCAGGGGTAGGTACAGCTCAGTGGTAGAGCGCATGCTTAGCATACACAAGGTCTTGGGTTCAATCCCCAGTACCTCCTCTAAATAAATAAATAAATAAATAAATAAATAAATAAATAAATAACCGACCAACCCTCATTACCTCCCCCTCCCCCCAAAATAGTAAAATGAATTAAAAAATAAACTTAAAAAAATTTAAAAGAAACAAGTGAAATTAATTTAAAAATAAAACCCAAAACATTCCATTTTTTACTCAAGACACAGTGGTTCTTCACTGCTATAGTTCCAATTTCCCCCTCCACTCTTCTCTCTGCAGCTCACTAGCATATGACTGAATGAGTCAAACATTTGAAAGTTTTTCTTAATCCAAGGTCACCAAAGCTCTTTCTCTCCACCCCATTTACAACGGCTGTCACCCAAGTCCCCACTCTTCCCTACTTCTCTTCTCAAAAACACCTACCAATACTCAACTAGCTCGCCTGTCACCCACTGTGGAGTGCACGCCAGCAAGGCCTTTTGTCCGCTTTGCTCAGCACCCCAGAACCTAGAAGCGTGCCTCACAGACTGAAGGCCTCCGTGAATGAAAGAACAAATAGATGTGAAGCGCTGCAAGCTACTTTGTGATAAAAGGGCAAAAATGATGTTCCAACTTACAATACAACTACATGCTTATCACCTTTGTACAGATTTAAGCTGTATAATCCATCTTTCTACTGCACAACTACTGAACAGAAGCCATCTTACCTCATTTTTGAATAGGCTTTTTGAGATAATAAAATGAACAGTACAAACATTGAAAAAAAAAAGTCTCATGACCCAGAATGGAAGCACATTTAAGAACAACAGTGACAGGGTATATCTGTAAGAGGAAATGTAAGGCTACACAGCAGGTGACCAAGATCAGAAAGCAGAGTTCACAAAGTGATCTTTTGTAGTTTTCTTACTACAGAAATATACTGCTGCTCTTGTCGCTAACTATTCATGAAATTTAAAATTCAATGGCAAACAATGTAAAGCAGCCCTGTCTTCTCTGAAAAGGGCAGGGGAGAAAACCAACGGTTGTCAAATAAAAACAAACCTATGTCATCACAAACTATTTCTTGGAAACTGTCGTAACAGTCCAACACAAAAGTCTTCACTACCCATTAGTAAGGGTTTCCTTTGTGCTCAAGGGAAAAAAAAATCTCACAACTACAGTTTAGGAAGGCAAGTATTCACTAAACTAGGAGATATGGTTCAAAGTAAGCTAAGGCCAGAGAAGAGCGACTTCCTGCAGTAACTCCGCATCAGCTACATTCTAGTTCTGAAATTATCCCAATGGTAGGACAGACAAACTAAGTGGTTTATCAGCCTTTTACTTTGGATGCCTAAACACAATTCCTCTTTTTTTTTTTTAATGAATGAAGTCTTTGAGCTTCTTTGATTTATTTATTTATTTGGGGGACAGATTAGGTTTCTTTCTTTATTTTTAGAGGAGGTACTGGGGATTGTACCAAGGACCTCATCCGTGCTAAGCATGCTACCACTTGAGCTATACCCTCCCCACATTTCCCTTTAAAAAACAAAAAAGTGAGGGGGCGGGTATAGCTCAGTGTTAGAGTGCACGCCTAGCATGCAGGAGGTCCTGGGTTCAATCCCCAGTACCTCTACTAAGTAAATAAACTTAATTATCTCCCCTCCAAAACATAAACAAATGAAAATAAAAAACAAAAAAGTAAGCACTCCTTAGATAACAATCCCAGACCAATCGCCCAACAAACTCCTCACTGCTGCCTTATTATTCAAACCGGCCATCACTGGGAGCACTGGTTCTTCCCCATTTCATACAGCTGATACCTTCCTGCCCAGATACTATTCTTCAAAAACAAACAAACAAGAAAACTGGGTTCACTGGCAAATTTTTTGGAAGTACAACATGAACTTATCGAAACAGTTTTAAACCACTGTTAAACTGTGGGCAATGAACAAAAAGGAAGAAAAACACTCTGAAAATGAGTAACTCTGAACTTTGTTATCTCACGTATACACGTGTATTTGAGGTCACCTCCTCCTGAAGCCAGAAGACTATCAACTGCTCCAATGAAGGAAAGTGGAGAAAGCTTCAGTCTGAACCCCAGCTGGTCAGAGAACTGCAGATACAGGGAATTAATGTGCTCTCAATATCAGGCTGCTAAAAATCCTGACAGGTTAATGGAACTATTTTAACTGAAGATTCAAGTATAAATTCACAGACTGCAATGTGTTGATGAACACATTCCAACTCAAAGCACTCAATTTCTGTAAAATCATGAACTACCTCATACAGAGAAAAATCTCTAAACTCAAAATACCACAGAAGAGTCTGATAATCTAAACCATCAATTCACAAAACTACAATGCCTGGATATTTTCAGAGGACAACAATCCCAAAACACATGTATTCTTTCCAGAATTCAGCTCACTGAGGTTATCAAATCAAAAATGACAAACCCAGCCATGGTACAGAACCCATTCAAGGTCTCCACTCACTGTTCTACATATCATTTTCAAAGATAATGTCACATAAGTACTTAGATGTTATCTCATGATCCAGAGGCACATTCAATCACAAACACTCGAAATTAGTAACACCGTTCAACCAGGGGAGGAAAAAAAAATAAAAAAAGACTGCAAATGTATGTGTAATAACAGGTATTTAAGACAGCACTACACAATTAGAATTACTTTGTATAATTATGAACAATTATTTTGAGAATAATAATTCTCATACCATGAGACAAGGTCTTAAGCTTCTAGTGAAAATGTCCCTAAGTAAACCTGGGAAGGTTACAATTTCTATTTTTATTTTATCTTTAAAATTAATTTCTGTTGTTACTTTAATTCTGTAAGAAATTAAGCTTTGCAATGTTTTTCTTGACCAATAGTCATATCCTCAGTTGTCTTCCAAATTTCAGAACAAAAATGATAACTTACCTTCAAAAGATTAAAGAAAAAACTTTCCTTCTCCCAAAACAAGTTAAAAAAAAAAAGGAAGAAAGAAAGAAAAGAAGAAAAAGAAAAAAAAGTAGCTAGCAGATTCGAGAAAATTCATTTTCTGGGTTATTTTTCCTGTCAACTCTACCTTAATAAAGTTAACCACTGATAACTTTAATTTTTAAACCATCTCCCTCTGCTTTAGTCACTCATTTAATCTTTTAAACGTATCCCTACTCTATTACCACCTTTCTCAGGAGTTCATTTTACATTTGTGTATTATTTATCCCACTAGCAACTGTTAATAATCAATCTGAAATTATTTCCAGATTCTATTATGGGAAGCATTCAGCATTCTGGGGAATCACACTTTGGAGCTGGAAGTGATCGACCAGCTAAAATTCTCAAAAACTAGTCTTCTGTTAGGTTCAGTGCAATAATAAAAACAATTTCTTATTAAAACTTCCTTTATTTTCTATACAGAAACAGTAAAACTGGGCAAAGTGAAAACCGCCTGCCTTACAGGGCCTTAAACTTCCTCAGTGGTTAAAAGGAACAGTACTTATCTCATAAGGTTATCAGACTATTATTACGAGTTGACGCAGCCAAAGAGATTATCGGAGGCCACGGTGTGCAGTACAGTCACTAGTCATCTCGAGGTACAGTTACTACTGCAGGAAGGCAGGAACTTTAAAAAGGGCAATTTTAAGTTCCACGACTTCCCCTGCTTGCTTGTACGAGAGAATTTTCACAAGCCTGTATGTATGCTTTACACCTACACGCAGGTAAAGCAGAGTGAGCATGTGAACCAAAGCCCGGACCGACGCGTCCCAAGGATTCCTTTGAGAGTGTAGGACAGTGACGACCCTGCTAGGTGAGTGCACACGCGCCCACACCAGTGACCGGACACAGCCCTCCTAGGGGCCTAAAGGCTTCTTGCCGGGCTCACCTTAGACCACAGAGAACTGCGGACGGTGGCAAGTCTTACCACCACCAGGCAGCCCTTTCCTGGGACGAAAAAGCAGTCAGAAAACAAGAGATCGGGGGGGGGGGCGCGGGGAGGACAGTGGCCTAGCATTCAGGTAAAAAGACACCAGTGTGTCTGCTGTCACATCTCTGAGCCGAGACATGCATGGCACCGTTCCATCCGTGACGTGCCCGCGCCACCGAACTCTCCCTTCTTGGAAGGTCCACTTCTCCGTCTGCAGGATGACGTTAGACAGTAGCGCACGCTAGCCGGCCGCCCCGTCCCGCGTGTCCGTTAGTCCGCCGCGGGCGCACGCCGCCGCCGCCCGTGTCCCCTGCGCGGCCTCCAGCACCACCCCGGACCGCGCCGGGTCCCACTTTCTCCGCAAACGCAGCAGCCCCGCCGCACCGACGCGGGGACGGAGCCCGCCGCGGCGCGCGCTCACTCTCCGCGCGGAGAGCTCCGGTTCCGCAAACAAAGGTCCTTGGGCGGCTCTGCGTTCGCCCCGGACCCCGCGGCCTTAACCTTCGCGGGACGCCGCGGGGCCGGCAGGCGGGAGCCACGCGGGAACAAAGCGCTCCTGACCTTCAGGAGCGGGGCGGGGCGGGGCGCGACACCTGCCACCGCCCCGCCGCCGCCGCCCGGCCCCACCCGGCTCCCCGCGGGTCCCGCTCCCGCCCGCCGCCCGCTCCCGCACGCCCCGCTCCCCGCCGCCGCTCCGGGCGCTCCGGGCCGGGCCCCGCCCCTGCCGCCGCGAACTCCCGAGATGGCGGCCCCGGGCCTCGTCCCCACCGCCCCTGTCCCGCCAGCTACGCCAGCCGCCCCAGCCGCCGTTACCCGGTCGAGCCCTCGCGTCCATACCTCACGCCTCCTGCGGCAGTAGCGGCGGCCGTGTCTACTTCGCTCGCTCCGGGACTGCGCCGCCGTGGCCGCCAATAACGCCGCCTCCCATTGGCTGAGCCTCTGGCCCCGCCCTCCACGAGCAAACTGGGCTGCGATTGGGCGGGCATGGCGCAAGTCAACTACGCTTCGGCGCCGATGGTGACGACCAATCAGAGGCCGCAGAGGAGGCGCCAAGCTGAGCCCGGCAGAGACCCGCGGGCCGCATGCAAACAGGAGTGTGTGACGTCTGCGGGGGCGCGCGTCCGCGTTCCTTCTGCCTCTTTAAGGGCCGGGGGCGCGCGGAAGCCACGTGGTGGGCGCCTGCGGCAGCCCACCCCCCAACCCCCTCCGTCGCACCGCCTTCCCACCCCCCCAACCCCGGCCTGCGCTGTGCATTCCTCACCCCGCCCCCCCGGCCGGTGCAGCCCCCTACTCCCGACTCGGGCGCACCGCCTCTCCTCCTGCGCGGTCCCCCTCCCCAGGCCCCGTAGGACTGGGTGCCATCTCCTGGCCCAGTCATCCCCCGCGCCCCCTAGTTCCTCTGGTTGAGTTCCACCGCCAGGAGCGCGCGCTGACCCCACCGACCTCCGGCGACCCCATCGCCTGGGCCTCTCCCCTCAAATTCCTGGGCTGTTCCTGCCTGCGGGGCGTGACACGCGGGGTCCCATCTTCCTCACCCACCCCCACCCCATCCCGCACACTCACGTGCTCTTTTGGACAGCGCCCAGGCCTTCCCTCCCCAGTCTCTCAGCCTGGCTTCAGCTTGGCAGAGCCACTGGCCAGAAGGGCAGGGGGTGCTGGGCCTCATCTGAGTTCCTAGAAAAGCATTAATCTAAAAACTGCATGAGTAAGATGACAATTTGGTTGGAAACCCATATTCCCCAGGCCTGGTCTTCTGAGAGAATTTATTTCTATGCACTATCTTCAGTTACGGGAGGGTCTTTGATTATTTCTGTCCGTTTCTTCAGAAATTTTACTTTCTTTGAGTGGCGTCTGAAACACTCCTAACTTTCAGCAAGTTCCTGTTCTATGGTGTTGGGGGATGGGAGGAGTCTGAAACCATCCCGAGGCTCCTGTTAGGGACATAAGGTCAGTTACAAACCACAGGGTGGCCAGCAAGTGCCCGGCTGTGACCCTCACAGCTGAGACTGGCCTCTGCCCGCGTCTGAACTGGGAGGATGTGTGTGTCCTTCCTGTTTGCTTTACCTGGATCTTTCCTGCAATGACTTTGCTTTGCTTTTGGCGAGGTTGGCAGAGCTGGAGGGTGGAGGGGGAACATAAGCTACTCCAAAAGTAGGAAGCCCAGCATTTTCAGGTTTGGAGGTCTTTCCTCCGCCTGGTTAGTAAAGTCTCAAACCCTCAGAGGCCACCGGATCTCGTCCTGCCTGGATGCTGGGGGCTGGTGCAGGTGGCATCGAGCTGGTGGAGTCCTCTCCAGAGCCGGCCACCATGCCAGTGGTAGTTAGGTGGCCTGGTGGGCTGGTAGCTGGGTCTGGTCCTTGGTGGAATGGCTGTGGTGGTGCGACTGTTCCCCGGGTCACTTGAGTGAGTTGGTGGGAAGGTGGGTGACATCGTCCAAAGCCCTTCTGTCTATGACAATACTGAGAATGCTGTTCTGATTTCTTGCCACAGCAAAGGAACACAAACAGTGGGGCTTAGAAAACAGCAGCATTGTGTTCTCTCAGGGTTCTGGCAGCTAGGAGGCAGAAATCGAGACGCCACGGGGCTGGGCTCCCTTCAAAGGCTCTAGGGGAGGACTCTCTGCCTATGCCAGCTTCTTGGGGCTCCAGGCCGTCTTGGGTTTGTGGCTGTTCTCACTCCAGTCCCTGCCTGATCTTCACATAGCCTTCTCTGTGTCTCCACGTGTCCTCTGCTTAGAAAGACACTCCAGTCCCTGCACTAGGGCCCACCCTAATGGCCTCATCTTAACTTTATCACATCTGCAAATCCCCTGTTTCTGACCATCAAGTGCACAGGTTCTGGGAGTAGGGGTTGAACCTGTAACTGGGAGGCTGCCATTTGGCCCACAGCACCTTGAGGCGGTGCCCTGGCCGTTGCCTCGACCCATGGGCTGTGCACAAGAGAGCAGGGGTAAAGGGGCAGGTGTTCCTGGGTGGAACCACCGGAGCCAGAGCCCTGCTCTACCCAATTCTAGCGGGGTGGCCTTGGCTGAGAAGCTGGCACCTGCTTTGTGGGACTGGGGAGAGTTGGATCAGCACTGGGTGAGTGGCCAGTTTGGTGTGGGTCTGTTCTGGTTACCACAGCTGCCTGGCAAGGGCCAGGAACTAAGTGCCTGGGGACACGACATGTGGCGAGGGGGAAGGCTCTTCCCTTTAGTCCCTGCGCAGAAAATCCTGTCTGGTAAGCCGCTGGGCCTGCGTTGCCCCAGGTGACATCTGGTCCACCACAGCCAAAGGCCCTGATGCTCAGGGTGGCATGTGCAGCCACCTCGGAGCCAGCACACTGAGTCCAGGGCCACTCTGGGCTGCCTTTTGACAGGCCAGAAGGGCCAACTTTGGGGCCTGCTTGTGGCGCAGACACTGCCTGGAGAAAGCAGGCAGGGCCCGGGATGGTAGAGCCCTCCTGTCCGCACCCCCGGCCTGCCACTCTGGGGCTCATGTAGGTTTGGGAGAAGGCCCCTTTTGGGGGTTTGTGAGTGATAGCAAGATCCTGTCTACCCACATTTTCCTTTGTGGGCTCCCACCTGTCGTTTAGGTCCAGCTGGAAGTACTCTCCTCAGAGGGCCCTTCTTTGAACACCCCTACTGCCACCTACCCCTGCCTTATTTCCACCACAGCACTATCGCCAGCTTTCTTGAAGTATGTTCACTCAATCAGGAGCAAGTCTGTCCCCCCTACTAGAAGAAAAAGTAGCAGGAAGGCTTCCAGGAGGAAGTGGTGCTCCAGATACCTGAGAACTGTAGGAGAGGGCGGAGCGCGTGCGGAGGCAGGAGGCGGGCAGCACAGGGCATTCCAGGACCTACAGACAGCTGGCAGGGGTGGGGGGGGCTCACACCCTGCAGGGAGCTCCTGGCAGATGTCTGGGCACACGTTTGCACGACAGAGATTTCAGGGCGGGGGACAGCGGGTGATGCCTCAGCCAGGCTGCACTCCGTGGCCTCACCTGCAAGGAGGAGTGACGGGGAGGGGTGTTGCCAGCAGGGTGCCAGGCTCAGAGTGATGCCAGCAATGCCACCCCATGCCCTCTGCCTGGGTCAGACGTTTCCCCAGACCTCGGGCACTGAGTCTGATTCCCCAACAGAAAGGGGAATAGGAATCCACTGCAGTTGTCCTCATGCGGAACGGCTCTTTGAAACCTGCGAAATGTCCGCCTGTGTCTATTGTGAAATTAGGCAACGTTCCTCGCCTGCCTGCACTGTGACTATATTTTCTTCCCCCACCCATTATAGTCACATATGGGTTTATTTAAATAAAGCACTAAGTCATATTAAATGTGCTGAAGAGGCCAAAGTTCAGGGATGGATATCTGCTGGTTCCTGGGGCTGTCACAAGGAGGTACCAAAAATGGCAGAGCTTCAACAACAGAAAGCTGTTCTTTCCCAGTTCTGGACAGCCAAGCCTGAAGCTGAGGTGTGGGCAGGGTCCCGCTCCCTCCAGAGGCTCTAGGGGAGGGCCTTTCTGCCTCTTCCAGCTCCAGGGGCTCCAGGTGTCCCCGGGCTCGTGGCCACAGCACTACAGCCTCTGTCCTCACATGGCCTCTCCCTGGGTCTGTGTCTCCCCTTTTACAGATAAAAGTCATTTGGATTTAGGGCTCACCCTACTCCAGGGCGACCTCTCCTTCTTCTTCTTTTTTTTTTTTTTTTGGAGGGGGAAGGTAATTAGGTTTATCTATTTACTTATTTTACTGGAGGTCCTGGGGCTTGAACCCAGGACCTCATGCATGCTAAGCACGCACTCTGTAACTGAGCCCCACCCACCCAGCCAGTGCGACCGCTTCTTAGCCTGACTACATTTGCAAAGACACTGTCTCCAACAAGCTCGCACTGTGGAGTTCTGGGTGAACGTGAGTTTTAGGGGGACACTACTCAACTCAATACAGCAAGGCACCTGCGAGATGCCCACCCTCCAGCAGCAGCCCCACTGGCTGCCTGGGTTCCCTGTCCCTGGCTTTAGAAACCAGCTCCCAGCATCTGGGGCCTTGTGTCTGAAGACACAACCCCCACCCTGGACCACAGGCTTCTGGAGGCTTCCCAAAAGCCGGGAGCGAAGGTGGTTTCCATGTCACACGGATGCCTGGAAGGTGGGAACACACTCCCATCTCTCCCCTCAGGATACTTTCATCTGACAAACACCCAAGCTTTGCTGACACCAGAGCCTAGTATTGGAGACTCTTGTTCCGTGGACACAGTCCTTCCTGACTATCCCCCGACGGCAGAAGCACTAGCAAATGGATCTCCACTGGGCCAGTCCCTCCTTAGCCAGGAGGGTCCCTGCTCTTCACAGGCTGAGGCCCCTTGTGCCCTTGGCTTGAGGTCACAGCCAGTCCTCTGTCCATCTGCACCCTCCACACTGTCCACCAGCACACTGGTGAGCTCTGCTGCTCTGCAGCCTTCTGTAGCTCCCTGCTGCCACTGGTGAACCCAGAACGGGGCAGGCGGGCCAGGCGCCAGTGGTTTGTTTATAAGTCCCCAGATGATTCTAAGTATTACCAGGGCCGGGAAACACTGGCCAGCTCATGGCTTTCTTTTCCCCGCCATCGTCACACTGACCCCAGTGAGCTCTGAGAACATGCACATCTGTCAACAGCCCCTCTGCACAGGTCCCTAGCCTGGCTCTGCCTCCAGCCATGGGGAGCTCAGGGGGTTACCCTCCCGGGGCGGCCCTGCCCTTGGATCCTGCTCCTTGGCCACCTCAGCCTCATTGACCATCCCAAGACTGAGCTCAGGAGGATGGGCACCTGATCTTGCTTCCCACCCGGAGAGTGTTCCTCATCTCGGCGCCACAGAATAGTGGCAATGCCTTGGCCTGGCGATGCCTCGCGTGGACACCATGGTCCCATCCCCAGAGGAGGAAATGGGAACATGGGCTGCATGACCCCTCCAGACCCCCCCCAACACCCAGCGCTCAGAAATGGCTGGACCACATCCAACCTTCCCCTCACCTCTTGGAGGCTCTGCTGGATGAATAACCCCTGGGGCTGGTAGAAGAGGGGGAGCACCATGCCCCGGAAGCACTCCCAAGATCCCCTAACAGGGCAGCGGCACCCAGGTCATGATGCACTAATGAAACAGACACGTGGAGACGTGAAGGAGGAAGCAGATCTCCTGGTGTATTGGCATCAGAAATACCCACCATGTAGTCCGTGCGAGGAGAGAGCCGCACAACGCGGTGTATCTGTAAGCTCACACCCTCAGGAGGAAGGAGTCCGGGGGGCTGTTCCCCAGCTGTTATAGGCTCTCTGAGACGGCCTTAAAGGGACGCTAGGTTCCTACTTTGTAAGGGTCATTTTCTGCATGATTTGATTTCTTAAGTAGTGAACTATGACTTTGTCTAACAGAAGCATGAAAGACTTCTCCTTGGGGAGAAGCAGAAAGACAATTCTGGCTCTTAGAACTGGAAAGAGTCTTCCTGCACACAAAAGAAACGCTTTTTACGGTGACTTAATATTTTACAAGTTAAAAAAAAGTTTCTGCCTCATCTTGTTCCAGAAGATTCTGCAGCAGCTTGTGAGGGTGCAAAGGCCAAATGCAGGGGGCCAGCGAGGACGCTCTGACCAGGTGGCCCCAGTCCGCCCCGTCCAGGCACCCTGGCAGAGGCCAGCCGCCCACACACCGGTCCCCTGCAGCAGCGGGGCAGGGCTCCTGTCCGCACTAAAGATGAGAGTGTTTCCTGGCGGCATGTTTTAAAGAGCACTTGCTTGTGGGCAGTTTCGAACACAGGTGGGCAGACAGGATGACCTCGGAAAGACACCGGTCACTGAGGTGTGACCGTGAGTACCTGCGTGATTTGTTTCATCAGTTCCCTTGGTTGAAGGACATTGAATTACAGGCCTCACGTCACTTTGTCCCAAACTCAGGACATCTGTGGACACAACTGCCTGATCACACTGACGAAATGAACAAAAATTCCTTAGCTTCACACCACACCCAGGCCATGTGCTGATTTCCCTAAACGTCTTTGTGGCCACTTTGCTCAGACCAATCGCGGTTCGTACGTGGGATGTGGTGGTTTTCTTTCTCGTGTCTCTCTTGTCTCGTCCGTCTGATCCTCCCCCCAGACAGGACTTCGTGAAGGTGCCAGCTTAGGGGTCCCGACGAGGGCCTTGCCTTCTAGATGGCTCCATTTGCTCCTCGCAGCGTCCTCTGCCTGTGTCTCCACCCCCAGTACGTCCTGTGAACAGGAAGGGAAATGGACAGCCTCCTCCTTTCAGTGGGGCCCCTGAGCAGAGGCCTGGGCGTCACCCCAGGGGCTGGGGGACATGCAGGCCCCCCGGCCCCACCCAGACCCCAGCCACAGACCGCGTGGTAAGGAGGTCCCGGCGGCGCCAGTCTAAAGGCTTCATTCAACACTGATTGCAGGTTTCTGGTGGAAAGACTTCCCTGTGCAGGTGATGCTGGGGGCTCCCCACAGGGGACACCTCATGCTCACGGCCCCTCTTTGGGGGATGCTGACACTGCGTACTGGTGGGGGAGGTGGGTACAGGAAGAGCTCAGCATTGTTAAGGTGACATGCCCACCTTTCCCAGTCCCGTGACCTACAAGCCACCCTCAAGGTGACGCTTTGGCATCGTGAGAACAGTCAGCTCCGGCCAACTTCCACCGAGGGTCTCAGCACCACCGACGGTCCTGGCCTGCGGCGGGGCTGCAGCATGGACGCTTTCTAATCGTCCTGTTTCGTCCACTTCTACCAGCTGGCACTGTTACCCCTTCGGTGGGGCAGCTGGTGGCCCTGAAATACAGTCCCTACGGAAGGAGGAGAGATGCTGAATTCTGCCGTTATAAACAAGTTTCCAGACCAAGCGTCACCTCCACTGGTGACAAGTTATTTCTTGGCTTTTGCCTTTAAGGGTACATACATATGCCTGGATTTCACTGACTCCCTCTTTTCAATGCTCAGTTGTCCCAGACTTGGCCAGGGGAAGCTCCTGAGGTTCTTCACTTTGAAATAATTGGAGGTTCCCAGGAGGCTGCCATAGAGACGTCCCTGCACCCCACCCCCCCAGGTTCCCGACAGTCACATCCTGCCCAAGGTCAGCCCAGGAGACCAGCAGCAATGCTGTCCTGTGGCCGCAGGCGGAGACTCCTGAGGCCACCACTGCAGTCGACGGCAGGCTGTCCAGAACTGTCCCACTGCCATGAAGGTACCCTTCTCCTGCTGTACCTTCTAGTCAGCCTCCATCTCCACCCCTGGCCTCCCTAACCTGCTTTGCAATTTTGGCATCTCGAGAAAGTCATCTCCATGGAATCTCATGATCCAATGCCCTGGAGACCCGCCAGGCTGCTGTGTGTGTTACTGGCCTGACCCCCGTGTCCCTCTGACACTCCTCAGTCTGGGGAAGCTTACCCTGGGGCGCCGGTGGCCTGTCCCCTGGTGCATTTGCTCCAGGCCTGACATCAGCCGCTTCTCCAAGGAGAGGGCTGGAACCCAGAAACCTGGAACTGGGCCCCCAGTGGTGCTCGCGGTGTCCTGACAGCCCACGTTGCTTTCTCCGGCTCCTATTTAACAGCAGTGATTTCCCTCAACTTCCTTGACGTTATCTTTGTGCTTTCCCTCTCGTTGAACTCTGCTGCTGACACAGGCGTGCAGGTCGTCTCCGCCCCACGGCTCGGGGTTGAGGACACCACCACCAAGGCCCCACTGACAGCAAGGCAACTGAGCTGCGTCTGACCTGTCACTTCTGTGGCCTCAGAATACAACCCACAAACGATGTGCAGCGAAGTGGCAAGTCCTCAAATCAACCAAACGGGCCCTTTTCTCACCCACTTGGTTTGCAGTTTTGCGGCAGACGGCACTTTCTGAAACAGCTGTGACGCTCTGTCCAGCCCCTCGCCGCTCCCGCTGCAGGGAGGTGACTGCGGGTGGGCGCCGGGGCGGCCTCCACTCAGGGAGGACAGTGGGAGCCCCTGTGACCTCAGGGATTAGGCCCCAAAGGGCACGCGGCGCCCGTCTCCCCTGGACGCATGGAAGCCGCCGAGCTGGAGGCCACGCCAAGCAGCCCCGACTGCAAGCCTCCCACCCAGACGCCAGGCACCGGCGCGCAGCCCCTCACGGGTGGACTGCGCCCTCGGGGGCGGCCCTGACCGACAGCCGCTTAGCGGGGCCCTGGCCACGGGAACCGCCAGCGGCAGGAAGGTCGTCGTGGTGCCAGCCACTAAGCCCTGGGGTGGCCTGGTGGGCAGTGACAGTTAACTGGAATGGGTCTGTTCCACTTTGTTTTGGGGCCTTTTTAATTCCTGGTTAAATTATTTTCCTTTATGCAAAACATTTACCGGGTTCAAAAGTTGGACACGTCAATACCCAGAGCCCGGCCTCACGGGTAGCCCCGAGTGCACCCAGCACCACCCGCAGCCTGCTTCCCAGCTGCCCTGCGGACAGATGCTTTGGTCCGCAGGGCGGGCCCTTGCGGACAGCTTCCTACAGGCGGGCTTCCAGGGGCGAAGGGTGAGCGCGCCCGCCCCTGGACACGGCCACACTCCCTCTACGGGGCTCCTGCCATTTGGAGCTGCCACTATGGCTGCATGAGAACCAGACGGCGTCTCTGGCCCATCTCCCCGCACGGATGACTCATCACTTGTCTGCGTGGCTCCGACCTGGTGCCACGCTTCAGGTGAGCAGGTGCCGGTGCTGCTGACGCCCTCCTCAGGTAAGGATGGTCAAGCGCATTTGAGTTCAGGGGGTGATGCCTGGCCCAGGGAGTAGAAACGGGTATGGGGGCGGTGAGGGCACGGTCCCCACGCTGGGACCTAGAGACACTGGCCGCCCTGCGGTGCTGAGACCCACCCCTCACCCGCGCGGATCCCGGGCTTGCTGCCAGGTGTGGCGGTCCCCGGCTGAGCCAGCCCTGCGGCAGCCCAGTGCGGCCTGGCCGGGAGACCCGCTGCGCCGACTCAGCGGCAGAGGGCCGGCGGGCAGCCTTTGTGCAGGCGCCGCAGCTGCCGCCCGCCGGAGCCTGTCTTTTTTCTGCTCGAATACCTCCAAATGCACCCTCGCACCAGAGATTAGCCGATAGCAATCTGCACGGGGTCGGGGGATGTTCCCGGGCTGAAGCCCGTCGTGACCTGCTGACCAAGCACCCGGCGGCCCCCGCGAGTGCTGACCGAGCAGGCTGACGGCAGAGAGGGCGCCCGGCCTCGCGTTTGGTAGAATTTATTAGTGAGGTCTCAGGGCCGGGCGTGGCACAGGTCTCTCTGGACAGAATTCTTAACTTAGGACCCGAGGACCACTGCACACATGACCAGAGCCGGGGCAGCCACCAGCGGGCAGAGGAAGCTGTCGTGCGTTGATGGTCAGTCTGCCACCAGCCCCTGGTGTCACTGGGAGCTTCCATTCTGAACTGACTGCAGATACTCCTTGTGCAGCTTCTCCTGTACCTCAAAGAGCTTCTTCAGCTTCTTGGCCTGTCCCTTGCTCAACTCCTTGCCTTCTGCGTCGTGGGTGGGCAGCCCCTGCAAGGCAGAGCACCAGCGGTCACGACTCCCCACACCGCTCCGGGCCCAGCCTTTGGGAAGCAGCCAGCCTGGGGCCGCCTGCCTGCCGGCTCAAGGGGTGAGGGACGCTGTTCCCACCAGGGCCAACACGGCTTTGTTCTGACTCGTGCTCAAGAACCCCGGGGCAGCGAGCACATCTGTACCAGGGCACTTCTGGGCCACCTGGGACAATAGTCCATGTAAATCCGTCACCCGGCCCAGGTGGTGCCCTCCAGTGCAGAACCCCTGGGCCACAGGGATGGCGGGGCAGCCCCCTAGGCACTGCAGGCTGCAGATGCTGGACCTACAACAGGCACCCACATCACTCCTCCTTTCTGCAAATCGCATCCTAGACAAGGAATCTCCTCCTCCAAGTTTGAAAACCCCCATCATGCCTATTAAGTGGCCTAGCATGTTCTGAAAAGATAAATGGGCATTCTTACGTTTTCATCAAATTGGGAGTATTTGTCAGTTTCTGACAAGAACATCTCGCTGGGTGAAATCTTCATCTTGGCCAGCTTTGCCGCCTGGAACACAGACGCGGGGTCACTGTTGCCGAGCTCACATCGGGGTCCACACCTGTGACCCCATGTCAGCCCCCACCCCAGCCCCCAAATTCAGAGAGCAACAGGAAAGTTGGGGAGTCTCAGCCCGGCAGAGGGAAATTAAAGGAGGGACAGTGCAGGGGTGGGGAGGGTGTAGCTCGGTGGTAGAGGGTGTGCTCAGCATGCATGAGGTCCTGGGTTCCAACCCCAGCACCTCCATAAAAAAAAAAAAAAAGGATAAGGCAACACTAACGTGGGCGTTTCCTGCGGGAACAGCAGGAAGGCTCCTCAATCACCATATCGCGAAGGCTACAGATCTGTCCCTGCCCAGGGCTCCCAGCCTCCCACGGGCTGGGGGAGGCAGAGAGCAGGCAGAGATCCAGGCTGCATGGGTGCAGGAGAGCCCCCACTCCCCGCGGCCGTGGGTTACTTCCTGGTTACTTCCTGCTGCCCCCCACCCCCGCCGCGGCCATGCGTTACTTCCTGCCCCCCCGCCCCCTGAAGCCGTGCATTACTTCCTGCTCCTGTCTTTTCCTGGCGGCATCCTCCTTCTTCCTCCTTTTTTCTTCTTCAGCCTGGGGAAGAGCAGACGCCCTGTGAGCCGGGTCCACAGAGGCCCTGGGGGGTGGGTAGAACAGGACAAGCCCCTGCCGTCCCCCAGTGCCCTGCCTGGGAGCTGGACTCTACCAGCCGCCCCCACAGCGGAGACGAGCCTGGTGCAGGCAGGGCCTCCAGGCGAGCACCTATCCACAAGGGCCTCTGGGAGCCCAGCCCTGCCCTGGACCTGGTGCAAGAGCAGACACCACTCGAGACCCTCTGCAGTACGACCAATACGACGAAGTGACTAGAGACCACTGGCCAGGCTCGGTGGGCGGAGCCTCTGTCAGGCGGGGGACCAGGGCAGCACGGTGAGGGCTGACCCTGCGTGGGTCCTGGGCTCCTGGGGAGGAAGGGAGGGAGGGCCGGCTGGAGGAGACAGCATGGACGCCGGGAGCCCGCTTCCCAGCAGGCAGGCAGCATCCAGACAGGGGCCAGGGCCCCAGGGACAGAGGGAGCTTCTGGCCTGGGTGCTGAGCTTCCTGTGAGAGGCTGCCTTGGAAGGTTCTGGCTTGAGCCACTGCATGGACAGACATGAGCCACTGACAGGAAGGAGGAACAGGTCTGGGGAGTTGAAAGACAAGTTCCCTCCTGGATGCCTTGGGTTTCAGATGCTTCCTGTCAAGTGGAGCCCTCAGGTAGGCGGCTGGACACCGGAGCATGGGCACAGGCCAGTTTGGGGCCAGAGAGAACTTGGGGGTCACAGGCACATGGGTGGCAGAGAAGCTGTGGGTCGGGGTGAGGTCACCCGGGGAGGGAATGGGAGGCCAGAGAGGCGGAAGGTGCGGCCAGTGCGTAAGGGACGCAGAGCAACGGCTCCAGAGAGCAGGGGTCAAGGGTGGGGCCACCCCAGGACGCGCTTGTCACCAAGAACCCAGCCAGAGCACTGACTAGAGCAGAAGGGGCGGAGCAGGGAGAGAGGAGGAGGGGCCGCACGGAGCTCGGGAAGTGGGAAGAAACGTGCCAAGGACTTTTGCGTTTCCCCTTAGAGACAGGATGTGCTTCTCTGGCTAGGGGAGCGAGACACTATGGGGGGGGCAGAAGGACAAACCACCAGAGTGACCAGGGCAGCCCGCTGGCCCTGGGGACGAGGCTGCAGTCCTGGGCACTTCCGCATGGAGAGCTGGTTGGAATGGGGGCCCCCAGCTGGGAAACGGGGTCACTGGAGGGAAGTGCTGTGGCGACTCCTTCCTTGAGGGCCTTGTGGCCAGTGAGGAGCCAGGCAGAGGCACGTGGCAGGAGGGCTGCCCACCTGGGCCAGAACCAAGCTGTCCGCCGTGGCTTCACCCCACCGGGGCCAGCGCGTGCAGGTGGCAGAACCCCCGGGGGAGGGGAGCAGGGGCCCTGGTGGCAGGAGGCACCGCCAGCCTCACACGCTACAGAGCCCAAGGACAGGCAAGAGCCTGCCCTGGGGACGTGACACCCGCTGGGGTGACCAGATGGGATGGAAATGGGGGGGGTGTAGCTGAGAAGGGCCCCAGCTCCTCGAAACCTCCCGCCTCTGAGGAGTCATCAGTCTAACTCCGCCAGACCCGCCTGGCACCCGCGCTCCTTATCCTGCCTGCCCCGGGAGCGTTCTTCCTGGTCCCTGGCCAACCCCTCTCCTGTCAGCTCTCCACTGAGCAGCTGTGAGGTCCCTTCCTGGCCCCCTGTTCATGGGGGCTCCTCTCAAGGCCTTCCAGGCCTGCACCCCCACGAGCTGTGCCCAGCTGTCCCGACGGGTACTGTTGGGTTCCCGTCTCTCTTGTTCTACGGGACCCCGAGGTCCCTGGGAGCAGGGGCGGCTCTGATTCACGGAGCCCCTGGCTCAGTCGGTCCCAGAGGCGGCGTAACGCCTGAGGTGCGTGAGGCGTGGGTACCGGGGACGGGTGGAGGTGTGACTGTGACCCGTTCAACCCCCTTACGCTCTGGGTGCAGTTCTTTAAGAAGACGTCCTTCCTCAGAAGCTGGGGTTTTGTTAACAGAGTTGTCAAATAGTTACCTTTATAGTTAATTCTTCCTTCTGACATTTATAAGTTCTGGCACTTTAGTAAGAGTATAAACACTGACTCTCAGAAGGTGAAGAAGATAAACGCCAGCGGCCTTTACGTTTCCGGGAAATACCCCGCCCATATCATCTCTGTGTTACTCACCCTCCTCTTCTCCTCTCTCTCTCGCAGTAAGGCGTCTCTGTCCACCAACTTGACCACGGTGGGCAATCCTGAAAAGCGACAGCCGACGGATGAGGCCGAGCCTGGCCCGCCCCCCTGCCCCCAGGGCCCCCGCAGAGATGTGGGGGGGCTTTCAACTGCTCACACAGCTCAGACCCTGAGGTCACGTGCGGGGGGCTTGCTGCTTACGACAGAAAGCCCAAAAGTTGTAAAATGAGACATGGTGCCTGCATGTTTAAAATTCAGTAATTTTCTGTGCAGCAAAAACCCTACCAGTCAAAAGACAAGCTGTGAAACTCGCAGACAATCCACATGACACAGGCCGTCTCCCAAGGGACAGGTCATGAAAGAAGGTGGCCAGTGGCCTGACAGAAATGGGCATCAGGCAGTTAGGGGGCAGGAGTGGACGCCCGGACGCCTTTCAGAGGAGGTGCTGGGGTGACCCACGAGAAGACACACCCACAGGCCACCCGGGACCACAGCAACACGCAGAAGTTTCAGTGTCCTTGGACCCACCCCGGGAGTTCTTCCTGTGGCCCTTGCGAAAACAACCCTCCACCCGAGTGTCCTTCCCATGTCCCTGCCCGTCACATCCAGGCTCCTTCTAACAGGCCCCCAGGAACGGCCGAGGACCCACCTTCGTGGTCTTCCAACCTCACTCCGAGCTCGGGCAGGATGTCATCCCGCAGGGCATCACTGAGCTGCAGGACCTCGGGGACTGCGGACAGAGAAAGCGGTTCAGTCCATCGGGCACAAGGGTGCCTGGGCCTCCCTGAGCCTCTGGACAGGCCGGCGGCTCCATTCACCGCAGGAGGCGGGAGGGCCCAAGGCATGGCCACTGCAGCCCCCAGGACCCCGTGGTCTGGGTGCTGCCTCAGGGCCCTGCTCAGGGCCAGCGCTCCTGCAGACGGACACGGACTGGCCCCTGGGCTCTGCGCAGGGACGGCCAGCTGGGCAGCAGGCCCAGGAAGCCAGGGTTCTGCTGCACAGAAGCAAGATCCCTGGTCACTTGGGAGGGTGTCCAGGAACGCCAAGCCCCAAGGTCCTGGCGCAGCAATCCTGAGAGGCAGCCGCGCCCCACAGTCCGGAACCAGGGACCCGAACCCACACCTGCTCTGAGCCTGAGCCCTGAGGTCACTTCACGCTGCAGTCAAGCACACCTAGCCCAGGGACCCCCTGGCGAGAACGAGCACACAGCTGCAGTGAAGGGTGTGGCTCCCCAGGAAGAGACGTGTGTTTGGAAGTTGGGGTGACTCCACAGCTGCCAGTATCTCTCACCAAGAGACCCCAGCCAAGTAGGGAGTACAAAAGGGCCAGGGGCCTGGGGGATGGAGACCCACGCCCAGCCTTGGCGACTCGGTGCCTCGCGCACTGGCGCTCCTGGCCAGGCCTTGCCCCACCCGAGGCGGGTGGCCGCCCAGAGTTGGGCTAGAAGGGGCAGAAGGCCCAGGGAGCCCGGGAGGAAGTGCAGCCCTGGCTGGCCGCTGGCTTTGAAGTGACTCATCCAGGAGAGACGACACACGTGAAGCAGGCAAAGCGGGAGGGCTGAAAGGACTGCTGGTGTGGCTTCTGGGCCGGACGGTCCCCTCAGGTGTGGACACGCGTAACCACTGTGTCAGTTTCTCTGCTGGTCCCAGAGGCAAAGTCAACACCACTGACTCCCTCCTGACTTCGGGATGGTACCCAGGATGCCTGATGGCCAGATAGGCCCCATCCTCAGGAGGATGACCGACTCAGGAGGATGTGGCAAGGAGAGGCTAGCCCATGCACACTTGGGAACAAGGGGTACATGAGGGCTAAACCCCAAGTCCACACACTTCTCCAGACACTCCAGCTCTGTGTGTCTGACCTCAGCGTGAAGGAGCTGCAACTCTGGGGTAAGAGCCGGGCCAGGAGGCGGGCAACCTGGGTGAGGCAGTGGCCTCTTGGACCGGCGGTCCCCTCTGTGACACAGGACACAGTGCCACCCCGACCGCAGCTAGAAGGAGAGTGAGACGCTGGTGAGGAAGCAGGCCACCCACCCCTTCCCAGCCGCAATGCTCTGGGGCCCGGGGACCCGGGACAAGGACCTCTGTAGCCCACGTCCTCGGAACCCAGGTCTTAGGCCGGCTCTCCGTTTCCCAGCCCCCGGAGGCTGCTAGGCCCGATCGTCCCATCTGACCAAGCCCTCTGCTGGCCACGGCCCGCACCGAGCGTCCAGGTGGGGAGTCTATGCAGGAGAAGCTCGGGTGGCTCAGGGACAGGTGACGGCCATCTGACTCCAAAGCTCAGCAGGATCAAATCACGGAACAGACTTCTGTAAATTCCGCGCTGGGAGCAATCAATGCTGGCTCCTCCCCAGGATGCAGCTCCTGACTGCCTTTTTTTTTGCAATAGGCTCACCCCATTCAACGTCAGGGCGTCCTGACCCCCCCCCGGAAGCCTGATCCCAGGGGGCTCTGCACGCTGGCCCTGCCTTCTTGAGGAACACGTGTCCCTGCAGAGGCTGTCCAGTCACCAGGTAGCCTCTGCAAAGCAGGAACGAGGACACCTCCAGCTCTCGGCCTGCAGACGCCCCTGAGAGCACAACCACATTCCCACAAACAGAAGGGCCCCCCCGCAAGATGTCGGCCCCTCACAGTGCCCTTGGGGGGCCTGGCTGCCCCGCCTGGGCCTAGGGAAGGGGAAGGGCCTGGATCTCGTGAGCAAAGGCCAGAGGAGCTGCCCACCTCCCCACACGCCAGGGGTAGGACTGGCCCGAGGTGCCCAGTGCCCACGAGCCCGCGAGGGGCCGCAGCTCCCGCACTCCCGGCCAGCGCACGGCTCACCTTTGTGCTCTCGGGCAATCCTCCGCACCCCTTCCCGGAACTCCGACAGCACCTGGAGGTATGGCATGACCGTGGACTCGAGCTGTGGGGAGAACGTTTGTTTGCTGGGAGAGAACAGCCCCCTCATGTTCACAGAGAAGAGTCCAGACACGCGGCTGGGCAGCACCTCTGCTATGCCCAGTGCCCACAGCACGGGCCTGTCCTTCCCGGACGCTCGGCCCCTAGACGCAGGGCGCCCGCACGTGGTGAGGAAGGGACAGAGAGGGAGCCTTCCTGCCTCCCAGCAGCTGAGGCCCGGTTGCTCCCAGGGGCCACGTGGTCTCACGCAGACACACGGCTGTTAAGAGCCCGTCTTCGTGGTGACAACTGGTGTTCCCAGGAGGGATGACTTTCTGGGGTGTGACGCCGGTCGTCCTGGGCTGGGGCCTGGCCTCCAGTGGGGCTGGCACCACAGAGCCTGGGTGTGGGGGAATCTGACCCAGGGCCACGCACACTCGTTTACACACCAGTAAACTGTCCCCTCGGACTGTCTGCCACCCACACGCACACTCACGTCTGCTCGACACTTAAACCACCCGTAGTGACACATGGGCGGCCATGGGACATAAAGGAAAACCCCAGAAGGAGATCCAAACTGGAGAAGTACTGATGACGGCAAGCCTTTCTGTGACATCCGTCCCGTTTTCCCAGTAGGCTTTCAAGCAAGGTCTCTCCTGCCTCTTAATTAAGTCATTCGGCAGCTCAGCAACCAAAACCTAGCGAGTAAACGCAGATGCTGGGGAGGCTGCCGAGCCCTGGGCATGGCCTAGACCACACCAGGCCCGATGCTGCACGTGGGCCAAGGCCCGGCGCACTGGGGGTGGGGCGGGGTGGACCCCGCGGTCTGCAGTCTTCATGCCCCGCACACACCCCCACAGCTGCTGGGGAGCCTTGCTGCAGGGGGATGGGGCTCTCACCCCTGCCAGCCTCCTACCTGAGGGAGGCACCCCCAGCCGTCCGGCTGACCACACTAGCGCATGCTGCAGGCCATCCAGTGCACGTGGCCCGAGACTTGGGAGCTGCCTCCCCTGCTCCTAAGACAATTTGGGTCTGGAAGTTAATCCACGAACTTGGAAAAGCACGACCCGCGGGTCCCGTCCCCTGGCTGAGCAGACACCCACCCCGATTCCTCGAGGCCACTCACTCCAGGGAGCTCAGGGGCGGTCCAGCACCACTGAGGGCCCCCAAGCAACTACCGGGCATTCAACATTAAATGTTTTTTTTCACGTTCAAAGGCAGACTTTCTTCTATCTAGCAGGTTTTTCTGCTTTGTTTTAGAAAAATAAACATCCAGTATCATCACACAAAAGAACAAAGCAATCACTTTCTAAAAGCCATCAACTAAGGGGAGGGTATAGCTCAGTGGTAGAGCATGTGCTTGGCATGAACAAGGTCCTGGGTTCGATTCCCAAGTACCTGCATTAAAATAAATAAATAAAAACCTAAGTATCTCTTCCTCCTAAAAATAAAGCAGCAAGTACCACGGCAACAGTTAGCCCTGCGGCTGAAAGGCCTGCGGAGGAGGGCGGGGCCGAGGAGGGCGGGGCCGCGGCTCTCGCTTCCTCCTGGAGCTCAGTTCCGGGGGAAACGCCCCTAAACTCGGTCTGCAGGAGAGGGAGCTTGATGCCTCCCGTCACGGAGACACAGAACCTTTAAGAGGTTCTGCCTTTTCACTTTAGACTTGACCCCTGTCGTGTGTAAGGAATGACACGCGTGTTGTAGCCAAATCACTGAAGAGCGCTCCTGACCAGGGGAGGCGGGGAGGGCGTCCGAGATGAGCCCGAGTGCCCGTGTCGGTCACCACGCAGCGGAGACCGCGTGTCCGACTACCGGGAGACACCGCAACTGCAGGCGGGTTCTCTCACTGCAGGGACCATCAGACAACGGGGCACCTGCGTACAGCTGCACGTGAGCCGGGAAATGAGCAGGGGGCCTCCGGGACACCCCGTGGCTGTGGCCACGGCCACGCCCTTCCTCATGGGACAGGGGCTGTGGCCGTGACTGAGGCTCACCCGAGGGCCAAGGACCGTCCCATCCAGCCTGGTCTCCTGGGGCCAAGCTCACACAGACAGCACCGCTGCCGTGAGGAAGGCTGTTAGGCCCCCAAGGCTAGCCCCCAAGGCTAGACATCACAGGGGTCCGTCCAACTCTGCTCAGTTCTCCTGTCAGGAGGGACCTAGTCCCGGCCTCAGACTGCGGGAGGGTTGACCCCTGAGGGGAGACAGAATGCGCTGACCTCACAGGGAGACTCCAGGCCCAAGTGCGCTTTACTCACGTTGAGGCTCGTTCCAGGTCCTCCGACGGGGAAACCCAGGGAGCTTTCCTCTTCTATGGCCCCAAAAATCTAGGGAAAGAAGGAAGCACGTAGGAGACGAGGTCCTGAGAGACCACAAGTGGGTCGGGTCCTCAGGACACGCTGCTGTGCCGGGAGGGGCGGGACGGCAGGGCGATGGCCTTGGCAGGTGGGAAGAGACGGAGAGCCAGGCCCGGGCTCCCCCAACCCCCACCCACTCCAGGACCGGTCCTGGCCCCCTCCGGCCAGGGCCACTTGGTGGAAAAAGTGCTTGTGCTTTTCAAACCTCAAGATGGGAGGGGAGAAAACTGAGGCAAAGACGCGAAATCACTCCGAGCAAGGACGGGGCAGGGCTTGATCCCTAGGGCCCAGGTTTGCGGCAGGACCCGAGGATGGAGCGCAGGACAGGGCCTGCAGAGCACCTGCACCAATGGGGGCCTTTACCAAAAAGCTGGAGGCCGGGCCTGCTCACCTTCAGCATGTGGGTGAGGTAGCGGGCCACGCTCTCCAGCAGACCTCGGTTGGGCCTCCTCCTGGCAGCCTTGTGGGCCGCCACGTAGAGGTTGCACTGGCTGACCAGAGCCCGCATTTCTTCCAGGGCGGTGCGCGTGTCCACGTTGTCACAGAGCGCCCGGTGAACTGCACACTTCCTGTCGTAGAAGCTGGGTGGGGACAGGGAGGCGAGCATCAGGCCGGCGTCACCCCGCAAGCCCTCCCCACCGCACACACGGCTCTTCTGCATGTGGTTTTGCACAAACAGGTGTGACGGTGCCACAGGCCGCCTCCTGGCTGTCGGGATGTGTGACACGAGGACGGTGTGTGAGCCCCGGAGGGGACGCAGGCCCCGTCTCACCTCTCGTTCAGCTCCGTCTCTGCGTCCTCCCACTTCTCAAACTGACCGGCTACGTCCACGGGAGCGCGGAGGAGGTCCTTCACGTTTAAGAAGAACTCCTGCGGTGAGAAAGCTCAGCTGAGCGGCCCTCAGACCTCTCCGCCGCAGAAGCCCTCGCGCGGCGCCGTTCTGCCGACGGGCTTTTCCTTCACGTGTGGCGTGAAGCCCGCAAGGCGGCGGCGTCACACAGCCGCCAAGCAAGAACGTGAAAGATTTTTCTTCAAGACAGAAATGCATTTCAATTTTAGTTTTAGGGAGCCCTAAAATCACTTCTACAAATACTTCACTTCAACTACTTCAAAGGGTTGGTTCCATTAAGATTATCATTTTGGTTAGTAAGCAAGTCTAATAAATCTGCTTGTGTTTGAAAAAAAGGTTCAGCCCACAGCGGCTCTGGGTACAAGGCAGGTTGGCAGGCGTTTCAGGCAAGGGGCAGGGAGCTGGCTTCCCCACTGGAATCTGGCTGCTCTGGCCCGAGCCTGTTCCCTCTAGGGGGACGGGGGCAGGGACCCCAGAGGTGCCCGGGACCTACGTTCAGGAACCTCTCGTACTGCAGCGCCGACTCCATGGTGTTGGCCGAGTAGTCCAGCGTGTCCTTCCAGGCGTGCATGAGGAAGGCCAGGCGCAGCTGCCGCGCTGGGAGAGAAGCAGCAGGGTCCCTCAGTGTCCCTGCAGCCACCGCCGCGCGGCCGGGAGGACACACTGGGCTCTCCTTACCTGAGTGCTTCTTCAAGGCGTCTTTAATGGTGATGAAGTTTTTCAGCGACTTGGACATCTTGCAGCCCGCGATGGTCAGGTGGCCCGTGTGAAGGAAGTACCTGACCCAGCAGTCATTCTCAAAGTAGGCCTGGGCAGGAAGGGGCAGGGGGGCCAGCGCAGGGCTCAGGGGCGCCCTGCCGGCCGCTCGGTGGGCGCGGAGCCCCTTCGTGGGAACCTCACACACAGAAGGAGGTGCCCCCCTTGTTGGGCGGGGCAGCGGGCCAGGAGGTGACAGATGGTTGGAAGCCAGGCTTGGGTGCCGCCAAAGGCCAGGCTGTTATGTGTAAACCAGACTAAGTAATTAGGGTTCAAAGTCCACGGATGGAGCCCCGACGTGGACGCCAGGCTCTGTTCAGAAAGCACCTGGTTGACAGCCTGATCTGCGACCCCACGGTGGGGACCCCGCCTGCCTGAGCCCACCCCCACGGCCTCCACCTACCTCCGACTGTGCGAGCTCGTTGTCGTGGTGGGGGAAGCGGAGGTCGAAGCCCCCTCCGTGAATGTCCATCGAGGCCCCCAGGAGGGTGCCCGCCATGGCAGAGCACTCGATGTGCCATCCTGGACGGCCCTGATGACAAGACAGCGGTGAGTGCCTGACCATCGCCGGTGCCCACGACCCCCAGTGCCCCAAAACTAACTGGGAACAGGGGTCAGTTTCCACACCCAGGAAGGTGAGGGGGCTGCACTGGGAAGGTCACAAGCTTCAGGTACTTCTGGAATCCCTGGCACCCCTGCGGCTCTGGGCCATCAGGACTGCTGACACGGACCGTCAGAGGGTGTCCCCCAATACTCAGAGGTCCCCAGGACGGGGGCCCCCCAGCGGCAGAGCGGAAGGAGCGAGGCTCAGGAGGGGAGATGACGTGCCCCAAGGTTAGGGGGCCCCAGGACGCGTCCCACCAGCCCCAGCCGCCTCCGGGGACGCTCACCTTTCCCCAGGGGCACAGCCAGGACGGCTCCCCAGGTTTGGAGGCCTTCCAGAGGGCGAAGTCGCTGGGGGACCGCTTCTCACTCAGGCGCTCTGCCGAGATGCTCAGGTCGCCTGCGGACACGGGGGAGGCAGTGACTCTGCTGCCTGGTAGACGCACTCCTCTCACTCAAGGGACGAGTTGTTCACTTGTTATTAACTTGGGCAAGCAACTATCCAAGCTGACTGTGACTAGATCTTGGAGCTGCCCCAGGACCTAGATTTACGAAATCCGCATTGGAAGCTCAGAAGACACAGACTCGCGAGCTGGTGTCCAACGGCGATTACCACGGGCCTGGACCCACACCCACCGCCTCCCTGCACGCACAGCCCTCGTCTAGGAAGGTGAGGGCTCCTGGACAGGGTGTGACGTCCTCCTGGACCTGCCTGGGGGACCCCACGATCTTGTATGGACACCCAGCATGACTGTGGCTGTGGCTCTGGAAGGATGAGGACAAGTCAGCTGGCTGTGTGTGGCCTCTTGGGCCTGGAGGTGCAAATGGGGGCCTCTGCTGCCCCTCCCGTGTTCATCCAGGGAAGTCATGGGAAGAAGGAACCCAGAGCGAAACGGAGCTCTGTTCCCTGGGCCAAGTTCAGGTCCTGGACAAGGTTCCTCACAGAAAGCAGAAGAAGCCAGCCAGAGGACCAGCCCACGGCCACCGCTGGAGGTTCCCCTAGACCACCTCGGATGTGTGGGACACATCAGCTGCTGTGACAATGAAATCCCACCATCAGTCCAACCTGCACGCAGAGAACCCTCGTGGGGGCTGGGCAGGTGGTGGGAGAACGGGTCAGAGCAAAGGCCTCTGTTCTGACTCAGCCCTGAAAGGTCTGCCAGGTCCCTCACTCCTCCTGGGTGCCATCGCCCCCTCATGGAAAGGCCGGGAATGGGACCTGGGTAAAGGCCACTTTGCGAGCAACACGTCCAGCAGTGCCCGCGAGCTGCCCGAGGACACATTCCAGAGGGAGGCACCACTGAATGCAGACCTCGTGACGGTAAAACAGGCACTAGACACAGATTACTTGGAAAACACGGAAAAGGACCAGGGGGAAGTGCCGTAAGCATAGGCGCAGGGATAGCCACCATTAACATCTCGGCGTGCTGATCTGCGGTTTGCGGCTTTTTAATCCCGTAAGCAGAACACAGACGTACCCGACAAACAGGACGCGCGTCATCCTGGTTTGTTTCCTCGCACGGTGAGCATTTCACCGAGTCGCCAGCGGTTACTCAAAGACATAACTGGATATGGCGCTGCGACCTCCTCTTTACCCACCCTTTCCTTGGCAGCTAGCGTACGTCGAAGTTTAAAATTTTTTCTTTGTTAGGAACATAGTTATCATGAACGTATCTTAACTTCAAAAAATTTATTTTGAAAAATTTTGTAGCAGGGGAAGGAGGATCCTTTCTGTCTCACCCCCCTCCCCCAACAGTTGTCTTCAACAAACGTCAACAAATGTCACTGCCTGGTCACACTTGGCATTTGCTCCAGATATTTTAGGGACGAGAAATAAGTCCCACAGTCCCTTCTGCCTTCCCCCGGGTCATCATTTCTGGTGCCCGATGCGGCTCCCCCAGGGTGTGCTCCCCTGGCCTGCAGGGTCTGCCCGATGCCCGGCCCCTCTGCGACTGTTAGCCTTAAGTGCCACCGGGCCCGGCGCTCGTGCTGGGAGACTAACGCAGCCCGTCCTTTCTCCCTGTTTCTGTGTCTTCTCTTTTAGGTTCTGATGTGTCTTCAGAACAGAGCCCCTAAGGTGCAATTACTTGATCAAAGCATGCAAACGTCTTCCCTGTTTGGGGAAAGTGAATGCTGTGAATTAACAACTGAGCAGTCTCTGAGGACTGACGAAGACACCGCATTCTGTCCATAGTCTGAAGTCGAGGGGGGTCTGCCAGCACCCTGAGACCTCAGTTCAGTCCCAAGCGGGCTTTTCCTCCAAGTGCAACACAAAGCTTTCCACGTCTACCTGGGCACCAGGCACGCAAGCGCACAGGCAGGCCTTACAGCCTTGATGCTCTGACTGCTCTACCCATCACAGCCTGAAAGCTGCCCGCCCACTCATCGTTGCATTTCAAAAACCCGAACGTAGGGCCACTATCTACTCGTGCTCAGCATGTTCAATGGTGAAACCTAAATGTTGGAATGATAACATGCGAAAATTATACCCATAGTTCAAAAAACAAAAAGTATGAACATTTTTAGGGTCCAAGTGGCTTCCAGAAATGCTGGTGGGTGAACAGTGTGTGTCTGGCTCATGGGAGCAGCGCCCGCAGCGCAGGGCCACGCAGAAGAGAATGCAGAAAACACGACAGACAGACTTCCACCTGGTCCAGAAGCAGCCTGGTGTCTACGTTTGAAGCATCTGGATCAAAATGGGCATGGTGGATGTCATTATATATGTGTCACACTTGCTGTGACAAGGACACAGCCATTCCCAGCTGCCACCCTGGTGTTCACAGGGTGACCATGCTGCCCACACCCAGAGCCTGGGCCCTTAGATAAGGACGGGGCTGAGGGTTCTCCTCACGAGTTCCTGCCACCACCTCATGAATAACAGGCAGCGCCAGCTCCCCTGCCTGCCCTGCCCCGTTTCCCAGGCCTGTGAGTAGTGAGTCTGCGACTGCTTCCTTTCCCGGGGTCCTCCTTCCCCACTCAGTGTGCGCCCCTCACTCAGCGGGCCACCTGTCTCTTTTCCACACTCCCGCAGGGCCCCACAGCCCACTGAGCCCGGGGGCCCTGGGCGCCAAGATCAGCAGACACCAACCCCCACCAGGGCCCCGAGGTCTGGACACTTTCCAAGGTGGGCCTGTACCTACTCACTCTTTTGCTCCTTAAACAATAATGCACTTCAAGGGCTAAGTCCTACAAACCCTTTAGGTGAGAAGCAGGGTTCCAGCGAGTGTTTGGGGGCTGCGAGCCCAATGCGCTTACCTTCCCCCTCCTGCAGGGCCTTCTGATCCCCGACGGCCTCGGGCACCAGCTTCCCGTAGCAGTGCCCCTCACTGGAGGCAAACTTGACTGTGTCAAAGTACACGGAGCCGTTTGAAACATAGCTGTGAGACAGAGACCAGGGCGGCTGTCACGACCCAAGGACGATCTGGACATTCAGAGCACCATCCGGTGTCAGCTCGGCGCATCTGCCTCTGGTTGGGCCACTCGGCGGGGTGGCCAGGTGGCTGCTCCGAACCACGGCCGCAGGGTGGACTTAGTAGGGTGGGCTGAGTGGGGATGTGATGGCGACTTACCCCTCCCAGCAGCCCATCCCTCTGCACAGACCCTCCACCTGGAGTCCGCAAGGGTGTAGCCCCAGCCCTGGCCTCGGCGTCGGTGACCACACCATCTTGCATGACACCCTCGCCTCTGTCTGCGCTCTACCCCCTGCCCGGCTGCCGAGGCTCTCTGTCTCCCGGGACCGCTCCTGATTCTTCCAGCCCATAAGTCTCTCTTCTCACCTTGGCCCGCCCACGGTGCCCAGCCTGGCACAGTCGCCCTGTCGTGACCATGTGGAGTCGGGGGAGCATGGAGGTGCAGTCACTTCCCGAGAACCTGCCGCCCTGGGCCCTGGGCCTGAGGCTGCCGGCTCCTCCCAAGGCACAGTGACACCTCCATCCCCCATCTCCCTGCGAGGTGGGCAGGGAGCTTTTGGGGGCAGGAACCCCTAAACAGCAGACGGTTGCTGGGCTCCGTCCACACCCCTACTTGTGGCCTGTTCCTGAAAATGCTGACCTCAGGGACCTGATAAGCGTTCCACGCAGGCAGGTGGTGGGAGAATGGTAACCTGGGGCCGAATCCCAGCCCCGCAGGGACCACCGACGAACCGACCCTGCCTGGGGTTTGACACCAGGAAGTCTCGGAGCACCTGCACCATGCACCCAATGTCTCCAGAGACCTGGCAGGGCCCCTACTCAGCAGCGTACAGTGTTGGGACCCCTTTGATGTGTGGTCTTAACTAGGAGCATCCTGGTGGACCACTGGCCAGGTGCTCCCTGAAACGCCTCTCACCGGGGTCCCCACGACAGGCCACGAGCCTGAGCAGAGGGGCCGGTCGGCCCTGGGCGTGGGGGTGCCCGGGTCCTGGCCAAGGCCTGGAGCCTCATGAGAAGGTCTGCGGAGACAAGGGGTGCAGCCAGCACCGCCCTCCTACTCTTCCTTCCTGACCTGAACAAACAGGTGACCCGTGCACAGCTGATCACCTGTATGGATGGCAACCAACACCAAGGAAACCCAGAGGCTCTCTTACAAAGTGACCTTGAAGCCGAAAACCAGGTGGCACAGAGGAGACAGGCTGCTGTGAGGGGACAGTGAAGAGGGGCTGCTCGTATGATGAGGTTACGGCCTCAACCGTGTCCCCTGAATGCCGGAGTCCTGACCCCCCCACCTCAGAGTCTGACTGTTCTGGGAAATAGGGTCTTTACAGAGGGAATCAGGTTGAAATGAGTCCCCTGGGGTGGGTCCTAATCCAGTAGGGCTGGTGTCCTTACAGGAAGAGGAGATCAGAGCACAAGAGGAGGAGCGAGGGTACGTGGGCACAGGGACGCCATCTGCCGGCCAAGGAGAGGGGCCTGGACAGACCCTCCCTCACAACCCTCAGCCGTGGAGGCCATGAGCCAACACACTTTTCTGGTTCAAGCTGCTGCCTCCAGCGCTTTGCGACAGGAGCCCCCGGGCTCTGCCACCCTGAGCAGCACAACCACCAGCTCCCCTGCTCCCGGCCCCGGCCCGAGAAGGAGCGCTGCTCTCCTTGGAGAACCTTCCCTGGCGCACTGGGCGGCCCCGAGGAGGGCCTCGCGCTTACCCGTAACCATTGTCCACGATCTTCTGGACGAAGTTCACGATCTCCGGCACATACTCACTGACCCGGGTCAGGACGTCAGGAGGGAGGACCTGGAGGGACGAGAGAAGTCCAACTCTTCCTTCTGAAATGCCTGTCCCAGGGAGACATGCCCAGAAAACCAGAAAGCACCGCTGTGAGCCCAGGGCCCCTCGCCTCTCGTTTTAAACCGAATTTACTTGCAAAATGAAGATGGTCTGGACCCCACGGGGCCTGTCGGTCACCGTGGCCCTCGTTCCAAGACAGCAAGGCCAAGATAGGCGGCAGCACTTACGTTCAGGGCTTCCATGTCTCTGTGGAATTCCTCCTCCCAGAACTTGGGCAGCTTGGAGAAGATGGAATTGTCAGTCACTTCACTGCCGTGCGTGGAATCCAGCCAGTCGGAAAGAAGATCCTTTGCTTCTTCCAACAACACCTGAAATAAAAAGAAACAATTTCCACACGTAGTATGACAGCTGGTGCGGCCGACCTGCGCCAGCGAAGGCCTCCCGGGGCTCAGATGCGCCGTCACAGCCGGATCCGGGTAGACTCACGAGTGAGTTCTACCAAACGCTTAAGGAAGAATATACATCCGTTTTCCACAATCTCTCTCAGAGGACGGATGCTAAGAGAATTCTTCCTAGCTTGTTCTATGAGCACAGCTTTCCCCTAACACCTAAACCAGACAGAGACATTACAAGAAAACCACAGACCAGTATCTCTCCCAAACATAGATGCGAAATCCGTAACAGAATGTTAGCAAACTGAATCCACAAAAGCATTAAAAAAAAAATCACATACCACAATCAAGTCAAATTTATCACAAGGATGCAAAGGCTGGTTCAACTTTGCAAAATCAGTGAATGTAAATCATCACATCAACGGACTGAAAAAGAAAAACCACGTGTCACATCTATAGATGCAGGAAAAGCATCTGACAAAACGCGACAGCGTTCAGAATAAAAGGTCTCAGTGAAGCAGGAAGAGAGGGGGACTTCTAAAACAAAGCTACAGAAAGCCCACAGCTGACATCAGACTGAACAGTGAGGAACCTGAAGCTTTCTCACTAAGATCAGGTGAACACGGGGATGTCCCCTCTGACCGCCCCTTTCCAGCATCATCCTGGAAGTCCTTGCTAATGCGATAAGGCAAGAGAAGGGGGAAAGAAGAGACAGACCACAACAGGATTGCAAACCCATCACAAGCTGAAAGTATCATTAAGCTGAAAATGCATTTAAAACACCTAACACACCAACCATCACCGTTTAGCCCGGCCTACCTAAAACGTGCTCAGAATACACCAGCCCACGGCTGGGAAAAATCATCTGACACGAACCCTGTTTTATAATTATGTGCTCAGCATCTCATGTAACGCACGAGTATTGTACTGAGAGTATAAAACAAAACGCTTGTCTGGGTCCCGAGTAACTAAGTGTAGCAGGTGTCTACTCTGGTGATCGAGGCACTGACCGCGAGCTCCGGTTCACTGTTGGTGCCCGGCATCCCCGGAGAGTCCAGGCCTGCACACTGCTGGCCCAGAAGAAGAGTTTGGAGTACGGCTTCTACTGAATGTTTATTGCTTTTTCACCATTCTAAAGCTGAAAATCTTAAAAAAAAAAAAAATAAAATACAGCTGAAAATCTTGTAAGTCAAACTGTTGGAGGTCAGGAACCATCTGAACACTGGGAAAGAAGACAAAATTATACGCCAACAAGTAAGTGGAATTTGAAATAGGAAACACAACCCCATTTACACTGGCGCCCATAAAATGAAACACTTGCACGTCAGCCTTACAAAGTATGTGCGGGCGCCACAGGAGGAAAACCACAGGGCTGTGAGTCTAGAGCGGGGACAGACCCCACGTCTGTGGGAAGGAGACTCAGCAGTCAGGTGCCGGTTCTTCCCGCCTTGACCTGTACGTTCAGTTTAATCCTAACCCACGTCCTATCAAGTTATTTTGTGGATACTAACAGACTGACCCTAAGTTTTATAAGGAGAGGGAAAAGAGCCAGAGAAGCCCACACAGTACTGAAGGAGAAGACCGGAGCCGGAGGACGACGCTGCCTGACCTCAAGACGTACCATAAAGCTACAGCCACCAGGACACTGCGGTGCTGGGCACAGGACAAGCCAGCAGATCAGCGGAACAGAGCAGAGCCCAGAAACAGGCTCAGGTACCGTCAACTGCAAGGCAACAGAGTGGAGCAAAATAACTCTTTTCAACAAGCTGTGCTCGACCTGACGCAGCCCAAAAGAACTGACTCAGGGAGCACAGGCTTCGGAGCACAGTGCAGCACCAAGGAGGGGAGCATGGCAGAGCGCACGCGCGGCACGCACGCGGTCCTGGGTTCAGTCCCCAGTTCGTCCTCAACAAACAAATGAACCAACCAACCAGCCAACCAGCCAAATTACCTCCCTCCTCAAGAAGCAAAAAGAAGCCAAAAACCAAAACCAAAACCCAACTGTAACCCTCCTAGAAGATGACACAGGAAAAAGCCTAGACGACCCAGGGTCTGGCAATGACTTCGTCCCAGCAATACCGAACGTGGGACCCATGAGAGAAAGAATCGATAAGCCAGATTCATTACAATTAAAAATTTCTGCTCTGGGAAAGACACTGTCAAGAGAGTGAGAAGAGCAGCCACAGACTGGGAGAAAACACTCGCAAAAGACACATCTGGTGAGTGAGTGCTGCCCCAAATACACAAGGAACCACTGAAACCCAACAATAAGAAAACCACCTGATTAAAAAAATGGTCCGGAGATATCAACAGACACCCGACCAAAGAAGACGTATCAATGGCAAATAAAAGTCAAAAGCTGCTCCCCGTGGTAGGTCATCAGGGAAATGCAAATTGACACGAGACCACACACACCATCAGAGCGGCCAGCACTGAGGGCTGCCGAGGCTCCGGGGCAGCGGCAGTGCTCACCTGTCACTGGTTTGGATGCAAAGTGCAGCCACTTTGGGAGGGTGTGGCAGTTCCTTAAAAAACTACACATACTCTTCCCACGTGACCCAGCAGTCACGCTCCTTGGCATTTACCCAAAAGAGCTGCAAGTTTATGTCCACCTGAAAACCTGCATGTGGATGTGTACAGAAACTTTATGTGTAATTACCAAAACTTGGAAGCCACCAAGGTGCCCTTCAGTAAGTGCATGGAAAAACAAACTGGTCCATCCAGTCAATGGGCTGGACTTCAGAGCTAAAGCGAAATGAGCTATCAAGCCCCAAAAAGACACGGAGGAAGCTTAAGCTCACATCACTAAGTGGAAGCAGCCAATGTGAGGAGGGTGCGTCCTGTGTGACTCCAACTCTGTGATGCTCTGGAAACGGAAAGCTACGGAGACAGTAAGAGGACCCGCGGCTGCCTGGGCTGGGGGAGGAGGGCTGAGTGAACGGAGCACAGAAGACTCTGGGCCGCGAAGCACCTGTGCATGAGACTGACGGCAGGGATGTCGCCACACGTTCGTCCAAGCCCACGGGACGCACACCTGCTCATCACAGCTCTCGGAGCAAGACCCTCATGTGCAGTGACTCTGGGCGGTAACGAAGTGCAGCGGAGCTCACTGACTGCAGCCAACGTGCCAGCCTCTGGGGGAGGCTGAGGGGGATGGAGGGTGGGGAGATCTCTGTACCTTCCTCTCGGTTTTGCTGTGAACCCGAAACTGCTCTAAAAAAATAAACTCTTCTTAAAAATTGATAAAATAGAAGCTAGAACAGAGAGCAAGAGTGTCAGCACGACCAGAGCCGGAGCTCTGAAAAGATCCTTCCATGCGGAATTTAAAACCCCAACAGTGCCTTGCATGGGACCCGACAAGCGGAGGCACATTCAAAACACACCTGAAGAACAAAGACAAGACGAGGCCTCCGACCTCTCCGGGCATCGCGCAGACGCCGTGATGCTCACGCGGGCAGGCAGCCTGGCCGACGGAACAAGACCAGAGGCCACGTGCCAGGGTCCACCGCAGACCCCGAGGAAAGGGGGCCTTCCTGTACTTGGGGGGAGGGGGCTGGGTCCCTCCTCGCACCACTTACAAAAGCCCACTGTCGGGGGGTCGGAGATGTCGATGGGAACTGCACAACTTCAGAATCTTTGGAAGAGAATGTTGGAGGTTTTGGAGGTAACTATGCTTTACAATTTTAATGAACAGGATGTCAGTGGAACACCTGGGAAAGAAACCTCACAGCAGCCCTGTTGGTAACGTGGAAGCCCAGCGCCCGGGAGAAGCAAACAGCGGGGCCCAAGGCGTCCACTCAAGTAAGGACAGCTGCCACGTGTGGCCCCCCTCAGAGGCACACCCTGCGCAGAAGCCGTCTTCCCCAAGACCCTGTTGCCCCCGACTCCTCCTCAGAGAGCTCAGCACGAGCCGGGCCCTGCGAGGGCAGAGCAGAGGGGGCTGGCCAGGGACCGGCTCCCTGCAGCTTCCACCCTCTTGCAGGTTCTGTAAGTGACCAGCAGGGGGCGCCGGTGCAACAGAGAAGGACCGTGGGACCCGTCCCTCCAGGCGGCTCAGGCCTGGGCACCCTCGGGCACCCCGTGCCCTCCCAAGTGTCCACGGAGGCCTTTTCACAGAGACGGAGGTCGGCCGGGGGAAGCTCAGGTTCAGCGGGGAAACCATGAACCCCACAGCCCATCCCACCTGTGCCTCTCGCTCTGCTTCCCCGGGGCTGCCGCTGAGCAGTCAGGAGAGTCCTCTGGACACTCTGGGGGTCACTCTGAGAAGCCGGCTCCCCCCAGGCCCCCCGCCCGATTTCTCCAAGGGAAGGGGGAGGGGCAGGGGTGGCTGCTGCCATGACAGGCTCCAACCCGGGCCCTGGGCCGCTCCAAGCCTCACCTGCGCGGGGCCGTCCAGCTCCTCCCCAGCCAGGCTGCGCCCCACAGCCTCCTCCAGCGGCGCAGCGGCTAGTGCCACCGCGCGCTCCAGGCGCTCCAGCATCTGCTTCTTGTCGGGGTCCGTGGTCTCGCTCAGTTTTACAGAGAAGGGCTGCCACCACAGGGAGAGGTCACCGTTAGCCACCTCCTACCCAGTGGCACCCTAGGCCCAAGGCCGACTCCACACGCCCGAGGCCACTTTTGCCCCCGCCCGTGGGGACACAGGGGTCCGAGTCTGCACGGGGGGCGCCCTGCTCTTCCCAAGTGGCTGAGTGACCCCACAGCCTGGCCTGCGTGGTGCTGCGTGGCCTCCGGGTCTCGATGTGAACCGGGGGTGACAGCAGAGCTCCTAAGGCCGCACTCGGGACACACAGTGTCACCCGGGACTCAGGGACTTGCCTCCACCACGAAGGCGCCACCGCCCGGGGGCCTTCCCTCGCTGGCCTAGAAGACTGCTAAGCTCTCATTTTAGCCCGAGTTTTGCTTCCAGAGAGAAAACTTCACAAGCACAACAGTAATTATCACTGTAATTACTAAAACAAAAGGCCTTCTTCCCATCCCACTATGCAACGCAACAAGCTGTGACACCGTTTAGCCATAATGAAAACACTGAACTGGGGAGAACCAGTGTCTTCAAATAATCCTGAAAATGCCCAGCACCACCGACTTAAGGGGCTTGGCACAGCTTCTGCGTCTCAGTCAAGCATACGTGGTTGGGCTGTGACCTCCAGGTGGACGACTGGATGCTCATCTCACCGGCTCCAGGACCAGTCCTGCACCCTCCCCTGTAGCAGGGACAGTCACCCACACTGCGCCCTGCCCGCGGGCCAGGGCAGCACTGCGACTGAGACCTCGGTGACCTTGGTGGGGCCGGCTACAGTGGCGCCCACTTGTGAAGCCCGCTGAGGACAGCCGCTGCCAACCCGAGCTGTGCGAGTGGCCAAAGGCCTGGCCTGGGGACGCGGAGCGGGTGGGCCCACCTTCAGGGCGGTGCGCACGTCCTCCAGGAGCTGTGCCGCCTGGGGTGGCTTCTGCCGGTACCGCTCAAACAGGTGGTTCTGCCGGGCCCTCTTGATGATCTGGGGGCAGAGAAGGGAGATGGGGGTCAGCTCAGCACCTGCTTCGTCCCTGCGCGGCAGTGACTTGGAGTGAGGGGTGGCCGCAGATGCCAGCCGGGCCACGTCCCCCACGCGCCAGGCGGTGCCCAAGCTCCACGCCTCCCAGAGCTGAGACTGTCCTGACGACCTTCCCGATGCTGGGAGACCGGCCGGCCCAGCTGTACGCCACGCACACGATGGCGCGCTGCCCAGGTCTTCCCTCCCAGGCACCGCGTGTTATAACATTTATTGAACTTGGTCCCTGAGCCTGCAGGGTTCTAGCAGCACTGAAAGAGCCGAGTACGCGACAACATCACCCGCAGACGGACGTGATTCACAGACTGGATTCAACGTGCACGAGGGCACAGCCCGAGCTGGGCCTGCGCACTTCACTCACTTCCCCGACGTCACTTCCCCCTCGTGCGCCCCCGGCACTTAACCTTTCATCCTGAAAACCCCCTTTACCTTGTCATCGACGTCTGTGATGTTCATGCAATAAAAGACGTCAAATTTGAAGTAGTCCCTCAGCACTCTTCTCAAGATGTCAAAGGAGATGTAGGACCTACAGCGATGAAAAGACAAACCTTTCCAAAGGGCACACCACGCACATGGCCTCAGCCTCGCAGTTACGCACAGAGGAAAGGGTGCCGTGACACCCCCGACGGCCAGCTACTCGCCCACGGCCCCCACCCGTGACTGTCAGGGAACCAGCACTCGGCTCTCCCACCAGAGCCGCAGGACGGGGTGGCCTTCAGGCTCCTGGCGACAAGTGTCTGGCCAGAGCCCAGGAGGGGGACTTTCTGGTTATCAGGATTTCTTAATGTTGCCACAGCGAGTGTGGAGTACTCACGGAATGCAGTTTTCTTTTCTTTTCTGGGGTTTATTTGGAGGGAGGAGGTAATCAGGTTTGTCCATTTATTTACTGGGACTGAACCCAGGACCCCGCGCAGGCTAAACAGTCACCCTACCGAGGAGCTACACCCTCCCCACTGCTCTCAAATTTTTAATCCTAAAAACCAGAGAAGGAACGTGTGGCACTGCTTGTCGTTTCAGGCCTCAGGTCCCCGAGCAGAGCCAGGTGCTGGGTGAGGGCGGGCCCTACCTGGCGTGTCCCATGTGAGAGGCGTCGTAGACGGTCGGCCCGCAGCAGTACCACGTCACCCTCTTCCCATCTTGAGGAACAAACACGTCCTTTGTTAGAAATGAAGGAGGGACCGTCACCAGAAACGCAGGAGGCACCTGCGGGGTCCGCGCAGCCGTGACACGGGCACGCGGGCTTCTGTGGTTTGCACGCTCAACAAGGACGGCTGAGTCTTCCTGAGGAAAGCCGTGTTTGTCTGGGGTGGGGGAGGGGAGCCCAAGGACGCTCCTGAGGCGAGTCCCACGCACCGAGGAGCCCGGGTGGCCAGGCCTCTCCCTCCCCAGGGCTCTACTCCTGTCTGGAGGCTGGTGGTCAAGGAAGCAGATGCTTCTGTGTTTGCTGGAGTCCTCCCTCTTTCACAAGATCAGCTACAGTTTACCAGGCACCCCCAGGGCTGAGCGCTGAGACTGACTGCATTCCTCCCAGAAGCGATTCCAGAGGCGTGCTGCTGTCACAGAGGACGGTCCGCACCCCGGGAGGAGCCGCCTCGCGGCCAGGACCGGCCAGCGCGCAGCTGTCCTCAGGTGGTCCACCAGTCTCAGCCCAGTTCCGGGGCCGCTGTCGCCAACCAGGCCCACGAGGGGGGTCCTGTCTCCTGCCTGCTTAGTGTGCTCGCTGATGGACCCCCAGTCAGCTCGTGGCTGGAGCCCTTTTCAAAACCCCTCAAGCCACTGGCCCCACCAAGTGAGCCCCGCTCAGGGAGGAGCCGGCTCTGCCTCCTCCCCGACACCTGCTGGGCTCCCAACAGCAACCAGTCCTGCGCCTGCCGCCCTGCTCGGTTTGCCTGGGACATTCGCCGCCACCACGTGTCCCCTCCGAGAGCACGCCATCCCTGGCCTGGCTGTGGAGGGCTGCGAGCGCGTGCGGCGGGCAGGGCCCCGGCCCAGCCGGTGTGCTCACTCGTGTGGGGTGTGCCGGGTGTGCCTAGTTCCAGGGCACAGCTCTGCCCCAGCCACACGGGGGACACTTGCTGACTGGCTGAGGGTCAGCAAACCAGAATTACGGACTCCGGCCTGAGCCAGTGAGCGGACCGCCGTTTGTGCTGGGTTGGGCACATGGGCTCCTACAGCGCCGGCTCCGCCCTGCCACCTAAGCCCCCCTTACCTTCCTCCGGGTGAGGCTGTTGTACAGGCGGAGCTGGCATGGCTCGGACCTGGCTGGAGGGGACCACTGGGGCTGTGCCCGCCGGCCTTTACCTGCCGAAGAGAGCACAGCTGGTCACAGCGCACCAGCCACTTCGCTTCCACGACAGAAGGACTGCGCTCCCAGAAACCATGCGGTTCTCCACCAGTGCCGCCGTGTCAAACGCAACTGCTTCTCTGTCCTGCCCTGCCCATCCCACCACCCCGAACCCCACAGGGCATGAGGAGGCCCACCACGTCCACCCCAGCCCCCACCCTCTGCTGGCCCCGGGCACACGGTGCCGGACACAGCTGACTGAAACGCAGTCCCTAACTCGGGGCTCACACCCTCCCCAGGAAGACGGCCCTCTGTGGAGGGTTCACGGGACGTGGGACACGGGCCATCTCCAGACACAGAAGCCAGGTTAGCACAGAAAGAGCTGCTAGCTCATGGCTGCAGACAGTCAGTCAGAAGCACCTGCAGCCCCAGCCCAGCATTCGTCAGCGAGTAGCCAGCCCCCAACTCGATTCTGGTCCCTCCTTGCCCTCTGCAACATGCAGGTGGCTCCCGAACGTGGCTCTGACCCAGAACCTCATGGCTCCACATCGGTTCTTGAAGGCCTTTAGAAATAGCCTGAGGTGTTCCCCATGCTATGCTCGGGGCTCACAGAGCCGGGCCTCCTCCAGTCACGTTCATCCGGGGCCCCTGCTCTCCCTTCCTCCTGCCGCCAGTCTCCCCTCCCAACCCCCATCCCTCCCTCGAGTCTTGGGGCTGCCCCTGCTGCTCTGGGGGCCCAGCCCACACTTCCAGCCAGATGAAGGGCAGTCCTTCCACAGTCTGCTCCCTGAGAGCCTGAAGGAGCTAATTACCAAGGTGAGTCTTCACACCCGAGGGCATCCGGTGACGGACCAGCCTCGTCTGGCACTGCTGCTACACCTGGAACCGAGCTGTCCTCCCCATCCTCACCCAGAGCCAGCTTTGCCTGCACTCCGCCTGCACAGCTGCAGGTGCAGGTGGACGCTCTCAGCACTTCCCATCCCTGCCCCACCTCTGTGTCTGCCCTCATGAGACCCAGCACAGGGCCCCCCACCCCGAACCCACCTTGAGCGTGGCCAGCGGGTGGCTGCCCACTGCTTGCCCTGAGGAGTCACTGAGGAATCAGCCTTGGGCCTGGCCATGCACTCCCTAGAGGACGCATGTAACTGACCAGGGAAGGCGGGGAAGGCGGCTGCGTGTGCGTGTGCGTGTGCATTTACAGGCATGAGCGTGCAGGTGGGCGGAGGAGCGGCAGATGGGGAGGGAGACAGACAGCTACACAGGAGCCCCTGACTCTGGTAGGTGCCCGCAAACTCCCCAGTGGCCACAGACCAGAGGGGGCAAAGCCCAAGTCCCCGCAGAGGTGAAGTGCTCCCTGAGGTCAGGTAGCCTTGCAGGTTCACTGTCAATGCAACAAACAGTCCTGAAGGACACTGCTGGTCCATGATGCGCTGGCTCGCTCCGCCCTGCTACGACTCCATCCACGCCTCCCCTCAGTTAGATGCTGCAGCTCCCGACACAGGGACCGAGCTGCCCCCCTGGGATGACTGGGGACAAGGGTGGGCGCTGCCCACACGCGGACGTGACCCTGACAACCATGGGGCTGGCCTTAAACCGGAGGGGCGTGGGGTTCACAGGACTGAAGGCTCATCTGAGGAGACGGTGGCGACAGGACACGGCTGAGGGTGCAGCCAGGGACCTGGCCAGGGGACACTGTCCTGGACAACAGGTCCCACTAGGTCTTTCCAGCTCCCAGAGGGCAGCTCCCGCCACACAGCCGGGAGAGTCCAAGGAAGTCAGCACACACGATTCCCATCTGCCGAAGGGGAGACCCGGACATGTTACCCAGCGACCCTCGGTTTGATGAGAAGGAACTGTCACCAGAGTCCCCTTCCACTGCCAACTGCCCCGGTGCCCTGGGCACTGACTGTCTCCCTGAGCCTCCCGCAGACCAACCGTGCCTGTCCGCCATCCTGGTTTCTGTCTGAAACACTGACACGCCTCCGTTCACCCAGCATACCCCGTCCAGCCCCGGCCCCATCCAGGGCAGGCAGTCCCTGGGGCGAAACCAATCCCTGACCCGCAGCAACAAAACCAGAACATGAGGCTCAGAGACGCCTTGGGAACGAGGCTCCAGGAAGAGACGGAAGGAGACACACCAGCTGGTGTCCCCCGGGGCGCTGTGCCCACCTTGGCCTCAGGGCAGAAGCAGCACAAAGGTTCACAGCCCTAAAGACCCGCCCAGCTCTGACAGACCCACGCGTCTTCCTCAGTGAAGACCAGGCCCTTAAGTTCCTCCCTTGGGGTACCAGTAGGGGGATGGGGCCGGTAGCAGAGGGAGCCCCGGGAAGCAGGAGCCAACTGGACTGAGCCCCGTTCGCTCTGGGCCGGGGCACTCGCACAGACACGGCGAGGCTGGAGGCCCTGAGCGGAGTGGACCCTCCCTGCAGGTCGACAAGATGGAGAGGGGGTGGGATAGGAGCAGAGGGGTGGGGCCTCAGGCAGAGCTGTGGTCCCGCTTTCTGCATCTGAGAGGCCTCCCTGAGCTGCCAAGGGCCCTGGCCATGGGCAGACGCGGAGGCACGAGAGGCACAGGGGCACAGACCGAGGGACGGCAGAGAGGATGGCGAAGAGCTGCTCACGGGCACCCCGGTGCTGAGGGGGTGCCCAGCAGTCGAGGGGACTTGGAAGCAGGAGCAGGACATGGAAGGAAGGCAAGTGGGGTGCTGGGGACCGAGGGGCTGGAAGAGGGGGCATTCCTGCCCGGGACAGACTCGAGAGACATCTGAGATGGGGCAGTGATGCCAGGAGGCAGATGCTCGGACGTCATCCCAGGGACGTCACTGAGGACACGGACGCAGAGGGGTCTGGCCTCCACTCGCAGGCTGATCGACCTCACACCTGCCACGCAGGGTCCCTGCTGGCCTCCCAGGTGCGTAGGTGGGGAGGGGACGTGGAAGTGAAGGAGGTGGGTACCCCATCTGTGTCGTCCTGGGAGCCTGCCTTTCCCCCGGGCCTCGAGCAGCCACACCCACCCGCAGGGCACGCTGGGGGTTGGCCAGAGACCCGTTTACCTCCTGGTGCTGCCGACCACGTGTGCCTGCTTCGTTCTCCCCACCAGTGCCCTGCTCGGAGCACCAGACAGCCCACTGCCGAGGCTCAGAACCCTGACTCCCCCGATCCCCGCCCCCGGAGGCCATGCCTTGAGAGGTGGGACCTGGGGGGACAATCTGACACCTGAGCCCTTCAGAGAGAAGGCACCGGGCACCACCGACGTCAACTGGGTCACTGCCTGCACGCACAGGGAGGGGACCTCCTGCACAGCAAGACTCCCACCCAATGACAGGAAAGGGGCGTCTGCTGCAGGTGATCCAGAAAACCAGTGTCCCCCCACCCCCACCCTGCCGCAGCAGACACAGGCGCTGAAATGTCTGGCTGAAAGAATCTGAAAAAGGCCCCCGAAGGCTGCCCGGCCAGCAGGGACCACTGAGATGGCATGTGGTGGCCTCTGGCTGAAGGGGGCGCAGGCTCGAAGCCCCCCCAAGAGGAAACCCAGCTGCTCGAGGGCATCAGCAATTATGGGAGAAGCACCTCGACCTGTCAAAGAGAGACCACCCAGGCACTGAGCCCGGGGACTTTGAGAGGTACCCCCAAAGTAGCCAGGGCCAGGCCGCCACAGGCGCACATGACTGCTCTTCTCTCAAAGCCCAGAAACACCCTCTTTCTGGTTTCCAAAAAGTTCATGTTAATGAGGACTGCTTTAGGACTCAACAATTCTAAATCTGGTGGACACACACCCTACCATCTGAGGGAAAGAAAAAGAAAAAGAAGCAGAGCAAATTCAGGTCACAAACGGAATGAGCTGAACACCAAGGCCAGTTCTCTGTGCAGCGAACACCCCTGGCGGCTCTGCACCCGCCACCAACCCAGCCAGCTTCTCTGGGTCTCATCCTAACCTCCACTCAGGAGACGCTGGCCGGCCCACCAGGCTGCGTGCTCACATGCCGGACAGGAGCCAGCCCCATGGGCTCCTCCGGGGCACTGCTGCCCACCAGGCCATGCACCTATGGGGCCCTGATGGAGGAGGCCCTGACCGTGGAGAGGGCCCTGACCGTGGAGGGGACTCTGACCGTGGAGGGGGCCCTGACCGTGGAGGGGACTCTGACCGTGGAGGGGGCCCTGACCGTGGAGGGGGCCCTGACCGTGGAGGGGGCCCTGCCCGTGGAGGGGACTCTGCCCGTGGAGGGGACTCTGCCCGTGGAGGGGACCCTGACCGTGGAGGGGGCCCTGACAGTGGAGGGGGCCCTGACCGTGGAGGGGACCCTGCCCGTGGAGGGGGCCCTGACAGTGGAGGGGGCCCTGACCGTGGAGGGGACTCTGACCGTGGAGGGGGCCCTGACCGTGGAGGGGACCCTGACCGTGGAGGGGACCCTGCCCGTGGAGGGGACCCTGACCGTGGAGAGGGCCCTGACAGTGGAGGAGGCCCTGACCGTGGAGAGGGCCCTGACCGTGGAGGGGACTCTGACCGTGGAGGGGGCCCTGACCGTGGAGGGGACTCTGACCGTGGAGGGGGCCCTGACCGTGGAGGGGGCCCTGACCGTGGAGGGGGCCCTGACCGTGGAGGGGGCCCTGACCGTGGAGGGGACCCTGACCGTGGAGAGGGCCCTGACCGTGGAGGGGGCCCTGCCCGTGGAGGGGACTCTGACCGTGGAGAGGGCCCTGACCGTGGAGGGGGCCCTGACCGTGGAGAGGGCCCTGACCGTGGAGGGGACCCTGCCCGTGGAGGGGACTCTGACCGTGGAGGGGGCCCTGCCCGTGGAGGGGACTCTGACCGTGGAGAGGGCCCTGCCCGTGGAGGGGGCCCTGACCGTGGAGAGGGCCCTGACCGTGGAGGGGACCCTGCCCGTGGAGAGGGCCCTGACCGTGGAGGGGGCCCTGACCGTGGAGGGGACTCTGACCGTGGAGAGGGCCCTAACAGTGGAGGGGGCCCTGACCGTGGAGGGGGCCCTGACCGTGGAGGGGGCCCTGACAGTGGAGGGGGCCCTGACAGTGGAGGGGGCCCTGACCGTGGAGGGGGCCCTGCCCGTGGAGGGGACCCTGACCGTGGAGGGGACCCTGACCGTGGAGGGGGCCCTGACCGTGGAGGGGACCCTGACCGTGGAGGGGACCCTGACCGTGGAGGGGGCCCTGACCGTGGAGGGGGCCCTGACCGTGGAGGGGACCCTGACCGTGGAGGGGGCCCTGACCGTGGAGGGGGCCCTGACCGTGGAGGGGACCCTGACCGTGGAGGGGGCCCTGACCGTGGAGGGGGCCCTGACCGTGGAGGGCCACTGTGGGGAGCAGTTCTGCTACTCACTTGCTTGAAGCCCACAGGGCTGGCCTGTGGCGTGGGGGCCCAGGATCGCCTGTATGTGCCTGAACCACCGAGCCACGTGGAAGAGCTGTGCGTCGGCGGGGGGGGCCGAGAGCTGCCTGAAGGCGTCCAGGTCCGCCTGGGACAGGCAGTACCCCCGGACATAGCTGCGCGTGCTGAGATGCTCGTTCAGGGCCCGCACCCTGGCTGCCTCGTCACTAATGCTCAGGATGGACCTGTAGTCGGGAGCTGCAAAGACAGAGGCACGTGGGTCAGTGTGGACGGAGGCCTGGGGTAGTCCAGAATGACACGGGGACCAGGGTCACCTTTCTCGGACGGAAATGTCCAGAACAGGCAACTCAACTAAGAACGCAGACCAGTGGGTGCCCAGGGCTGTGGGGGGCAGGGAGCAACTGCCTATGGGGCTCCGGGGTAGGGCGATGAAAACAGTTCGGAACTCGACAGAGATGGCGACTGCACAATATTGTCACTGCACCAACTGCCACCAAAATGCTCACTTTAAAATGGTTCATTTGGAGGAGGAGGGTAGAGCTCAGGGGTAGAGCATGTGCTTAGCATGCATGAGGTCCTGGGTTCAATCCCCAGTACCTCCAGTTAAAAAAGGAAAAAGAAAATGGTCAATTTTATGTTTGGTGGTTTTCACCTCAGTTAAGGAGGAACACACCTGCCCCCTGAGCACTGGTCTGCCTCCCTCCCGGAGCCAGGAGGCTGGAGCTGACCAGTCCCCAGGTGGGAGACGGGGGCGGGGCGGGGGAACTGCAGAACGCTCCGTCCACCTCCGTCCACACCCGGCACCAGCCTGGCTGCAAGCAGCCAAGGCTGAGCTCTGAGGAGGACCACAGCCCCTCAGCCCCCTGCCTGGAGACCCAACATTCCGCCCACACCTGGCCCAGGCCCCGCCTCCTTTCCGGGAGCAGTTACCGAGGACAACTGTCACTGTCTATCTCAGGGACCTGAGGCCCCTCCCCTGCCATGGAATCATCAGGAAACACGGGTCCTTGGATCCCCTCTGAGACAGTGAAGGAGGCCAGGCGGGCCTGGGCGCCCTGCTCTCCTTTGAGGGGTTCACCTCGGGCCCCTGCCTCACGGCTTCAGTGGAAACTAACAGGACGGTCTCTTCCCGCGAAGTGAAATCCCCAGAGGAGGCAGCGGCTGCCAAGGGGGCCCCAGGCACCGGGAAAACCTAACTCTACACAGGCTCCTTGGCAGCAGCTTCCTTCCGGGGAATGTGTGCATCCCTGCGTGGTCCCAGCAGCCTTGCCACTGTCAAGACCCGGGAAGCCACCTCCTTTCTCTTGAGGGAGGAAACGAAGTTCACGGAAGGTCATCAGGGACCTGCCAGAGGTGTGGGCAGAGCTGAGGGGTGGGCCACGTCCCGGGAGGGGCTCTCAGACTGCCCTCGGGAAGCGGTTCTCCTGACAGGGACCCCCGAATCCCCACCACCCGTCTCAGGCATCTCTGGTGCAGCCACCTGTGCCCGGACCGAGCGGGCGGGAGGCAGGGGGACCAGGCAGAGGTGACGGCCCTGCTCTGAGAAGCCGCGTGGACTTCCACGCCCCCTGCCCTCACCCCGAGAACAGCACCTGGACGCGCAGACCGCCCTCGCTCAGGATGCCCTCTCGGCAACAGGGAGAGCCCGGGGACTCACCAGGCCCTGCTCGTGACCCTCCGGGGTGACGCGCTCACGGGGGAGGGGGTGGGGGGCTCCCTCCTTTTTCTTCTGCTCACATGTTGCACAACAAGCGTGTTATTTGTATGAGAAAGAGGTGTCAAACTTCCCAGCAACAGCGCGGCTTTCAGGCGCTAATGGAGTAGTTCAGGGGGCTTTGGGGGCAGCGGGGTCTGCACCCCTCACTGCTGGCGGCTCCCTGCCGGCGCCGAGACCCGCTCGGGCTCCTCCCCTCGTGGGGAAAACACGCACACAACATGGTCATCTTCAGGAAGGCCGTGTCCCTGGATCCCCTCTGAGCCAGGGAAGGAGACAGTAAAGATGTGGCCATCAGGGACATCGCACTTGCCAACTGTGTGCCACACGCTGGGCTCACAGCCAGTGCCATCCGCTTGTCATCATCATCATTACAACCACTGCTGTGTTGTTAGTATTATCATCATCATCGTTGCCCTGGAGGAGGTTACCCAGGGATCAGGCACAGTTAAAATGCCCAGTCGGGGGCAGGAGGGGCGGTGCCCAGTCAGGGGACGGGCTCCCAGGCTGCGGGGCGGAGGTGGACAGTGTCCCCGGGGTCAAGGCAGCAGCTGCATGCAAGTGGATGTTGAGGACATAGATTAAACGCAGGTCAGCTCTCAAGTGCTGTGGGTGTGGGCCAGACCGCGGTCTGCCCGTCAGCCTGTGATGCCCAGAGGTGAGAGGCTCTGGGACAGGGGACCCCTCAACACGGAGCCTCATGCACCCACATGCAGACAGAAAACTCCAGTGCATGGTCACAGCCAGGCCACCTGTGTTTCCACTCAGAAACACACCGCAGGAGACACACATTCTGCCTGCGGAACACATGCACCAATACCACAGTTTAGAAAGCCAAAGTCCTTATGACAAGTTTACAAACTACACAAATGCAGGAACCAGGTGATAACCAGGCAGATAAGGAGCCAAAGTCACACCAAGGGAGCCGCAGTCGAGATGTGAGTCCACCAGCCAACACCTCCCCAGCCCCTTCCCGTCAGCACTGACACCTGCTCTCCGCCTACCTCCTCCCTTCCGCCTCCTCCTCCCCATCCAGTCAGCTCATGCTGCCCTCATGCTACCGGCTCAGGTGTGCTCCAGCTCAGGGGTGCTCCATGGCAAGGGCAGCATGGGGCGCTCCTGGAAGCACATGTTCAGGCCCAGCTGAGACCTTTGTAATTGGAACCTGAAAGTGGCCAGCTCCCCATGGGCCCATGCCCTGCACCAGGGCTCGCAGACCTCAGCGTGCAGACCCCGTCACTGCAGGTCCGCCTGTCTACCAAGCTCCCAGGCTGGGTCTGTTTCCATTCCAAAGACCACCCTGGGCTCAGCGGGGGTCTGCACCCCTCCCTTGCTTCCTGGCCACGTGCACCCCTGCTCTCTGACACCTGGCGCCAATGCCACCCACTCCAGGAACCGAGGGGCCCCTCCCACCAGCCAAAGTCCCCTCAGCGCTCTCCAGCCCCCACCTCTCTCCTGTGTGCCAGCCCTGAAGTCCAGCTGCTACTTGGCCATGGGCTGTTCCCCAGCATCACGTCTCACTCCCAAACACGGGTACAATTCCAGGGAACAGCAGGGCCACCTTCCCCGCCGGGTCTGAAGCTGGCCACCTCTGATTCTCACTCCTCAGGGCAAACCCAGCAGCGAGAGCCTGGTCCTCCCAAGCCGCCAGCCTCTCCTGTCCCCGCTGCCACTGCCCAGGTCACCACTGTCTTGGGTGTTCCTGGTGTCCCTGCCTCAGTCCACATGGGGGGAGGGGGCAGATAACCTTCCAAAACCCAAATTCCAACAAGGCACTCAGAGCCCTTGCAGACCCCTCCCCATGGCCCATTCCCAGCCCTGCCGCCCTCTGGCCTCATTGGAACTTGCTGGAAAGCAAGGCAGCAGGCTCTGGCCCTCAGGTCTCAGGGCACGCAGTGCTCTGTGCTAGGAGCCCCACTCCTGCTCTTGCTCTGGGCTCAGCTTCCAGCCCCTCTTGGGAGACTCCCACCCCACTCCGTGGCCGGGCCCTTCCTCAGGAGCAGGATGCAGGGGGCTCCCAAGACCCATGCCCTCCATCTCCAGGCTCTGGGACTGAGCATGGCCAGCAGACTGATGCCCAGAGAGCTGCCCACATGTGTCCCTGCCCTCCATCCTGCCAGAGTGACAGACAGCTGGCACAGGAGGACTTGGCCGATGATGGAGCCACAGAGGGGAGGGGCCCGGCCTCTGAACCACCTCCCTGGAAGCAGCCTACCAGCAGCACGTGAGGTGGGAAATGACCCAGAGAGGAACGGCCCAGCCACCCTCAGAGGCTCTGGGTTCTGTGCACCACCCACCCCGTCCCCGCTGGATGGAAAGTCCGGGGAGGCTGAGACACCCCACCGCTGTCCCTCCAGGACCTGGCAGAGCTGATGCTGAAGCCCATTTACTGAATAAACAGAATGTGACAGATCTTCTCAGGGACACTGGAAACACTGTAACCTCCACCCCGAGGGCACAATCTCTCACAACTCTTAAAGTCAATACCGGGGAACCTGAGTTCATACATGAGCCAGTATCTGTGGTCTATAAATAGGTCCATTTCATTTTTCTGTGGGAGACACAGTAAGTATCAGCTCCACCCTCTGGTCTGCCTGGACCCGCTCTGGAACTGGGGTGCTTAGTGTCACTCTGACCAGTTATCAGAAGCAGCACAGTATAGTCTAGGTCCCTTCTGCAGCCACACAGGCTCTGGCTAGCTGTGTGACCTTGGACAAATCACTTAACTTCTCTGAATCTCAGGATTCTTGCCTGGACAGGAAGATAAGGGCAGTATCGACCACAAAGGGTTGCTTTGAGGATTACAGGCCCTCGCAGATGTATTTAGACCAGAGCCTGGCACAGACTCATGCTGAGAAAAATGCCAGCTATATGATTATCACGAAGGACTTTGGAATTAGACTCTATGAAAAATGAAACCACAAGTCTGACCTAACATGCGCCCACTGCAGAGAGCCCCAAGCTGCAGGGGAAGGCCTCTGAGATGAACTCCATCCACCCTGGGGTCCCCAGACTCCACACTAGTCTCTCTAAGACAACCCAAACTTGAAACAGGTCACATGACTTCAAGCTCCAAAGAAGCTGTAGCCCCACTGGCAGCGCAGGGGACCAAACAGGTGTTCTGAATCAACTTAAGGAAGATAATGTGAAGTGAAAAGGACTTTCTTCATGAGGGCCTCCTTGGAAAGTCTGGGAAAGTGCTCACTTTCCAGGAATCCAAACTTGAGAGTAAAAAGCATTCAGCAACTGGAAACCAGGAATATCCAGAATGGTTCTGTGACAGCTTTACCACTTCACTGTACCTCCTGTTTCCTCAGGATGGCCACAGGTTCTGGCCTTTGGGGGAGCCCTAGGGACAGTGTGTATTGGGGTAGGGGGAGGGAGCAGCAGCAGTGAAGCCAGAGCAGGCGGGCTATGCCCTAGTGCAGAGTGCAGGCTAGGAGATGTCCTCCTAAATTTGAGGACCAGGAAAATCTGTCGGCTGCCCAGACATCCTGAGGGGTGCATCCTAATCCACATACCAAGCTCCAAAAATAGGCCAATTCTTCCCAGGCTCTGAAAACCTCAAGCTCTGAAGCACTTTAAAAATCCAAAACATAAAAACCTAAGATGTCATCTATGTCCACAAATGAACACAAAACACACTTTCATAAAAAAAAAAAAAAGGAAGCAAGAAAAAGAAAAAAACCCCAAAGGCTCCACTTTCAAGACTGACACAGTGCCTATTCCATCCCTATCCTAAATCCTCTATCCCTCCCGACCCCTCGAACCCCCACGACACCCTCTGAGCTGGGGCATGCTACCCCGCCGGAGGGAAGGAAGGGGCAGATCTGAGACCCCAGTGGGCTGTCAACCACACTGCTATTTCACCGGAGTCTGGGTGGACTTCTGAGGGCCTGGTTCCGTGGTGGGGGTGGGGGGCCCGGAGTCGGTGCTGCAATCCAGGCACACCTGTCAGGTGGAATGTGGGGGTGCCTGGCAGGTAGGTACCAGTGTGTGACAGCAGCCCTGTCATCAGGGGGCTCCTACGTCACTGGGTTACCCAGGCAGTCAGAGCTCCCCGTCTGGAACCCCAGTAGCACGGGGGACCAGCGGGTGCCAAGGAAGCCTGTGCAGCCCACAGGGCACAGCCAGGAGAATGAAAGCCGTACACTGAGAGTTCTTCCTGCACAAAGTTTGCTCCAGAATTAAGAATCTCGGGACAACCACCGGTCTGTCTGGCATCTAAAACCTTGCTTGAGGGAGGGTGAGGAAAGACTCCTTGGAGTCTGCCTGTGGGCGGCTTGTCTACCGGCTGGTGACATGAGTGACCCGGGTGGTCAGAGCCAGAGCTGCTCCCGGAAACTCCCAGGCGGTAATAAAGTGGGGCAATAACGCTCTGAACAGGCAGCTCCCAATGGCTACTGTTCGCGGCCGCAGATGAAAGCCTTCGTAAAACCCCAAGCCTTTCATGTGTGTGCGCGTACCGCCGCTTCCTCGGCCCCATTTTCCTAAATGCCAACCTCAAGCGCCCTCCGCCCACCCAGGGTGCTGCCCGGGCTGGGAGCAACCCAAAACAACCCTCGGGCTGTGGCTGTCCCGACTCTGGGGCGCGGGACGGGGCGAGGTCTGGACCAGGGACCGGCGCGGGAAACGCAGGGCCACCTCCCGGGGTTGGGGCGCAAGACAACCAGGGCACAACCCAAGGAGGGGGCTGAGGCTGAGGAGCGGGTGGCCTCGGCAGAGGCGGGTCGGGCCGGGTCCCCGCGGGGATGGAGGAGCGGAGCCCGGCCGAAGGGACCTGGGGGTCGCGCGCATGCCTCGCCCTCTGCCCGTCCCGCTACCCGCCCCCTCGGGGACCTGGCTCCCCTCAGATCCGGGTCGCCTCTCCGCTCCGGGGACCCGCGCCCCTCAGGCCCGGGGCCGCCCCCGCCCGCCCCGCCGCGCGCACTCACCCTGCTCCGCGGAGGAACCTGCCATCGTTGGAATCCCGCACCGGCGACCGCGGCGACAGCTTCCCAGAATCTGATGCAACCATTGTCCCGGAAGTCCCGCCTCGCGCCCGGCCCGCCTTCCGGGGCACGCCCGGTCGCTAGGCAACCGCTGCGGGCTCGGGACGCCGCCGGCCCGGGGCATGCTGGGAGTTGTGGTTCTTACTGCGCTGCTTCCCGGGCTTAGGAGCATCGCAGGGGCCAGCGTTCTGTGTACGGAACCGGGACCAGGCCTGGGTCCAGCCCGGGCACGGGGCTCCGGGTGGAGGTCGCAGCCTCACCGCGGGGAGACAGGCCTGAAATGCCGATCATCTCATGCCTGGGTGTTGAAGTTAGCACTGCACCAAGTGCTGTGGCCACCAGCTCCAGCCTCCCAGCGTCCAGGAGGGAGGACCAGTAGGACAGAGGCTCAGAGAGGGGACTGGGGATGGGTGGGAAGTGCATTCTGTGCGGAGGGGACTGTCCTGCAAATTAACCCAACAGAGAGCACGCCACTGAGAAATTCAGCATGACCACGGGACATGCTGGAACAGCCCTGATGAGGGATGGGGCTTGGGGCACGGGCGAGGGCTGGCTCTCCTGGAAGCATCTTGTAAACAAAGTCAGAAATGGTGGGTGGGGAGGGTATAGCTCAGTGGTAGAGCACATGCTTAACATGCAAAAGGTCCTGGGTTCAATCTCCAGTACCTACCTATAAATAAATAAACCTAATACCTTCCCCACCAAAAGAAAGAATGGCAGAGATCCACAGGAGAGTTTAGACAGGGGTGGGCATGGCTGGATTTCTGCTTTAAACACGGGAGGCAGCAGGTGCTGGGATATGGGGGGATAAGGGAGCTGTGGGGCTGGAGATGACACCCCAGTTTCTGGACTGAGGGAGGCTGACTAGTGGCTGTGGCATTTACTTCAATGATGAACTTGAAGTTGAAGATGTGCTGGGTGAAAGTAGGCAGCTGATTTGTGTTTCCAGGACTGTTGATGTTGGGTAGGAAAGAGGGGGCAGTGTAGGGCTCACATTCTGAGCTCAACCATGGATGGAGACCCTGGAGACACCACAAACCAGAAGGAGTAGAGGCTTCTCAGGCCTTAAATCTCCGTTTCAGAGCCCCTCACCCCACAGTACATTGTTGTGACCCATGCTTTATTCTGTGCAAGACACCACCTCCCAGGGACATCGCACTCAAGGTTCTGCACTCACAGGGAATGGGAAGAAATGCCATTTAGGATAGAAATTCTATCAGGAAAGGAAAAGTTATAAAACCGTGTATTGCTGTATTGTACAATCTTTTGGCAAAAGAGTATCTTTGGCATTAATACTTTGAAAAGCTTAAGGTATTTCTCCAGAGAATTATGCTAAATGGAAGAAAAAACCCTCAAGACATTACATACTGTATGATTCTAGTCATTTAACATGTTGAAACAGCAAAATCATAAAAAGAAAGGACTAGTGAACAGCAGAAGTGAACACAGGAAGAAGGTGGGTGTGACTATAAAAGGACCCAGTGATGATGGAGATGTTCTGTGTACTGACTGTCAATGCCAATACTTGGGCTGTGTGTGACTTTGTACCACAATTTTCACAAAACTTTATAATTTCAGGAACTGGGTAAAGGAGAAGGAGATCTCTATATATATATATTTAGGGGGGTGGTAATTAGGTTTATATATTTTTTTAGTGGATGCACTGAGGATTGAACCCAGGACCTCATGTATGCTTGGCAGGCTCTCTACCACTAAGCTATACCCTCCCCTCTCTATATTATTTCTTCCAGCTGCATGTAAGTGTATGATTATCTCAAAATAAAAAGTTTATAGTGATATCTATTCCTTACAATATAAATAGTTGAACGTACTTAAAAATGGTCTTTGTGACTGTCGCCATGACTGACCCTGGCTTGTCCTTCCTGGTTTAGAAAGGTGGGACTTAGTCAAATTCCAGTCTTATCCTCAGTTAGAGGAGCTGAGGGGTAGTCTGAGTTTTTTTCTTCTTTTTTATTGTAGTATAGTTGATTTACCATGTTGTGTTAGTTTCACGCGTATGGCTGTATACCTGAAAATATATATTCTTTTTCAGATTCTTTTCTATTATAGGTTATTGCAAAATATTGAACACAGTTCCCTGTGCTATATACAAAGTACGATCTTGTTGTTTATCTGTTTCATATAGAGTAGTTTGTATCTGCTAATCCCAAACTCCTAATTTAAACCTCCTTCCCTCTTTGGTAACCATAAGTTTATTTTCAATGGCTGTGAGTCTGTTTCTGTTCTGTAAATAAGTTCATTTGTGTTCTATTTTATATTCCACAAATAAGTGATACTATATGATATTTGTCTTTCTCTGTCTGACTGACTTCACTTTGTATGATAATCTCTAGGTCTGTCCATGTTGCTGCAAATGGCATTGTTTCGTTCTTTTCATGGCTGAGTAGTATTCCACTGAATATATGTACATTTTCTTTATCCAGTCATGTGTCCATGGACATTTATGTTGCTTCCATGTCTTGGCTATTGTAAATAGTGGTGCCATGAACATTGGCGTGCGTGCGTCTTTTCAAATTAGTTTACTCAGGATACATGCTCAGGATCGGGATTGCTCATTAATAGGGTAACTGTATTTTCAGTTTTTTTAAGGAACTGCCATACTGTTTTCCATCATGGCTGCACCAAATTGTATTCCCACCAACAGTGTAGGAAGGTTCCTTTTTCTTCACACCCTCCCCAGCATGTGTTATTTGTAGACATTTTCATGATGGCCCTTTTGACCACTGTGAGGTGATACCTCATTGTGGGTTTGATTTGCTTTTCTCTGTAATTAGCAACGTGGAGCATCTTTTCATCTGCCTATTGGCCATCTGCATGTCTTCTCTGGAGAAATGTTTATTTAGGGCCTCTGCCTATTTTCTGATTGGATCGTCAGGTCCCAGTGTGAGCCAGGTGTTACTCATGTCTGTGACTGCTCAAAGTGGCCCGTGGGTTTCCTGTCATCGACTTGCTTATACATATTTATGGGGCACCTGGTCAGTGCCACGCCCTGTTCTAGGTCATGGAGACATCACAGTGACCTGAGATCAAGGAGATGGTGGGGGCAGAAAGACAACAACCAAACCCTCCTGGCCTCGGCGCCTGGGGAGAGCCTCCGAGAAACGTGAGCCCGGGAATGCCACCTCTGCCACACTGGCCCCGGCTCACGCCCCGTTCTCACCCGTCCCGGCGCAGAAGCACTTCTGCTTGCATGCGGAACTACCCGCCACCCCACTGGAGGAAGTATACGCAGTCTTTCTGGGTAAGGGCCACAGCTCCATCGGGATTCATGAAGTTTCCGATGGGATCAGAACGGGGAAAGCAGCTCCGATCCTGTCCATGCAGGATCATGCTTAATGGAATAATCCTGTGCCAAAAAAGGGTTTATCTGGGCGTCTCCGCCTGCCCACCCAAGATAATGTCAGCAACCAGTTTGTTTACAATATTTTGCAAATATGTCTGTAGCTGCATCCTATAGAGGGCAGCCATGAGCTTGAAACTAGAAACATCCCTCCCCAGCTCAGTCCTCCCACTGCGGGCCAGCTTCTGAGCCTCTTCCAAATTTCCTGGATGTCTGGGTTCCCTTATCACGTCATTTTCATCAAGTCCGATAAACCCCATAGACATCTTCCAGTTACTTTCTGGAGCCTTATGTACAAATTCATAGCAGATCCTATTGGTGGCCAAAAAAAAATAAAAACAAAAAAAGGAAGGGTGTTTACACTTCCTGGCGGCGCATGTAGCATCCTCCGTAACTGCTCCCGGGGCTGCCTCCTAGAGGAGTTTCCATCTTCCCCAGGGCCTGGGGACCAGGCGGCACATCATGGGCCAGGATGTGGGGGGCCGGCTCAGATGATTCCTCAGGAGGATCCAGGTCCAGGGACCAGGAGACCAAAGTCTAGCCATGACCTGCCGTGTCTCCTGACACATCTGATGCTCATTCATTCCAGGAGACCATGAGCCAGAGAGAAGGAGCCAAGGACCCCGGGAACGTCAGAAGCCCTGTGGGAGGAGCGTCTGCTGGGCTCGGCCCTGCCGCCCCTGGGTCGGGCCGAGAGGGCCTGGGGGGTTAGGCCTCCCGCCCAGCCTCGCCCACTGTGACCTCATCTTAACTGAGGACATCTGCATGTGGGACAGGCACATCCCATCTCCGAGCACGGCCCACTCTGAGGCGTGGGAGCTAGGACCTGCACATATGGCTTCGGGAGCACGTCATCCCATCTGCAAGGGGTGTTTGGCCTTAAGTCCCCTAAGGACCCCCATGGGAGCAGCAAGCCCACACAGGTGGCAGCCAAGGCTGAGCGGGTCCTGAAGGAGCGTTTGTTCTCCAAACACGGGTCGTGCAGACCCCTGCAGGTGCTGATTTCCACCCTGGACGTGACCCTGAGCTCTGCTGCTCAGACCCTCCAAATGACTAAGACCCGAGGTCTCTGGTGGTGGGGACACTGGGGCAGCTGCTGAGCAGTCAGGCAAGGACAGAGATTCAGGAAGAGGTCCAGGTGTGGGTGTGGCTGGAGTGAGAGAGCCCCGGCTGCTTCTAGACCCTGCCCCGTCACCTGGGCAGGGCTGGTGTTTCTACTGGGTCTGTGATGGTGCCGGTTTCCCCTGGAGCCCATCTTGAGGATTCTGGTAGGACCTGCCATGGCAAAGCCACTTCCCACCCCACAGGAGATCCAAAGGAACTGAGAGCACGGGGGTGGGTGGAGCTCAGTGTTCGAGCAGGCTTGGCATGCACGAGGTCCTGGGTTCAATCCCCAGCACCTCCATTAAAAGAAAAAGAATTGAAAACAGGATCTTGAAGAGAGATTTGCACCCCCTTGTTCACAGCAGCATTATTCACAGCAGCTAAAGTGTGGAAAGAGCCTAAGTGCTGGTGGACAATGAATGGAGAAACTTGATGTGATCCATCCAGAAAATGGAAGGTTATTCAGCCTTAAAAACAAAAGACATTTTGACACAGGCTACAGCATGATGAATCTTCAGGACGTGATGCTCAGTGAAAGAAGCCAGTCACAAAAGGACAGATACTGTCTGATCCCACTCGCATGAGGTCTCCAGAGGTGTCACATTCACAGAAACAGAAAGTAGGATGGTGGGGGGGGGCAGGGGCTGGGGGAGGAGAAAGAGGGGAGGACAAAGAGGGGGTTAGTGTTACAGGGGACAGAGTTTCTGCTGGGGAAGAAGGAGAGGTTCTGGAGGTGGATGGTGGTGATGGTTGAATGATGTGATTACGCTAAATGCCGTAGGACTGTGCAGTTAAAAATGGTTAAGATGGGAAATGTTATGTTACGTGTACTTTACCTCAATAAAAGAAAAACCATGAAAAGCAGACAAACCACAAACCTGAGGCAGAGCAGTATCTGTCCCTTACCTTCCCACCACCCAGAGTCCGGAAGGGAAGGGGGGAAAGTCGGGCTCGCTCCAGCAGCAGTTTTGGGAATTCAGGTCTGTCTGGCTCCAAGTGTCACGCAGCAGGTGTCTGCTGAATGCGGGGCTTATGTGAGTGGGGCCGCGCACAGACTGAGAAGACAGTCTTGTACTGGTTACTGGTTGCAAGTAGTAACGTAAGTCAGCACTTCCCTGTGCCGGAAGTGTCAGAGCAGGTGGGTAGTTAGACATGAGCAGAGCAAGGGGGCCGTGGGCCAAATGGCAGGAATTGGACAGAAAGGAGGGGCACAGGCCAAATGCAGCCTACATCACGTAAGCCCCGGGGGCCCTGGGCAGACAGAGAAGCTGGAACCTCTGGGCTGATAAGCGGTCACACGTTGTGGGGTGACAAGTGCCCTGAGGCCGACAAAGAAAGGTGGGAAAAGGTAGGAATCTCCAGTGTCCAAATGTAACCTTTTCTCATTGCGCCCTGATTACAATAAAACTAGCCTTGCAGATTGCAAGTACCCAGCATGCACCAACACTGTGACACTTCTGATCCAGGCTGAATAAAGACAAAAATCCCTGCTCCCCTCGGGAAGGCGGAGCTGGGATGAAAGTCAGGGAATATGACCCCAAACCCTTCCCTCCCAGTGAGTATTCCGCCCATTCAGTTTTACACTCTGTGTAACCAGCTTGTGACAGAACCTCAGGGCAGCTGCTCCCCTGAGCTGCCCGCTCCCCCGGGAGAGCGTGCCGTTCGCCCCCGATAAACCCTGACTTCCCTTCCTCAGCTGCCACGGCTGCTCTCCGAGCTCTTTCTGGGAAAAGCCAAGCCCCTAATCACAGGCAACAGTAACGTTTCCCACTCACAGGCGAGTGAGAGGGGCTCCAGGGGAGGAGACCCCTCCTTGTGGGGGGACGGATTACAGCCCCCGCACGTGAACAGGGAGCTCCAGGCCCCTTACACTCCTAAGCCTCCTCAATGCACCCCCCCCCGGGCAGTCCCGCACTCCAGGAGGGGCCTGCCAGCCACTCAAGTCTCTGAGCCCCGCCCAGGACCCAGGTCGCTTCTGCTAGAAGCCCTTTCTACTACAAGCTGCCGGCAGGTCACCCAAGGAGGTGACAAGTGTTGTGGGGTTCAGCGGACCAGTGTGCGCAGGCAGCAAAGGAATTTCCAAAAGACAAAGGGTGAGAGCAGAGGAGTTTCTCAGGGACGCTGTCGCAGACAAGAGTCGCCTGTGCAGCCCAGGGGGCCGGGTGCTGGGTCTTCTGTGAGGGTCACACCAGGTACCGTGGGGTCACAGAATGCCTGATGCACTTGGCACAAGCCACTGACTGGTTGATGCTGAGGTACAAGGAAAGGGGGCCGTGAAAGGCTACCCGGCCCTGGGAGGGGGCTGGAGCCAGCCTGGCAGGCAGGCTTCCCGGCGCCGCGCCCTGGATCATTATCTCGGCTGAGGCAGGCGTGTACCAGGGAAGGGATGGTCTTTGCTATCTTTAAAGGGCAGCAGCCAGGCACCTGAGGGCCCCCCCAACATGCCTCCCCCCCACACGTCCCCCACCCCTACACCTTCCTGCTGTGTCCGAGGGGCCTTGGAGCAGGAATCTGCCAGATGTCTTGCCAGACCTCACAGCAAGTGCCAGTGAGGTGACTGTCACCATGTCACAGGGGAAATGTATCCCCTCTTACTTGCTCCTGCCGCTCTGGGGCTTCTAGAAGGCTGGGTGGGGCCAGGGCACATGTCTGTGTGTTCTGTTCGCCATGGGTTTTGTCCAGCAAGTCCCACCACGGAAGAACGAAATTACTCACGACTTTATGGATAAAGTCAGGAGAGTGACAGGGAGGTGGAGACCGACTCCCTGAGCGCCTCCAGAGCACTTGCATTTATTGGGAACAGTCAGACAGAGGGTCAAGACCAGGGAGTCAGAACATCAAAAGGCTCCTGTTACTTAAAGAAAACCAGCTACCCCAGGTTAAGGAATTTAGTGCTTCTCTATGTGTGGGAAGGCGAAAGGTCTGGGCTCATTGCCATTACTCCTTTGATCTGCAGCTTAGCTGTCTAGGGCCAGTGTTCTGTTCTTTCCCATCCTGAGACCTCTCGAGGGCACCCTTGGGGGCGCTGCAGAGGCCAGGCTGCCTGCTTGTCTGAATCCTGAGTTCCCTCCCGGTGGCGGCGGCTGGTGACAGCGTCCTTTGTTTACTGATAGGGCTGGCGATGGTTTTCATTCACATGGCTTCCCTTTGGTCCTAAATTGGATCAATATTTTGGGAGACATTTCGTGACTAATTTTGGCCCACAGCACTAGGAAGTCTTATTCCTAGATCAGGTGAAGATTCTGTTGACATGCCAGTCAAGATGCTAATGTGTGGAGCAGGCCCTGCAGATAACCAAAGAGCTCTCTGGCTCGCCCGTCCTGCTGGTCTGTTGTGACCCAGGAAATGCTCTCCCCCGTTGCTTCTTCCCGTAGCTAGAGCCGCACTACGGCAGCTGCTCTACGCAGGGTTACAATGCGCCCACTTCCTCAAGGTGTTTAGCCATCATCAGTTTTGTTGGAGGCCTGGGTACACGGTGGGCAGTTTATGAGCCAACAATCAGATAAAATAGGCAGAGATGGGTGATGCTTCTGCCAGCTAAGGAGACCCACAGATGGCCAGAAACCACCAGAAGCTGGGGCAGAGGCCCGGACCAGATTCTCCCTCACAGCCCTCGCAGGAACCAACCCTGCGGCCACCTGGATCTTGGACTTCCAGCCTCCAGAACCAGGAGACAATAAATGTCTGTTGTGTAAACACCAGCCTCCCAGCCGCAGCTGCGGGGCTTTGTCAGAGCAGCCCCAGGGAATCTGCAGGAGGCCCTGCACACAGCGCTGCACACAGCAAGCTCGCCCAGCGGGCCTGCCGCCAGTCAGACCCACCCAGATGCCCACGTACCTGCTCCAGCCTACTGAGGGAGGGGGATGCCTCCGCCTGGGCCTGGCGTCTACCCTGGGGCTGCAGGACTTCCTTCCACCACCACCACCTGCAGCTCCATGCTTTCCTCAGGGTCGTGGGAGGGCCCCGGGCTGGCCCCAGCCTGGGGTGTCAGGGCTGAGTCCTCCCCCACCGACAGCGGCCTTGTCTCCTGGCCAGGGGCTGGTCGGCCCCTCTCAGGGCCCGTCCACGTCGCATCAGGCTGGCTGCTTCTAGGTGACTAAGGGACAAAGTCATTTCTTCTGGTGACAGGAGGCAGCGCAGGCCTTTCCCAAGTCACTGTCAGGGAGAGAAACGCCAACCATCTGACAGGTAAGTAAGGGCTGTGCATCTTAGAGAGGAACACGGCATGGGGTCAGGCCCCTGCTCTGCCACCAACCACTTGAGCATCCCTGGGGAGTTAGCCGGAGGTGGGTTATATGGTGGCACCCACATCCCAGTCCCTAGTGCCTGTGGATGGGGCCTATTTAGAAACAGGGTCTTTGCAGCTAAGGTCATACTGGACTAGTGTGGGACCTGCATCTCACGACTACTGTCCTTAAAAGGAGAGAGATTTGGAGACACAGAGACACACAGTGAGAGGCCACACGAAGATGGCAGAAACTGGAGTGACGTGTCCACAAGCCGAGGATGTCCAGTCCCTAGCAAAAGAAGCTTCCAGGAAGGACCCTCTCCCAGAGCCCCCCACAGGAAACCAGCCCAATCAGCCCCTTGACTTTGGACTCATGGTCCCCAGAACTGCGGACAGTACGTTCCTAGTGTCTCAAGCCCTGGGGTCAGTGGGGAACTGTTTCTGCAGCCCTGGGAAACCCAGACAAAGCCCTTTGTCCCCTGGGCTTCAGCTGCCTCTCCGTGGTCAGACGACCAGCAGAATTCAAGTTCTCTTCCAGCACAGATGCCCCAGGGCTCTGCTGAAGTGAGTGCAGACACCACGGTCCAGGCTGAGCAGTGGGTGCAGGTGGGAGGCCTGGGGCGCCCCGCGCCCGCCCCCACCCCAGATGTCACCCGGGGCCCCACTGGACAAATCCCAGGGGGAGACTTACAGGACTGCCTGGCTCATTCGGATCTTCTGCAAATCAAAAAGACAGAGAAAGAAATATAATAGATATTACCTGTCACAGTGGCTTCTCTGAGGGAGAGGAGCTGCCTTGAACTCACAGCAAAGAAAGTGTCCTAAAGTTTCATGAAATCGATGACCCCCTGAGAGAATGCAGGAGGGGCCTTACTTGGTGAGCTTCACCAGCCCTGGGGGCCTGCCTCCCTGAGGATGCCCCTGGCTCGGGCAGCAACAGTCTCTCCCTGCTTCCCGGACAGGGCACCCTGGACACCCTGTCTCCAACCAGCTGACCTGAGATCCTGGTCTTAAGTCCTGTGTGTCCGGAAGCCCGAAGCAGGTGGCCCCGAGATCAGAGGCATGAGAGGCCCCCGAGTTAGAAAGTGAGTGTAGCTGTGTTTCAAATGAGACGCCCCCCCATGAGGAACCATGAGCCCCAGGCCCCCGTTCCTGAGCTCCCGGTGCAGCTGCGATCTTGTTTTCTCCAGGACTGATGTGACCATGATTACCGTTTTTGCTATGGTTGTGAAGGGTGATGGGAATGCTGAGGATGGCGAAGATGGGGAGGAGCACAAGTAGTGCCCACCAACAGCTTGAGATTCCTGGAAAGAAGCAGAGGAGAGAATGCTGTCACAGAGTCAGGCACACTCTCCTCATCTCAGTGACATGCTGGAGGAGAGTCCCCCTCTGGGATGGGTGGCAGCATTGCCTTCTGCAGGCCCCAAAGTGCTCCCAAGCCGACCATCGCTGTGAACCGCTCCAGCAGAAGGCAGGACAGGCTGATCCTTCTGCTCAGACAAGACCCTGGGCTCAGAGGCTGGGAGGTCCTGCTCAGGTCCTCGGAAGCAGCAGGAGATCTGAGCCATTGGAAGAGCAACAAGGGGTCCTGGCATCTCAGTAAGGGGCTCAGGTGCAAGTGGTCGCAGCTGCCGGATATACTCCATGAGCAGCAGGAGGCAGAGCCTGGAGGAGGAGGCTGGGAGGAGGAAGTGGATGGCCTGTCCTGATTGGAGCAAGGCCTGGCCATGGTGGCTCAAGGGACAGAGCCGGGTCCACCCTGGGGACATGTCTGGAGTGACCACTAGGGTGTGTCTGTCTCACCCTGGTGGGCTCTCAGCACCCCGAGGAGCCCTGGACACACAGATCTGGGGGGCAGGGGAGGCCCATCAGGGCTGTGGACGCTCAGCCACCCTGATGTCACCTGTTGAAGGACAGAGGACAGTGGAGTGAATCTTTCACGTGGTGCCACCATCCTACGTAAAGGCTTTTCTTTATTCTCAAATTAGGCCCTTTCTAATTCTCTCTTCTTTTCTGGTGTTGAAATAGCCTTTAAATGTCTTTACATGTTATTGAAACCAAAAGGAAATCAAGGTGGGCAGGGATAAACTGGGGGTTTGGGATTTGCAGATATATAAACTACTATATATAAAGTAGATAAACAACAAGGTCCTACTGTCTAGCACAGGGAACTATGTTCAATATCTTGTAATAACCTATAAGGATAAAGAACATGAAAAAGGATGTATACATATGTATAAAGGAATCACTATGCAGCACACCGGAAATTAACACACCAGGGTAAACAGACTGTACTTCAATTTAAAAAAAAAAAAAGGAATCGACCAGCCAATTCTGAAACGTAAATGGATGTGCCGAGTCCAAGAAAGGAGGCAACGGGGCATGAAGGTGGCACTGGTCCCGGAACAGAGAGGACGCCCAGATGGCTGCTCAGTTACAACCCAGGAACCCGGAGAGCGGGGAAGGGATGGTCCTCAACACCATCTGGGTCATCCTTTCACGCACTTGGGAAAAAACCCACCTAACGCCGACCCCTACCTCACACCATGCCAACTTAACTCCAGGGTCATGCAGAATGAAACGAGAAATGTAAGACCATACGGCTGCCGGCAGGTCACGCGACAGAATGTCTCTACCGGGTGAGCAAACATTTCTCAAATCAGGAAAACGGTGACAAACTCGACCACACTAACATGCAGGGCCTCTGTCAACAAGCGACCCCGCGAAGTGAATAAACGGGCACCTGGCAGATGGGGGAGAGATTTCCAATGCAAAGGGCTCATGTCCCAAGTGATAAATAATCACCAAAGACAAGAAAACAAAACCCCTAGACAACCCAATATGAAAATGGGTGACAGTCTTAAAAAAAAAAAAGACACAAATGAACTTATTTACAAAACAGAAACAGACTCACAGACATAGAAAACAAACATGGTTCCCGGGGGGGAGGGGTGGGAAAGGAGAAATGGGGAGTTCGAGATTTGCAGATACTAACTACTATATATAAAATTAACAAGTTTCTGCTCTTTAGCACAGGGAACTACATTCAATATCTTGTAATAGCCTATAATGAAAAAGAATCTGGAGACGAACATGCAGGAATACGGATGACTGAAACACTGTGCTGTACACCAGAAACTGACACATTGTAACTGACTATACTTCAATTAAAAAGAAAAATCTTTAAAAAAAAACAAAACGGGCAAGACTCTCCCACAGACACTAACACAGGAGCATCCTGTCCGCGCCTGGCTGGTGCCCAACCTCATGTCCTCAAGACCCACTGGGAGAATCCCGGGAAGGGCAGGAACCTGGCATGTCAGGACGTTGGGATGTTGGGAGAGGAGGACGGGGGATAGAGTGCGCCACCTACAGGGGGAGAAAGGTGCTGCCCTGGCTGGCCCAGCCACTCTGCTCCCCTTTGCTCCCTGTGAACGTGGGGCAGGATGACACCCAGGAGCTACCTGGTCAGCCCGGGGCGGCTCAGCCTGACCCCACACGGCCCCAACTTGGGCAGCAAGGACGAGGAGGCTGCAGCTTGTCCCCAAGGATCCTATTCGTTTATTCAAGACAGGGCCCCTTGAACAGTGACCTACCAGCCCAGTCCGGCCGACTGCCTACTTCTGTGCGTGAAGTTTTGTTCACACGCAGCTGAGCACCTGTTTGCTCATAGCCTCCAGCTTCTTCCGCAGCAGCAGAGCTGAGTGGTGACGGCAGGGACCTCAGGGCCCACACAGCCTTAACTTTGTGCCTTTATGGATTGACGAGATGGAATTGGACTCTTACCTGGCTTTGGATTACTTTCTGTGGCACAAACTGTATCCCTGGTGGCATTGCATGGATGAAGGACGGTGCTGCCTTCACATCTGAGAGGGAGAGCAAAGACTCCCTGAGCACGTCTTCTCCCTGCCCACACCCGGCCCCAAGCGTCCTTCTCACCACCCACAGGCCAGGGGCCAGAGGGACCAGCCCCTCCTCCTGGGCTGGCCCACCAGGCAGCAGGCAATCAGTGTCCTGGCATTTCCCAGGCTATCCTGCCCAAAGGGGGCTCAATGAGAAGGAAGCTTGGGCATTCGCTGTGATACACGGCTGTAGGGGGGCTCCCTCTGTCTCTATTCCTGAACAGAGCTGTGTGTGGCTATGAGGACTGGACCTGTTGTAGCCATCTCTCTACCAAGAGGAAAATCAGCCTAAAGATGAAGCTCATGGAGAAGGGGACAGAGAAGCAAGTCCAGAGACGCCAGAGCCCTGATCAAACCAGACCTGAAGGCAGCCCTTACTTTGGACTTGTCAGGTTCAAGAGCCAATTGTTCAACATGGTCTTGAGTTGCAGTTAAGAGTCTACAAATGTGAACTATTTTGCTAGTGGCTTCACCACTGTCAATGTCTCCCCCAATAGCCTCACTGAATCCACACCTGCCTGGACAGAATGCGACCTTCTTTGGCAACAGAGTCTTTGCAGCTGTAATTGTGTGGAGACAAGGTCATACTGGATCAGGGTGGATCTGAATCAATGACCAATGTCGTCATAAGAGGGAAACTGCATGCAGACAGAGGCAAGGCCATGTAAAGACAAGGGACACAGACACACTTGAGAACAGAGAAGATGACTTGAAAGTAGGAGCAGAGACACAAGTGATGTGTCTACAAGCCAAGGAGAGCCCAGGACTGCCAGCAACATGGAAAGCAGCAGGAAGTGACGAAGGAGCGCCTGCAGAGGGAGCAGGGCTGACACCGTGGTTTCAGACCTCTGGTCTCCCGAGCTGTGAAAGAACACACCTCAGTGGGTTTTTGGGAAACTCAGGCCCCAGTGCAAAGCACGGCCGTTGTCTCTGTCCACTGCTCACTTTCCCCGGAACCTTCCCTCCCTCCTTGGGCCTCTGCTGTAGCGACTGTCTCCAGTAGCCCCTCTGTCCCCTCTCTGCCCCCGAGTGTGTGTTTGGATGGACTCCACCATGGCTGGGGGCGCCAGGCGGGTGCTAGGCCTGCAGGCCCCAGTAGGGCTCATACTCATTTGTAAACGAAGGAGTGAATGAAGGAGCCCTGACGTCAAGCAGCCCAGGTGATGTGCTGACTTAATCTTCAGGACCCCTCCCTGGGGCAGGTGCTACCATTAGCCCCACGTGACAGATGGGAAAATGGGGGTCTGGGACGGGGCGGCAACATGAGTGACCCAAAGCGCAACAGGCAGTGAGTAGGGGAGGGGATGCAGGCCCGGGCCCCCGAGGCTGGACCTTTTACAGCGGAAGCAGCTCTCCGTGCAGCTCCCCGAGTCACAGTAGAAGCGGCCCTCCTTGCACTGGCACTGCCGGTCGGAGGTCGGGGAGCACTCAACCACCACCTCCTGATCTGCTGGAGGGAAGATGGGGGTCAGTCACCAGGGCCAGGACCCTGTCTGAGGACGCCCAAAGCTGCCCGCGCCCTCCCTTCTCAGCAGGGATGGAGAGATAACAGCCAGACCTTGTTCCCTGCAACCCGGGCTGTCTGCGTAGGGGCCAGTGGTGGCCCTGCCATCTGTGCTGGGGGGAAAGGGCCACCTCCTCAGAAATGACCTCAAATCATTCTGTCCATCTTGTCTGCCCCACGGAGAAAAGGCCACCACTCCATGTGACCATGAATGACCCATCCCAGCAGGTTTGTAAAGGGCACGGTCACGGTGCCACACCCCACTTCTCGCCCCGTGGGGCGGTTTCCACTGGCCCCCTGTTCACCGCTGACGGAGCATCACCTGGCTTAGCTGTCTCTTCCTGCAGAGTCTCCTCATTGTCACTTCACCAAGTTTCACAAAGACACCTGTTGAGACTTTTTTTTTGGTCCTGGGTTCAATCCCCAGTACCTCCTCTAAAAATAAATCAATCAGTAAACCTAATTACCCGCCTCCCAAAATACCTAAAACAAACCTGTGCACGCTTATGGTGCACCGCACGAGGCGCTGGCGCACCCTGTTGGGATTTTCACTGGGAATGCGCAAAATCTAAGAATCTGTCCGTGGAAAGTGGACAGTCTTAGCGCATGGCGTCTCCTTGCTTACAATCTCACGGCATTACTTGGCAGATTGAGATTTCCTTAAAGTATCTTTTCTGGGGTCATTTTGGCGAATGCAGATGGTATTTTAAAACACATGTTTAGAGGCGCTTTGTTGCTGACAGTTTCAGAACTTCTGCCTCTCGTCCGTCCGTCCAGCAGCTCTGAGCTCTTAACGGCCTGCACGTGGAGTCTTTAGCTGGTACACACACCATGGCGACGAAACCCAGCGCTCTGTCCCAGCTGCCCCAGCAGCTCCGTCACCATGTCCAGCTGGGACCTTTTCCTCTGGGGAGGCCACCCAGGCGTGTCGCCACAGCACGTCTGCCCGACCGCCGCCACTTACCGTCGCGGCAGAGGGCGCAGTGCACGCAGCTGGTCTCCGCACTGGGGTGGGACCTGAACGTCCCAGACTCACACTCCCTGCACGCTCTGACGCTGCGGCCCTCCTGGAACAGCTCGGTGAGGTAGTAGCCTGTGAGGGGGGACAAAGGGGAGGTGGGGGCCCAGGGCCATCCTGTTCTGCCCCAGACACGCTCAGTCTGTGAGGCCTGTCCTTGAGAAGGTTTGGGGCCGGATCCCTTGCACAGGACCACCCCTCTTGCCTCCTTGGAACATTCTGGATTGATCTGGGGCTGCCTGTGGAACAGGAACCAGAAACCTGTACCGCCCCTCGGTGCCCTGGAGTGTGTGGGTGCTGGAGCTGGCCTGGCGGGACTGGAATCCCTCACCCTCAGCCCAGCAGACTCAGCAGCTCCCTCCTGGCCCCGTGCTCACCTTCGGCGAAGACTGGCACAGAGCCAACTCACAACCTTCCAGGGCAGAGTTCACCAGATACCACGTCAGACCAACTCTGTCTCATTCCTTCCTAAATGTGCTTTGTGTAAGTGTGTGTGTGTGTGCATGCACAGATGGGCATGTGTACAGATGTATATGGCGTGCACGTCCAGGTGTGTGGGGAGCGGCGGGGCTCAGTGGTCCAGGGGTTTGGGGCCTGGTGTCTGAAACAGGAGTCCCGAGAAGGCACAGGTTGTGGATAAAACGAGGCACGTGTGCAGGTATCTGAGTGGGTGGCGCAGAATGTGAGGGCACAGGTGTGCGGCTGGCCCCTTACAATGGGAGAGCGAGAAGGCAGCTTCCCTGATCGTGGGAGCATGCCGTCTGCACGTGTCGCTGGGGTGCGGGATGGTGAGTCTCACTGGCATGCGGGCCGTGGGCCTGGGACCACGGTCCCCACAAAGGCCCAGGTGTTATGCAGCACTTGGCCGGGAGGTGCGGTAGGGTCGGGAATGGGGTGGGTTCTGACTTCAGAGCATCCTCACGAGAATGGATGGATTTGTGCATGAGGCAGTGGTGACGGGCACCTCCCCACTAGAAACTTCCCGCCCTTGGGTGCCCACTGTTGCCCTCCTGACAGGAGGAAGGTGGGCCTGTCCAGCCCGGGCATGCACCCCACTTCTGTCCCCCAAGCCCTGCTGAACACACCTCATCCTCGTCAAAACCAGCACATAACCCTGCTGTTCCCACAAGAGCCCCCAAAGTGGGTGCAGGGGTGGGGCGCTGGACGGCTGCCAAGGAGAGGCCCTCTCACCCAGAGACAGCAGATGCTCCCCCCAGCTCTGCTCAAAGGGTCCAACAGCTCCCTTCTCCGAGGTAGGAGGTCTGTCCCAGAAGGCCCTGGAAGTCATCCTGGACTCACCAGCTGGACAGAGTTTATAGCAGAGGCAGAGGCTCGTACCCTTGTACTCACCTGGGTCACACAGGGTCTCCCTTGTTGTCATGGTCACCTTCAATCAGAAAGGAGACTGGCATTATCAAGAGCGGCCTCTGCTCCTGGTGGAAGCACACAGGCTCGAGCAGGGAGTGCCAGCCACCTGCCAGCCCAGAGCCCTGCCTCCCTCGTGGCGGGTGGGCTTCGTAGGAGGATCACACATGGGAACGTCGCCTTGATCTCTCTGCTGTTCCACTCGCTATACCGAGCAGGATCATCCAGGGGGAATATGTCTTTAGTTCCCAAATGCATGTGGCTTTGTAATCTATCCCAATGGCTGACATCTAGTCTATTTGCAAGGTCAAAACTAGATCCTTTGGGGTAGGGATCCTTCAAAATTTAGTGAGTCTTTTGTTTCTTTCTAGTAGATAGTTGACTTTTTTATGCAGTTGCATACACATTTTATCAGGAAAAGATACTGTCTATGTGTGGGCACAGGGATCTGAGCTGATCTATGTGTACCTGAGTGTGTACATCACTGTATGTGTGAACATGTACACATACACAGAAACCTGTTATGTGGTCTTAATATTTGTATATAATTACTGCTTTTTTCTGCTCCATTTGTTGGTTCTGAGGTATATTAAAACCTCCTACTAAGTTTCTAGACTTGGAGAGTACATCAAGCAATGATGTCAATTTTTGCCTTTTGTATTTTGAGGCTGCGTTATTGTTTACATATGTGTCATGTTGTTTCACTAGGACAGTCGATCCACATTATTTGATGAATTCTGTTATTTTTGAACTCGCTTACGTGCTAACATTTATTTGTGACCCCAGAGTTGAGACTCGTGGTGCTTTCTTAGACACGGGCAGAGTAGCAAGAGCCTCCATTCCCGACATACACGTTCCTAGCTGAGGCCGACCAAGGTGATGCTGCCTTCTTATGTCAGGTCTCAGAGTGCAGTGTCCCTTCTGCAGCCAGTTTTTCATAGTTTTGTGTTGTTGGTGATTTTGCTGTTTAAAACGGTCCCTAGTGCAGCGTGGGTGTGCTGCCTGGAATTCTGAAGCACAAGAAGGCTGTGACGTGTTTTACACACATGTGATGAAAAACAGGTACGTTGAATAAACTTTGTGCAGGCACGACTTACACTGAATTAACTACATATTAAGTCAGGTGTCTTTAAACAGAAACACTCATAAAACCAGATTCTGTACTGACAGGTTGGTGAAAATGCTGCAGCTAGAAGCTCCCAGGGAACTCACCTTGCCCGTCTCTATAGGCCGTGGTCAGCGTTGGCTAATTCTGTGCTCAAAGTGACTTTATAGAACGGAAGTGTTGCGAAGACAGGACTCAGTTATTATTTTCTCCCCCCGAGCAGCAGGCCGCGCACTGCTCCTCCCCACTGCGGCTTTGCGGCCTGCGCGCCCTTCCCCGTGACGGTGAGACGCTGCCTGGCGCCTCTGTGCCCAGCCTCGCGCGCGCCGCGGGCTGCCGTGCTCTGCGCGGCCATCTACGTGCTGCCCTCCTGCCTTTGAGGGATAGCCCTTACCAACGCCACAGTGCTGGACTTTCCTTTCTAATTCAACCTGATAATACACGAGTGAGTTTCACTTATCTGTGTGCGTGGGATTACTACCCTCAGTCCATCTGCACCAGCGTGTTCTGTGTTCACGGTATCAAGCTTTCCCTCTGGTTCCTTTCTCCCTTTCATTTCTGCTTCTGCTTTCCTCATGCCCCCGGTCCTCCCAGATCCCTGTTTCTCCCTTCAGTGCAAAAGTGCATAAATTCCATTTTTAGCTTTTTATTGCTTTATGTTGTATTTTACCTTGGGAAAAATGAAGCAAAATGTAACAGAAAAACATACTTAGATAACTTCAAACAAGAAAGTCTAGTTTGCAAACACCACAGCAACAACTGTTTCACGCAAGGATCATCAACATGTGTTAACGGTAGTAAATGTAAAACAGAACATTTACATAGTTTGAAAGCAACTCCCCACAAGATACTTGGTAATTACATTGGGAAAAGAAGTGAACTTACAGTGAACAAGCCTGGCAGACACTATCTGAACTAAGCTGCAAAAAACACAATGTCACTTAGGTGGTGTTTTCACTGAAAATGAGAAGACATCAGACAAACCCAAACTGAGGAACAATCTCTTAAATGATTGGTCAGTGCTCTTCCACAGTGTTAAGGCTGTGGGAGAAAAAGACAGACTGAGGCAGCACTCCAACTTTTCTCAAGGACATCAGTGGGATAGCTGGCGTAATCTGAAGGTGGTCTGCAGACCCATCAATGTCAGTCCTCTGTTTTAAAGAAAAAAAAATCACAAGACATGAAGAAACAGGAAAGCACGGCCTATTCAAAGTGAAAAACCAAACTGACAGAAAACATTCCAGAGGAAGGCCAGATGGCAGACTTACTAGACAAAACTCTAAAATACTCTCTTAAAGATGCTCCAAGAACTAAAGGAAGACACGAAGTCAGTAGAGTGATACAGGAACAATGCAAAGAGATCAATATAGAGAGAGGAAACGAAAAAGAGAACCTGGAGTTAAACAGTACAGTAGCTGAAATGGAAAATCCACTAGAGGGATTCATAAGCAAATCTGAGCAGGCAGAGGAAAGATCAGAGAACATGAAGATAAGACATCTGAAATGACTGAGTCTGAGGAACAGGAAGAAAAAACATTAAAGAAAGGTGGACAGCACTTAAGGGACCAAAAGGGTACTGTCAGGTGGGCCACTCTGTGCATTGCAGGAGCCCCAGAGAAAAAAGGAGAGAGAGAAAGGCGCAGAGAAGTTATTTGAAGAAACAATGGCCTGCAATATTTGATTTGACGCAAGACTTGAATCTGTAAATCCACGAAGCTAATCAAACTCCATGTATGACGAAGGCAAAGAGATTTCTGTTGAGACACATACTCAGATTGTCCAAAGACAAAAAGAGAATCTTTAAAACAGCAAGACAGAAGTGATAGAAATTCTCAATAAGATGATCAGATTCCTTATTGGAAACCTTGGGAACCAGGTGATAGGCGATGGGTTGCCATAGTCATGATGCTAACAGGAAAAACTGTAACCCTAGAACTCTACATCCAGCAAAGCTGGGAGTTTGTAGCCATTAGACTTGTCCTGGAAGAAAAGCTAAAGTGAGTTTCCTTGAAATAAAAGGACACTACACAATAACCAAGGCCCCGTGACAACTTTTAATGGAAAAGAGTCTGCAACAAACAAAAAAGAAAAGCCCTGAATTAGATGGCTTTATTGGTAAATTCCATCAAACATCATTTAAAGAAGAACACAAAACCCTTCTCTCTTCCCCCAAAACTGAAGAGAGAGGAACACTTTCAAAGTCATTCTGTGAGGCCAGCAGCACCCAAAGCCAGACAAAGACAAGACAAGAAAACCTCAGACCACCACTCCTTATGAATAGTGATGCAAACAACCTCAACAGAAGAGCAAAGAAAATTCACCTGCATGCTAAAGGGATTATACCTCGTGACTGAGTGGGCCTTGTTCCTGGAATACACGGACGATTCAGTACGAAACATCAATCACTGTAATATAATGCAGAACAGCAACAAACTGAAGGAGAGCTGAACATGATCATCACAGTCAACAGGGAAAAGCGTTTGGCAAAATTCAATACTATTCCATTATGAAAGCACTCCTACACTAGGAAGAGAAAGAAACACACTCAAGACAATAAAGGCCATAAGTGAAAACCCTCAGCTAACATCATCCTTTACGGGGAAGACTGGCACTCTCAGATCAGGAACGAGGATACTGGTCTTCAAAATTTTATTGAACATACCATTAGAATTTCTAGCCAGAATAATTAGGTAAGAAAAAGAAATAAAAGCCACCCAAATAGGAAAGGAAGAAATCAAATGATCTCTGTTCACAGACAACATGATCTTATACGCAAGAAAACAATAGAATTCCACCAAAAAAAAAAAAAAACCCACAACCTGTTAGAATGAATAAATTCGGCAAAACTACAGGACACAAAATCAACATAAAAATTAGTTACATTTCTATATATTAACAGTGAACAGTTCAAAAAATAAATGAAAAAGCAAAATCTACTTACAACAGCATCAAAATGATTAAAATACTTAGGAATTAACTTAGGCAGGAAGGTGAAAGATGTAAACTGAACTATAAAACAGTGCTTAAAGAAAACACAGAAAGTGCAAAGACATCCCATGTTCATTTGAGGGATGACTTAATATTGCTAAGATGTCAAGACTACACAAAAAGCTCTCCAGATTCAATGCAGTCCCCATCACGTTCCCAATGATATTCTTTGTACAAAGAAAAATCCATCCCCAAATTCATATGGACTCTCAACGGACCCCAAATAGCCACAACAATCTTGAAAAGAAGAGCAAAGTTGGAAGACTCACACCGCCTGATTTCAAAACTCAGCAGCAAGGGAAAGAGTGTGGTATGCAGCAGAAGAGCCAGCCCCCGAACAAACCCTTACATATGCGGTCAGACAACTTTTGACAAGAATCCCAGGACCATTCAACAAGGAAAGGACAGTCTTTGTAACAAGTGATACTCAGGAAACTGGATATCCACGTGCAAAAACATGAAGTTGCCCCCTTGCCCTATAGCACACACAAAAAGGAACTGAAAATGGATCAAAGACCAAAGAGCAAGACTGAAAATGACAGAACTCCTAGAAGAAAATAGTGGAAAAGCTTCCCGACCTCGGGTTTGGCAGTGTCTCCTTAGATGTGACACCAGAGGCACAGGCAACAAAGGCACAGACACACAAACTGGACTTCACCCGAACTCAGTCACTAGGTGACCCCCCACCCCGCCCAGGGACACCGCATGTGGATGTCCAGCTGTGAGCCTGAGCCTCATTATCCGCAAGTCATGTGTCTCTTTCAGGACAGAGATTCTCTGAAAGTAGACTGTGCGCTCTAGTCCCTCGACGTTAGCCACAGGGACAGTGAAAGGTCCTGACAGTATGTGAAGTGGATAAATTCCTAGAGGGACACACCCAAGAAGAAGGAACAATGGGAACAGACTTGTAGCAAGTGAGGAGACTGAAGTAGTAATCAAAACAGTGCCCACGAGGAAAAGGCAGAAGGTGGCTTCGCTGCTGAATTTCACCCCAAATGAAGAAATCACCTAATTCTTCACAAACTCCTCCTGAAATAGAAGACGAGGGGACACTTTCCAACATATTCCATGAGGCCCGAATTACTCTGATACCAAAACCAGACAGAGACGTCACCAAAAACTGCAGACCAGCAATATTTATCAACACGCACTCAAAAATCCTCAAGAAAATGTTAGCAAACTATACCTGTAACACATCAAAAGAATTATACCTCGTGACCTAATGGAATTTATCCCAGGAATGTTGACTTAACATCCAAATGTCCCTTCGTGTAATCCACCATATCAACACAAAGTCGGTGGGTCCTCAGAAAAGTGCCTGGAGTGATCATATGCGCAGCAGCTCTCCTCCGAGGCCCACCCCCCAGAGAGCTGCAGACAGGGGCTCACACAAACGTGCCCCACAGCACTTTCCCACAGACGTTCAAAGGAGCAGTGTGTGAACAGCCAAAAGCTGGAAATAATCCGTATGTCGTTCAACAAGCGAGCGGATAAACCGACGGTGGTACATCCATACAATGGAATATTACTTCACCATGAGTAAGAATGAAGCACTGGTATCTGCTACATTGTCAATGAACCTCAAAATACGCTAAGTGAAGTCAGGCAGAAAAGGTCACATATTGTATGATTCCATCTATATGAAATCCCTATAATAGGTAAGTCCGCAGAAACAGACAGCAGATTGGTGCCTGCCAGGCACTGTTGTGAAAAGGGGATGGAGAGTAACTGGCTGCTTATTGGATAGAGAGTTTTATTTGGGAGGGAGAAAAATATTGGGAGTAGACAGTGGTGGTGCCTGAGCATCGCTGTGCATATACTAAATGCCACTGAATAGTTCACTTGAACATGGCTAATTTTATGTTACGTAAACTTCACATCAATAACGTTTCTAATGGATCAAACACCTAGTATAAGAGCGAAAATGCAAAACTCTTAGAAGAAAATGGAGCAGTAAATCTTCATGACCTTGGACTTTGCAAAGGACTCTCAGATGTAACACCAAAAGCAGAGAACACAAAAGAAAAAAAATAGATAAACTGGACTTTATAAAAATGGAATCCTTTTGTGCTTCAGAGGATACTATCAAGGAAGTGAAAGATACCCTACAGAGTGGGAGAAAATATTTGCAAATCCCATCTCTGATAAAGGACTCCTATCTAGAATATATAAAGAGTTCCTACAACCCACTAACAAAGAGGCGACCCGTGCTGGGGGCTGCTGAGCTCCGGCCGAGGGGACATGGCAGGTTGGAGGTATTTGGTGGAGCAGGAAGTCCGGCTTCAAAATGGTCTGTCACCGACCAGAACTAATCCTACACACATATATGGACACCTGACTGTGACAAAGGCCCAGGGCAACATAGTGGACAAAGGATAGCCTTCTCAGTACACGGTGTGGGAACAAATGGGTCCTGACCTATGAACAAATGGAGCTGGAGCCACACTTGTTTCATCGTATACCCAAACTGACTCAGAATGGATCATAGGCCTCAATGTAAAACTTAACACTATGAAAATCCTAGAAGAAAACCTAGGGGGAAGGCTTTGTGCCGTTGGACACAACAGCATCCTTAGGTCGCAAACCGAAAGCACAGTCCGTAGAAGACAAGGTGATAAACCGGACTTCTTCAAAAAGGTGAGCTTTAAGTGGTAGAATGCGTGGTTAGCATGCACGAGGTCCTGGGTTCAATCCCCAGGACTTCCACTTAAAAGAACAATTAACTTTCTTCGCCCTACAAAAAAAAAAACAAACAACTAAACTTATTTTCAATCAGGCTCCCGGAGGAAGTTCCCGGGTCCCCGATTAGTCATGGTCATTGCTCATTGTCGGTCAGGTCCAGAGAGATTGCGCTAAACAGACCCGCCACCAGCGGACGTTTCCGCAGGCGCCGGGTGGTCACCCCCAGAGAAGCAGCGCGCTCAGTCAACCCTCCAGACTGGTTTCTCGCGCTACCCTGGCGTGACCCTGTCCAGGCTGAGGGGAGAGCAGCGGTGTCCCCGCGGCTGCCCACGCCGCCCAGCCCCGGCCTTCACCCCCCAGCGGTGTGGGCGAGGCCCCGGTCAGCGGTGGCCCCCGGGCCCCGCCGCCCGCCGCCCGCCGCCGCCGCCCCGTGTTCCGCCGTCTCCTCTGTCCGGTTGCAAGTCTGCTCCGCCCGCCCCGCCCGCCCCGCCTGCTCCGCGGAGGGTTCTGTGGTCTGCGCTTTACCGGCGCTCCAGGAACTTCTCCCCGACCTCCGCACACCCCCAATCCCCGCCGGCTCCGTCCCCCGCTCCCCGCTGCCAACCCCGCCCGCTCGTCCGCCGGCTCCTGCGCCGCCCGCCGCCCTCCGTCCCGCCCCGCGCCGGGAGCAGGCCTCTGCCGACTCCCTCTCCATTCATTCCTCCCGCCCCGCACATGTCCCCCCGCCCCCCGCCCCACGCCCCTCACCCCTTCGCTGAATCTGCTTGCCGTCCCCCTCCGCCAGCTCCGCCGGCTCCGTCCCCCGCTCCCCGCAGCCAAACCCGCCCGCTCGTCCGCCGGCTCCCCGGGGCTCTACTGGTGGCCGAGGGGGTGCCGTGGCCTCCGCCCGGCCTGGGGCTGAGCGGAGTGGGGAAAACCCCCGCTGCCACCCTCTCGGGGTCGGGATCCGGGTGCAGGGTGCTGAGTGTTTCCCCTGTGACTCCAGCACTCAGACTTGATCGCAGTCTTTCCGTGACTATCACGCCGCCGGCGTCAGCTTCACCCGGGACGCGCGCCCCGGCACAGCCGCCTTCCGGCCCCCAGGGTCCTCCCTCCCCGGAGCCCCCCCGCCGCAGCCCCCGAGCCGCGCCGCCCAGCCGTCCCACCTGCGCCAGCAGCTGCTGCAGCAAAGGCCACACGACGATCAGAAGCCCCCAGGCCATGTCGCGACGAGGCAGAGCGAGCGAGCTCTGTGGCAGCAGCCGACTATAAATACCACCTGGGCCCCTCCCCGCGCCCCCGGCGCCTAGTCCAAAGCTTTGATTGGCTTTCCGAAGCGAGCGTCGCGTTTATTGGCCCTGCCCGTCCCCGCCTGGATCTGCCCACTCCGCAGGCCCGGCCCCCCCAGACAGCATGCTTCCACTAACCCGCCGCTCCCCCCGCTCCCACAGGAGACAGCCTCTCAGACCAGCGGAGGGACTGTCCACAGAGGTGAGAGAAGAGCCAGCACAGACAGGCGTTTTTGCAACAAAGTCCAGGCAGTCAGAGCTTCAAAAGGCTCCTGTCAACGAAGGAAAACCAGCTACCTCAGGCTGGGGAGCCGAGCGCCTCTCTGGGTCTGGGAAGGTCCTAAGGTCTGGGCTCCCTGACATCGTTCTCAGATGGGCGCCCTGGCTGTCCAGGGCCGTGTCCTGTGCTCCCCGTCCTGAGTCCCCTCGGGGCGGGGGCACCTTTGGGGGGCCGACTGCAGTGGCCGAGGGCTCGGCAGGGGGCAGCCGCTTTGACTCTGTCCTGGGCTCCCTCAGGGCTCAGCATCACTGGGGAAACCTGTGATGACTTGATGGCTGCAACGTCCTTTGTTTACAGATGTGACAACATTTTCCACTCACAGGCTGATGAGAGGGATTCCAGGGGAGGAGACCCTTCCTTGGGGGGGGGGACGGATTACAGCCCCCGCAGGTGAACAGGGAGCTCCAGGCCCCTTGGTCTCCTAAGCCTCCTCCATGCCTCCCCCCAAGGAAGCCCCACACTCCAGGAGGGGCCGGTGGGCTGCTCCAGTCTCTGAGCCCCGCCCGGGACCCAGGTCCCTTCTGCTAGAAGTTCTTCCTACTACAAGCTGCTGGCAGGTCACCCCAGGACGTGACGAGTGCCAGTGAGGTGATGTCACGTCCCCCGGGGAAGTGCCCCTCCTCTAACTTGCTCCTGCTGCTCTAGGGCTTCTGGAAGGTGGGGTCGGGCCAGGGCACGTGCCCTCCTGAGCTTCCTGTCTCCCAGTTCAGCTGCCCTGTCCTCGTCCTGCCCACATAGCCTGGGAGCCAAGCCAGGCACAGGGTTGGTGGTGCAGGTGGGGGGCGTGCTGAGTGGGGGTGGGGTGAGAGGCACAGCTCTGCACCCACACCCTCCTAGATGGCCCCACCGGCATCTCGACACCCAACAGCTGACCTGATGAACCCAGAAACTACATCTAGGTTTTTAGGACGTGGAGGTGCCACATGACACTCCGGCAACCACCTCTCTGTGCACTGGCCACCTGTTTCCCTGGGATTGTGCCCACCCAGGTTTCTTTTCTTTGTTGACTTAGAATAGTTCTTAGCATGCCCAGGTCATAAAGAGAATTCTGGGCGAGATTCGGAACCTGCAGGGGGCAGGGATTGGAAGAGCTGGTGAGTCAGGCTGCAACAAGGTTGCCAAGTCTGGCTCTGAAAGAGGGTTCCGGGTGCAAGATGGGTGGCCCAGGTCTTCCAGTCCAGAGCAGCCTGCCCTGGCATCCAGATGTGGAACACTGCCACCTCCGGGACACTCGCTCTCCAGCAGTGGGGCTCCAGAGCCAGTGTGGGGCACTGACCTCGGAGAGGGGCCCCGGGAGTCCAGTCTGCCTACGGCAGGCATGACGGCTGGGATGGCAGTGCCCATTTGCCCCTTCCTTGGCTCCAGTCCTGGCTCCATCCTGTCCTGGGTCTTTTATCCTTCGCATGCTGTTAGGGCTGGGCCGCTGTCTCCCTTTGCTGTGGTGTGTGGGGTCTGTGGTCTGCTGATCCCACCCTTTCCTTCAGGAGCATCCTCAGCTGTCTCAGCAAAGGCAGGTCCACTCACGCTGGCCCTGGTGGCAGTGAGTACCAGGAATGGTGGACACAGTGGAGTTGAAGGGCTGGGCTGGGGGCATCAGGGGAAGGGGGTCATCGTTGCAGGGGAGAGACCAGGGCTGCCTTGGAGTCCCCTGGTGGGTAGTGCCCCTCCTGTTTCCTCCGCTGGCTCATTGGCTGGTTGACGCTACTCTAGCCTCCTGGCATCTGCTCCACAGGGTGGCCTGCTTCTAACTGCTCCCTGCAAACTCAACCCCATCCTCCCGGGACCTCTTCCCTCCATCGTCATGACCTTGGACCCCTCCCTGGGTCCCTCCAGCCCCAGACAGACCCCTGCTGGCGTTGAGTCTCTCCCTTGAAAGACCACCCTCCCCTGTGGTTTCCAGAAATCCCCCAAAAGAAAACATGCGACATGTGTGTCCATTTATTTCAAGGAGTAGAGCACAGACGTGCCCCCAGACTGGGGGGAGCAGGCAAGAACACAGATACAAAAACCGGAAAATAAGACAGTCAGCTCAGATGTTACTGCCACAGCATAGCTTAAGGCTCCGTGTGTATCTACATGTGCAGATGCTCACACACACACGCAGGCACACACAGACACATGCTCGCACACGCACATGCACCCACGTGGCATTTGATACAGGAATGGAGGCCAGACGCCAGACACTGTTTGCAGCCTGCCTAAAATATTGCAATTGCATTTATTAAAAACGTGTAGAAGGGGAAGATCGTGCACCAGTGTCAGCGAAGTGTCCCACCTGGCCATGGGCACTGCTGCCTGCCCACGCCCGCCCGCCCCACCTTGGCACACCTGGCCACACAAGGTGTAGTGGGTCCCGCAGGGGCACATGCTTGGCTCCGTCCAAACAGCACGAGGGCAGAACAAAGCCCCCAGTGCCCCGTCCAGAGCAGCCCAGAGCTCACCTGAGGCAGGGTCTCAGGAAAGGACGGCCTGTGCCTCAGGTCTAAGGAGGACTGGGGCCCTGGGGACTCCTGGCTGCTCCTCAAAACCCCTGACTCACCCCTGCTGGGGAGCAACCCTCCAAAGCCTGGCAGGCCCCCCTCTCCCACCTCCCTCAACCCTGCGTGGCGAGTGGTGGCAGACGCGGAGTGATAATGCCAGGGAGCGCAGCGCATGAGGACAGTGGCGTTTGGCTTTGGCATCATGGCCAGCGCCGGGCGGAGGGCCCCAAGGGAAAGGCCAGCCCCTTCCCAGGGGGACCCCGTGCGGCTCCCCAGGTCCCGCCTCCTGTCCAGCGTTATGGGCCACAGCAGCTGGGCTCCTCGAGTCTCTGCCTCCACGGGGCTGGCTTAAAGTGCTAGGTGCTGGGAGGGAGGCTGGGGCCGGCCCGAGTCCTGTAGGTGATGCCCACGCCGTCTCCAAAGGGCTCTTATTTGAGGATGTAGTTAATGAGCAGCTGGCACGCCAGGAACACGCAGAGCAGGAACCAAGAGCGGGGACTGTGCAGGAGACCTGGGGCCAGCGCCTGTCTGGCCTGTGTGGTGGAGCTCAGCATGGCTGAGAGATGCCTAGAATGACAGGGTGCATTCGAGGAATTCAAGTGGGCAGCCCCAGCCAGCCCAGACAGGACGCCACATCCCTGTCCTCTGGATGCAAACGCAGGTGAGTGGCTCATTCAAGGGTGGGGCCCCAGGGCACAGAGGCTGCACCGGGCTTCCCAGGCACACATGCAGGGGGCTGGGGTCAGGGCTTGGGAGCTGGGCTTCCTACATCCCCCCTCCCACCTCCCCTGTTACAGGCTGACTGTGTTCCCCAAAGTCATATGTTGCAATCCTGACTCATTACCCCCAAAATGCGACCGTATGTGAAGATATGACATTTAAAGAGGTGATTAAGGTAAAATTGAGGTCACTAGGCTGGGTCATAATGCCCTAGGACTGGTGTCCTTACAAGAAGAGGAGATCAGGACAAAGACACACACAGAGGGATGACCACGTGAGGACGTGGGGAGAAGACGGCCGTCTCCATGCCAAGGAGAGAGGCCTTGGGAAGAACCAGCCCTGCCTGGACCTCGGATGCCAGCCTCCGGGACTGGGTGAACGTCTGTGGTCGAAGCGGGCTCCCCCTGAGACTCTGTATTACAAACAGCCCCAGGAAACCCATACTCCTGCCCTGGACTCTGAGGTCACTGTGGGTCTGGACCTCTGCAGAAGCTTCTGGCTGTTCTACTGGCCACTTGCTCGCAGCAAGCCTCCTCCTGTGGTGCTGGACGGCTGCTCTGGCCCCTCAGCCCCCACGGCCTCCGGGCTTAGCTCCACCATCTCAGCCCTCTCGCCTCGCCCTGCCCCTTCTCCCAGCAGCGGCCCTCCTGTGGTGCCCACTGCTCTCAGTAGTGACTCCTGCTTCCCCCTTTTCCAGTTCCTTCCTGGCCACCAGCATCCTCCTCCAGGAAGCCCTCCCTGACCACGCAGACTGCATTCCTCTCCCACGCTTACAAGGTGCCAAGTCTTCCATTTTCTTGGCCCCACATAGCCTCACAAGGGAGCACGTTACTAAGAAAGTGTGAGACCCTTCTGTGCCAAGCGTTCGGTGAGTCAAGGGAGCAGGAATGCTGGCCTCCTCACAGTCCTACAAGTCTAGACTTCTCTGAGCATCCCAGATGCTAATGGCTGCCAAGTGCTGGCCAGGTACCGGGCACAGGGCTCAGCCCTCTACTCCATCTTCCTCCCGCCCCAGGGTCACTGCTGTCAACGTCAATTCATAGATGGGGAGACTGAGGCATAGACAGCCTGAGGTCTCACAGCAAGACAGCCCACTGTCTGGACTGGAGCCAGGAACCTGGCTTTTGGGCGGAGCTGGAAAGCATGGCTGTGTCTCTGGACACCGGTATCCCAGAGCGCGTTCTTGCTCACCCAGCTGGACCTCCTATGCACAGAGCCGCGGACACAGCAGAGAGACACTCGCTGCCGGTGGCACCCCTTCCAGCTCAGATCTGGCTTTACCCACCAGCACCACCGGCAGCCCAGCCCTGGTTCACCTGGGGCTCCATCAAGCCCATGCCTGGCCCAGCATCTTCCTCACCAGCTCGGCCTCTTCAAACAAATCTCCGTGCCCTGCCTGCCCCCTCACAGAGGGCAGAACCCAGGAGGTCCAGCCTGTCCACACCCAGCAGCCAGACCCTTGGAAGTCCTGGGAGCTCTAGCCCGAGTGACAGTCCAGATGACCGCCTGCCCCTCGCTGGTCTGGCTCTCCTGCGCTGACATGGAGCCCCGGCCCACCTGTGTAGCTCCTGCTGGGCCTCCCGGATGGACAGGATTGCCTCGTGCAGCACCTGCAGCCGCCTCGCCTCCTTCCCGCACCGAGGGCACGGGCTCTCACAGCCTGAGATGCGGACCCCGGGGACAAGGGAACACAGGAGGGGAGGAGGAGAAGTGAGGATGAGCGGGATTGTCCGGGGAAATGGCAGGCGGGGTCCTGGGGTTGTGCAGCTAATGACACAGGGAGGTGGCACCGAGGGATGTTTCTGGAGGGAATCCTGGGCCCAGCTGGCCTCTAACAGACCCTGGCGTCAGACATGGCTGCAGCAAGGACCATGTTGGTGAGACAGGCACCCCTTGAGGGCAACAGGCAGAGAGGCAGGAGCAGAATCAGAGAGTCACAGATGAACCCCACATAGCCCTGCCCCTCACACTGCCAGCCCTCTGAGCACAGACTTGGGGAGCCCTGCCCCCTCCCACACCCTCATCTGCCCTGGGCTCAGGAGGCCCCGTGGGAGGACGGTCAGGGTCGGGGTGGGGATGGTGGGTGGGGCTCTTCCACTGGATGCTTCTCTGCCCCACCCTCCTGCAGAGAGACTGCTCCAGGAGGGCTCACCAGGAACGAAGTCATCGTCCTCTTCCTCGTCCGAGAGCTCTGGACAGGACTCGGGTGTGGAGCCACTGCTCTCGGTGACCTGGCTGTGGCCGGAGGGCTGGTCGCTGGCCTTGCGGAGTCGCCGGGCTGGGCCAGGCCCCTGGAGAGAGAGGGAGCAGCTGCGGCCAGAGCCCACCCACACCCACCACATGCTCGCTGGCCCTGCGCTCCAGCTGTGCCCTCAGGGAGCCGCGAGGGTGCCGCTGGGCTTGTGGACACAGCTCTAGAAGAGGCAGGAAGCAGAGGAGGATGCTGATGGTGGTAGGAGGCTCGGAGGAGGTCCAGCCTGCCCCGACCCCAGCCGGACTGGAGCATTCACTCCCCTGATGGGCCTCAGTTTCCTCTTGGGTAACAGAGGGGGCTGAGCCCCTCTGTGTTGGTTGCCAAAACATGCAGAGATGAAGGCAGCGGGGCCGGAGACAGTTCTGCCCTGTGTGACCTGACAGCTAGGGCTCCCCCAGTGTGGAAGGACACCCAGGCTGGGCCAGCCTCTAACAAGCCCCCTGAGTACAGGAGTGGCCACGTGACAGCAGGCCTGTGTCCTCGGAGGGGCCCGGGTTGGTGACTGGGTGCTCTGGTGTGGCCCTGGTGTGTATCAGTGATGGAGAGGTGGGGTCAGAGGCAGGATGGGGGTGGGGCAGAGTTGGGACAGGTGGATTTTGCCACAGGGGCAGGTCTCAGGGTGGGGGGGCCCCAAGATGACTGGAAAGGCTGAGGAGAGGGAGGGGGATGCAAAGGAGTGGCAGGTGGACCCCTGCTGGAGGGGGCTGGGGCCATCTGGCCCGCATCTGAGCTGAGGGGCTGCAGCTTGTAGGGGAAGGGGAGGGGGCGGGACACATGGCTGGTGAGATACCGTGGCCCCTACTTACTGGGGAAATCAGGGCCACTGGGCAAGAATGGGGAGCACGGGCGAGCCCTGTCCTCCCGGCTGTGTGCACAGTAGGCACCCAGCTGGTGCAGCAGGGGCTGTTCCACACGTGGCGTCACTCCAAGCTTCCCGCAAAAGGCACTTTTGTGTAGATCTCTTCTTCCTCCTGCCTCCTGGAGCCCCTCCTGCCTGCTCTTTTGAGCCCCTGGCATCTGAGTAAATGCCAGCTCCTCTTCCTCCTACTTGGGCATGTCCCTGGGCTGCCCAGGACCTCAGTTTTTACATCTGTAAAGTGTAAAGTGCTACGAACACCACATGGGGAGGCTTTGGGGAGTGATGGGCTAGGACCAGTAGAGCCTGGCACAGTGCCCTGAACATTGGGGTGCCCCAGGAATGGAGTGTCCCACAAATCCAGGTGTCTTGACCCCATGCAGGGCAGGGAAGGGCAGGGAAGGGACAAGGGGTGACACCAGAGGAGACCCTCCTAGGATGTAGAGTGAGACAGGGTGAGGGGCACAGAGGAGGAGGGCCAGGCAGGTGGGGGGGTGGCACCACACCTGGAGGACCCCAGGCAGGGGCCCTGGGGATGGTGCTAACCTGGTGCCTGGGCCCTGGGCTGCCCAGGAAGGTGGTCTGGTGGGCCATGGTCTCCCGCTGCAGGGTGTGCAGGACCCCATCTTGCTCAAACTGGGCAATGTCCTTCAGGGGGTCCCAGGGCCTGTGGCTGGAGGGTCCAGAGAGTGTCCATTGGCAGGGGAAGTGGCCCTCGGAGTGAGGGGGCCCCATCCTGGCCCAGGCCTCAGCCTCCCAGCAGTGGCTGGAGCCCCCACAGGAGAGCGACCATTGCCTGCACCCATGTGCAGGGCCTAAGGGGGAGCTCCTGTGTGACTCCCCCATCACTTGCTCCTCCAGGGGGACAGGAGCATCTGCAGCCCTCCCCTCTCAGGCCCAGGGCCAGGCTGGGTGGGCGGTCTGCTATCACCTGCACTCACTTCTCGTATCGGTAGCGCCACTCCTGGGTGGCAGGGTTCAGGTGGAACAGCCGTGGCGTCCAGGGCACCAGGTTCTGCTGGCGCTCTCGGGCCCGCTGCCTCTGCGCCTCCTCCAGTGAAAACTTCTCCTGTGTGGCCTTGTGCTGGTCACCCTCGCTGATGGCCCTGGTGACATGCTGCCAGAGCCTGTGGGCAGAGCACCCACTCTAGGCTGGGGTACCTGGGCAGCCCTGTCCCCGCCACACTGGAGGGGAGGCTCAGAGCAACCCCCTACTCGATTGCCTCCAGCAACGGGGAGCTCACTGCCTCTCCAGGTGCCTGTGTCTTCCAGGGCACTGTTCATTTCCCAGGAGACGGTTCTCTCCCATGCTGAATGCACACTTCCCACCAGCAGGGACCTCCCTGTGATGTGGCTGGTCATCTGCCCCAAAGCCTGCTCTTCCCTGGACCTCACTCCCTTTCCCTCCAGCCGCCATGAGGGAGGGTCCATCCTCCCTGCCAGGGACCTCCAGGGGATGGGCCTGCGGCACTGCCGACCGGGAGAGCTGCTGCTCGCCCAGCCACGCCCGGCGGGGGTCAGCAGGTCCCACGGTGCCAGCCTCACCTCTCTGACTCCAGCTCTGTCTGCTCCTCGAACAGGACCGTGTGCCGCTTCAGCCGCTGCCCGCGGACCTCCCTGCTCGGGTTCCAGAAGAGCTCGGTGCCTCCTCTCCCCTCCTCCTTGATGAACACTTCCCTGTCCTGCCCCAGACGGCCAGGCGGGTCAGAGGCGCCGGCTGCGGCCTGCGGTGCCCACGCCTGCCTGGAGGGTGGCTCTTACCCAGTGTCCCATGAGACGCGCCAGGACCTCCTCTCCTGATGTGATCTTCCCTGAGATCTGGTTGATGCTCGTGCTGCCCCCAAAGAAAGGCTGTGGGCACAGCCGAGATGGATGCGTGAGGGCCAGGCCCCTGCACCCCTCAGAGAGCTGGGAAGGAAAAGAGGCCCCTTCCTCACTGGGGTGGGAGCCCCGAGGCCTGAATGCGTGGGAGGCCTGCTGGGATGGAACCCGAGGCTGGAGGCGGCCACACACGCCCGGGGCCTCGCCTGAGCTCAAGGGTGCAGGTGCCGTCCCGTGCCCTGCGGTGGGGAAGGGGCCTGGCCTGTCCTGGCAACACTGTGTGGCCTGCGGGCAGCCGCTTCCCCTCTCTGGGCCCGGCTGTGCTACAGGAAAGCCCAGAGCTGTGCCCTTAGCACCTCTGCTCAGAAAACAATCCCGGGAGCACGGAGAGGGTGGGCGGGGCCCCCCAAGCCTCGCCCCTCCCTGGCCCAGCCCCGAACCCCCAAGGCCCTCGGTGGCTGAGGCGCTGTGTCCAGCGCTACCTTGAGCTTGAACTCCAGCTCAGCGCGGAGGTGGTTCTTCTCACACTCGATGGTCACTCTGCCGCCCAGCTCCAAGGTCATGGTGCCGTAGAGGATTCCTGAAACCACCACTGTCGGGGTCAGGGGCCACCCTTGCACCAGCTGAGTCCTGTCCCAGCAACACTAACCCCCAGAGGCCTGTGTCAGACCGAGGAGGGTGAGAAGGGACAGCGGAGAGGGCAGGTGCTCCTGAGGGCAGGGCCAGCAGGTTGGAGAGGATCTCCCCGGGGGGACCGAGCCCGGGGCTGGGCCTGGTTCCTCAGTGACTGGCTCCCCACCGGCGCGCCGCGTCTCTGCCACCAGGGCCTTCGCTCATGTGAGTTGCTATGTCCAGGAGACACCCCACCCTCTGCTGGGTCGCCTCCTCCAGGGAGCCCCTGTTCTAGGCTCCCAGGAGCCCCGCTGCCCCGGGGAGACACTCATCAGGGTCTATCACTTGGCTCCGTAGTTCCTGCCCCATGTGGGTGCTGTGACTTCCCTGCTCCCTGCCGCGCCCAGGGCAGGCCAGGCATGGCTTTTTTGATCCAAATACACACATGTTTTAATTAGTGAAGGAAATCATGAATCTTCCATTTCTGGTCATATAGAGGGATTAATCTAATGAAAGAAAGAAAGGAACAAAGAAAGAACGAAAGAAAGCAAACCATTCTCACTCTGAAACACTTAGAAATGTGGGACAAAATGTATCTTTCAAAAATTAAAAAAAAAGACAAGCTAATTGAAATAGCAGAAAGGCTGGAGACACCCCCGAATCCTCCCGTGCACACGATGGAGCAGCTCTGCAGAAGGGAGGGAGGGTCTCCGAGCTGCTCCGGACACACCGACGAGGCCAAGGGTGCGGGGCAGGGTGAGCAGGGCCCGATTCTTTCCCAGGGGTGGGGGAGGGGGTCTGAGAGACCCTAGACTTGTCGCTACCTCCGTTTGTGGTTTTGATTTTGGAACCAGGTGAATGTTTCATTTACATAATTCTTTTAAAAAGCGGAATTAAAAAAAGCAATTCCTAAAAATCCAAAGTGAAATGAAACAAAAAAGACCAGAATGAGTGTCACGTAGTGGTGTGATCCCGCAGGGGAACATTCGATGACCTTACAAATCCCAGTGGGATCTGCTTAGAACCAGAGCAAGCGCAGCAGTCACATCGCACGCCGCCTTCAGCCACAGCCCTGTTGGCGGCGGGCCTGGTTAGTGTTGTTCTGGGGGCTATGTGTATCTATTTTAAGCTTAAAAACAAAAAAGATGTCTCTTCAGTTCCCTGGAAAGCCCTAGAAACAAATTACTCCTAAGAAACAGACCTAGTCTCCAGACTATGGTGTCTGAGTATTGTCTTCTGTTGGGAGGAACCTGGGGCTCACGGGAGAAATGGTCGATCTGAGGTCCAGAGCTAGAAATGTCAGTGTCTCCTGGGGTCACGCCAGAAGGAGGCAGGCCACTTGGACTGTATGCAGAGGATCCAGGAGCCAACCTGATGGCTCCCGCCAGCCATCGATGGCACCATGAGCATCAGCTGGGGTTCCAGCCGGAACATGAGTGATGTGGTACAAAGGTTATACGACTGGGGGCTGGCTGGGTTGTGGCCACTTGGGGGTCCAATGTACTTTCATACGTATTTGAAGTTTTCCATAATAAAAAGTTGAAGCCAGAAAAGAGAAAGAAAAATACTATATGATATAACTTATATGTGGAATATTAAAAAAAAAAGGACAAATGAATTAATTTATAAAACAGAAACAGACTCACAGACATAGGAAACAAACATGGTTACTGGGGGAAGGGGGGGAAGGGATAAACTGGGAGTTCGAGATTTTTAGATGCTAACTCATATGTATAAAACAGATAAACAGGTTCATACTGTAGAGCACAGGGAACTATATTCAGTATCTTGTAGCAACTTATGGTGAGAAAGAATATGGAAACGAATATATGTCTGTTCCTGTATGACTGAAACACATTGCTGTGCACCAGAAACTGACACAACATTGCAAACTGACTGTACTTCAATTTAAAAAACGTGATTCACTAGTGAGAATATAAAACAATGTGTTCACAGTGTTTACAGAAGGAATCGCAAAATGATCAAGGATAAGATACAAGTATAAAAGAATAGCCTGGTTTGAAATGGAATCAAGTAGAACTTTTAGGGGAAAAAAAACCCCCAAAACATCGAAACTGAACTCAGTGGATGAGTTAAACAGTGGGCTAGTCAGCGCTGAAGTTAGAGCTGAAGAAATGATCTCGAATGTAAAGAGGTAAAAGATACGAGACACAGAGCATAGACTGGGCGGTTTAACTTACATCTAACTGGAGTTCTAGGGGGAAAAGTGGAAAAATTGGGGTGAGTCAGCATAAAAAAATACTAGCTTAAAAACTGCCATACTTGATCAAAACCATGAAATCTCAGCTTAGAAAGTTCGAACCAACAAAAACTCTTACAAATACAAATAAAAAATTAAAAAGAAATCCAGAACTATCAAGCCACAGAAAGACATGGAGGAATCTTAAATGCATATTGCGTGGCACAGAATAGAGAGCCCAGAGATAAATCCACACACTTGAGATCAATTCATCCTCAACAAAGGACGCAAGAATACACAGTGAAGAAAAGCCCACATCTTCGGCAAGTGGTGCTGGGAAGGCTGGAGCCGCGTGTAATGCAGTGGAGTTGGAATACTCGCTCCCACACACAGCAATGCGCTCAAAATGACTTAAAGACTCAAACACGGGACGAGACGCCATAAACCTCCTAGGAGAAAACACAGCCAAGACATCATCTGACATACATCTCAGTGACACTCTCCTAGGGCAGTCTCCCCAGGCAACAGACATAAAAGCAAAAATAAACAAACGGGACCTGGTTAAACTTCCAAGCTTGTGCACGGCAAAGGAAACCATAAACAAGACAGAAAGGCCATCTACGGAATGGCAGAAAACATCTGCAAATGATATGACTGACAAGGGCGTAATTTCCAGAATATACAAACGGCTCATACAGCTTAATAACAAAAAAATAAACAACCCGATCCAAAAAGTGGCGGAAGACCTAAGCAAGCAGTTCTCCAATGAAGACATACAGATGGCCAATCAGCACATGAAAAAATGCTCAGTGTCGCTAATTATCAGAGAAATGTAAAGTTAAACTACAATGAGGTATCGCCTCACATCCGGTCAGAATGCACATCATTTGAAAGTTCACAAGGGATCTAATGCTGGGGAGGCTGTGGAGAAAAGGAACCCCTCCTACACTGCTGGTGGGAATGCAGTTTGTTGCAGCAACTGTGGAAAATCGTATGGAGGATCCTTAAAAAAATAAAAATAGACTCACCCTATGATTCAGCAGTCCCACTCCTGGGTACATATCTGGAGGGAACTCTTAAGTTGAAAAGACATCTGCACCCCAATGTTCATAGCATCACTATTTACAATAGCCAAGACATGTAAACAGCCTAAATGTCCATCAAAAGATGACTGATAAAGAAGATGTGGTATGTTTATACAATGGACTACTACTCAGCCATAAAAAGAATAAAATAATGCCATTATGCAACATGGATGGATCTGGACATCATCATTCTAAGTGACGTAAGCAAGGAAGAGAAAGAAAAATACCGTATGATATCACTTATATGTGGAATCTTAAAAAAAAATACACACATGAACTTATTTACAAAACAGAAACAGACTCACAGACATAGGGAACAAACTTCAGGTTACCAGGAGGGAAAGGGGGTGGGAATGGATAAACTGGGAGTTAGGGATTTGCAGAAACTACTATATATAAAACAGATGAACTTGTTTATTTTATATATAGTAGTTTTTCTTCTGTACAGCATAGGGAACTACATTCAATATCTTGCAGTAACCTATAATGAAAAAGAATATGAAAACAAATATATGTATGTATATACATGACTGAAACACTATGCTTTCCACCAGAAATTGATGCAACGTCAAATCGTACACTGACAATACTTCAATAAAAGAAAATGCACGCGGCTTAGTCAAGATTCCGGTTTGAAGAGGTAAATACACCCTGTGATTCCAACTCTACGACATTCCGAAAAAAGCAAAACAATGGAGACATTAAGAAGTTGAGGGGAAGACATCTAAGTCAGTAAGAGTGGGAGAGGGAAGCAAGGAAAGCCACTGCGGAAACCAGGATGGAGATTCCTCAAAAGACTAGGAATAGACTTCCCATATGACCCAGGAATCCCACTCCTGGGCTTATATCCAGAAGGAACCCTACTTCAAAATGACATCTGCACCCCGATGTTCATAGCAGCACTATTTACAGTAGCCAAGACATGGAGACAGCCTACATGTCCATCAACACATGGCTGGATAAAGAAGATGTGGTGTATTTATACAATGGAATACTACTCAGCCATAAAAATGACAACATAACGCCATTTGCAGCAACATGGATGTTCCTGGAGAATGTCATTCTCAGTGAAGTAAGCCCAAAAGAGAAAGAAAAATACCATATGAGATCACGGTATGTGGAATCTAAAAAAAAAAAAAACATAAATACAAAACAGAAACAGACTCATAGACATAGAACACAAAGTTGTGGTTGCCAAGGGGGCAGGGGGTGGGAAGGGACAGACTGGGATTTTAAAATGTAGAATAGATAAACAAGATTATACTGTGTAGCACAGGGAAATACATACAAGACCTTGTGGTGGCTCACAGCGAAAAAAATGTGACAATGAATATATGTATGTTCACGTATAACTGAAAAATTGTGCTCTACACTGGAATTTGACACAACATTGTAAAATGACTATTACTCATTTAAGAAATGTTAAAAAAAAAAAAGAAGATGAGGGGTTACCAGGGGCTGGGAGGAGTGGGAGGGGATGAACAGGTGGATTCAGCATTTTAGGGTGGTGACGGTACTCTGATACCAGAATGGTAGAAACATGATACTATGCATTTGTCCAAATCCATGTAAGGAACAACACAAAGAGTGAACCCCCAAAATGCACTATGGACTGTAGTTAATAATAATGTGTCAACATTGGCTCACTGATGCTGGATGTTAATAGGGGATGTGTGTGTGTGTGTGTGTGTGGGGGGGGGGGTATACCAGAACTCTGTAATTTCTGCTCAAATTCTTGTAAATGTAAAACCACAGTAAATTAAAAAAAAGTCTATTAATTAAAAAATAAAACAGAAATCCAAATCCTAGCAATTGCAAGACACCGAAGACAAGAGGAAATCTTAAAAGCAGCTACAGGAAAAAGCAGATCAGCAAATAGGCGGCCGGCCGTCTGACCACCAGCCACAGTGAAGTCAGAAAGTGGAGACAGACGTTCAGAGAAGAGAGGAGAGCCATCTGCCTGGAGCCCCACACCAGTTAAAACACACTGGAAGAGGGGGGGTGAGATAAAGATACCTTCAAACAGACAAGAACCAGAGTGTTCTCACTGGCGGAGCCGGCCTGGGCTCTGCCCTTGGGCGGCCCTCACCTTTGCAGTGGGCGTAGGGCATGGTCAGGGTGTAGTCCTCCGCCCGGTTCAGGAAGGTGAGCGTGGCCTTGCCGTCCAGCAGAGCCGACAGTGAGTTCCCTGCAGAGACGGGGCAGTGGGACCAGTGAACGGAGATGGATGCTCGGGACCTGGGGGCCCACCCCCTAAAGTCACAGGACCTGCGCTCCCTTCTCAGTAGGTGGCACGAGTCCCAGGCACCTCCAGCTGTGTGACTGTGGGTGGGTCACTTAACGTCTCTGAGCCTCAGATTCTGTAAAAGCCCCATCCAGTTCAGACAAGTCACTCACCCTGAGAAGTTACTTAACTTGCCATAAGTTAATGTTTATTTCAGTTACTAAAGCAGGGATTCTCAGGGTGAAGGCTTCAGACCTTTCCAAACTAGGGCCCCTGCTCTGATTTTAAATGCCCCTGGAGATGGGTACAGCCCACTCAGCGCTGAGAGTCACAGCCATGGTGACGGGAGAACGGGGTGGAAGAGGTGGGTTAAGCCTGCAAGCCTCTGTGGACTGCTGGTCACACAGACGTACTCAGAGCTCGCTGAGCACTTGTGTTTCATTTTGATCCATTTAAATAGCCACGTGTGGCCCATGGTGCAGAACTGAACAGCCAGCTTCAGGTGGTACCTTCTCGTGTGATTCTGTCTCATTATCCTCACAGCATCCCTGCAAACGGCTGAGGGATGGGGGGCCGGGCTTCGGAGGGCTCTGCCTGACCCCAGGTTCTGAGCACTTTACCCCCTCGTGGTCCTTGACTAGGAGAAGGGGGAGGGACATGGACACGCCACCGTGGGAGGTCTTGGTGAGCACCGACTCTGGGAGCTCAGTCCTCCCCCATTTCCCGGGCACCCTGGGGAGAGCCCCAGAGCCCCTCACCGTAGAACCGGGACTTGGCGGTGATGCTGCCGCTGATGCAGAAGCCATCCTTCCGGTTGCTGACATGGAAGGCGGACACGGGCGGATGGTGGGACACCTGCGGGCGGAGAGGCGGCTCCTGGAAAGGCCCCCTCACCACATCCCTCCCAGCCCCCAGAGCAGGTGGGAGGCAGTCCTGGCTCTGATCCCCGATGTCCAGGGAAGCCAGGCCTGAGTCCTGGGGCCCGGGAGCTGATTGGAATCCCCGTACCACCCCAGAGTGCTCGTAGAAAAATGGGGTGAATAGTCCCCTTCCCTAAGGGACACTTAATGCTGTCGCAGCCACGGTGCTGCGTCTGCACCTCCTGGGAGAATCCCTTCCAGCATCAGTGAGGCCAGAGCACTTCCGACGGTCGGAAGTGGGGCCACCCAGACACAGGCACCCTGGCAGATGCCCTCTGCCCTCTGCCAGGGCCCTGCCCGCTGCGGAGCCCAGCGTCCAGCCCAGTGTGGGGTGCGGCCGGGGTCCTTGCCTGCTCAGCGATGTAGAAGGTGTGGCTGTTGGTCCGGGGGTGGAACCAGCAGCAGCGGAAGGTCTCCCCCAGGATGGGGTTGTAGGGCTTCCGGATCCCCTGCGGGCAGCGAACAAAGAGGCTGGCGTGAGCAACTGGGAGGCCAGGGACCCCACGGACAGGTGTGCACCGAGGGACAGTGAAGGGGGCTGCCCCTGCGCCTAGCCCCGGCACCCGTGGGGAGCAGGTCCCTGGGCGGGATGCTTGGTTTGCCCTCTGCTTCCGGGAACGGCCCCCACCTCTGCTCTGGGGGGACGGCCTGCGAGGTGTCCTGTCCACTTGGCCCTGAGTGGCACTTAAGGCCCTGACCACGTCACACTCTCCCTGGACTTCAGGAGAAGCCAGTGCTCAGCCACTCAGAGCCTCCAGTGGCTTCCAATGACCTTTCAAGTTACATCCCAAATCGTCCAGCCTGTGCCCTGACTGTCAGTCGGCCACCCTTCTGCTCCCCAAACAGCCCAAGCTCATCAGGGGAAGAATCTTCTTAACTGGAGAGCCCGCCTCTGGGTCTCTACGGGGTCCAGCTCAGACCCCCACCCCGGGCCACCCCTCGTGCCACCCCCGACCTCCATCACTTGTGGCTGTTTGTGCGTCTGCCGGCCTCACCCTGGAGGCCGTGGGCTCTGTGAGTGATGACTGTGTGCAGAACACGCTGGAGGCGCACCTGCACCGTCCTGAGCTGTGTCCCTGAGCTGTGCCCCTCAGCTCCCTTCTGCCCAAGCTCCCCAGACCCATGCCTGAGCTGACCCTGCAGCAGCCACTGTCCTGTCCTTCGGGGCAGCCCTCCACACGGAGACGCCTCCTCTGAGAAGTCCTCCCGGGAGCCTCGCCTATGTCCCGGCAGCCCATGCACCCAGCGCCACCGAGGCTGTGGGCACACCCAGTCCTGCCGAGGGCAAGAGTCTGCCTCTGCTGAGCCCGGGTCTGCCTCCAAACGCTCAAGGCCCCAGGCAGTCGGGAGACCTGGTCCACTGCCAACCTGCCGTGGGGCTTCCTGTCCCCTCCTCAAGCCTTAGTTTCCCACCCTGCGCAGTGGAGACGTGGAGCCCCGGGCTCCGCTGGGGTCTGGGGAGGGGGTGGAGTTGCAGGCCCCCGGCCCCCACATCCCCACTACTGCCAGAGCAGCCCTGCTCTCATCTGGCCTGGGTTTCAGGTTATTAAAGGGGCCCGACAACCAAAAAGCAGATTATGAAAACCCACGGGTCCCCAGAGTTCCCTGAGGCTCAGGGTCAAACGCCCTTTTCTTGGCACTGCTGTGTGGCAGCTCTTTCTTTGAGGTGCAGAGGGGACCAGCTTGGGCCCTTCAGGGATTGGGACCACTCTTGGGCCTGGCCTTAGCCAGGTGGTCCCTGGGTGGAGAGTCAGGGCTCTGTCCCTCATCTCTGAGGACCTGGGGCCACTGTGGGGACAATCAGGATCCTTCAAGGCCACGCGGGGCAGGCGACGGCCCGGGACTCTGGGCAGGGGCAGGCGCCAGGGGACCGGGCTGGGCGCACCTCGCCCTGGGCCCGCCCTCCCCGGCCCGTGCGTCTCACCTTGGGCTTCTTGTAGAATCCGGACAGGTACCACCTCAGCACGTGCTTGATGCGGCTGTAGGCGTCCTCCTCCAGAGCAGCCCTGCGACGGGGGGGGGGGGGGGGGGAGAACGCCCTCACTCGGGGTCGGGATCCCTGGGATGCCCTCCTCCTTTCCCCAGCCCTCTCCCTCCTTCCATTTCAGCCTCCATCCACTTGCTGAACATCCGGGCCCCTCCCCTGCTGCCCACTGGGGAATGGGTTCTCCGCCAGGAAGTGTCAGGGCAGCTCCAATGCTGGGGCAGAGCGCGCTGCTGGCTAGAGGCTGGCGGGCGGCTCCTGCATCCCCGACAGCGCCCAGGATGCTCTCCGGCACCCAGTTCCCTCTGTGCTGGCTCCTGAGCCTGCAGCCCCCACCTTCCAGCCTTGGCCATGTTCAGCTCAAAGGCGCCAGAGCCAGGGCTCAGGACTTGGGGTGCACAGAGGTGCTGGGGCTCACCTTTGATGGCTCTGGCCCTGATTGGACCTGGGGCTGCCCCCACCCTCCCTCTCCATCAGCTCCTCCCATGGAGATGGGGCCCCTTGAGGGCAGAGCCCGCGGGGACAGTTTCCTGGGGACCCTCAGAACCCTCTCTGGGGCAGGCAGGGGCAGAGGGAGGCTGCAGGGCCTCTGGGTGCCCGCGTGCCAGCGCAGGCGGCGTGGGCACCCCCTCCTGGCTCACCGGGAGAGCAGGTCGGCGTGGCAGTAGTAGTCGGAGAGCTTGTTGAGGAAGGAGCGGGGCTCGAGGACGAAGGTGGGCAGCACCACCCGCGACAGGTCCATGCCCGGCCGCAGCTGCTTCAGCAGGACCCACATCAGACTCTTGTTCTCCTCCGACACCGTCTCTACCTGCGACGCCGCGCCCAGCTGTGGGCAGAGGGGCTGAGCTCAGGCTGCGGCCAGAGCCGGGTGGGGAGCTGTGCTGCCCACGGAAGCCGGGAGGGGCGGGCAGACGGCGGCAGCTGCTCTGGTTGGAGGGGGCGTGATGGGAGGCGGGGCGGCTGCACCTGCCACCCCGTCGCTGTAACCTCCAGGCCTGGGCCCCCCACCCAGGCCCCATCTGACCCCTGCATTTTCCAACATGTGTCCCCCAGGCCCGGAGGCTCACCTGCTGGCCCAGGCTAGCTCCCATGTGTCTGCCTTCGTTCCCTGCCAGCCTGGCTGACCTGGGCCCTCCGCTCAGTCTGTGCAAACCCTCACCCTGGCTGCTGAAACCTGTCTGCGGACTTGGCACGATTCTGTGCTATGGTAGCAAGTGCCACATTCACGGGGAAACCTCCTCCCGCCCCCAGCCCGTTTCATCTTTCCCAGGTGATGGAGGTGCTTTGGCACTGCACCTCCTTTAGAAGGGGGCCTTCCCTTTTCCAGGGCCACAGGGCTAGAGGGGGCAGCCCTGGACACCCTCCTCTCTCTCCTGAGACGTCTAACCCTCCCTGTAGCTCCAAACGTGTGCCAGGGAGGGACTGAGCCCCAGAGCTGTGGGCTTTGTTTGGGCGGAGAAGGGGGCAAGTGGGCAGGTGGATGGGGGGCAAGGGGACAGGGGACAGGGGGACGGGGGCAGGGAGACAGGGGACAGTGGGCAGCGGGGCTCCATCTCTGACCTCACACCAACCAGCAAACCCTCCGTGGGCAGAATGATCTCAGAAAGGGTCACGCAGGTGCCTGGGGACCACTGGCTGGCAGGGCAGGTACTCCCAGGCAGGGCTGTACATCAGGACCCTCGACCCCTAGGAAGCCACAGCTCCCGGGCAAACACCGAGACCCTCTCCCCACCCTGCAGATCCCCACAGTACATGGCTTCAAGGATTCGGGCCTGGGGTGTGGCTGGCTTGGGCTCGGACCCCCTTGCCCTGAGCCTCCACGGAGGCAGCAGAGCTGGGTGCCAGCAGCCAGCCTTGCGTCAGGATCCGTCACCACCTGCTGAGCCACCGTATGCAGGAGCCTTGCCTCTCTGTGCGTGCACAGCTGTGGCCGAGGCCTAGTGGCGCTTGCTTGGACAGCATGCCTGGGCACTGGGGAGGGGCAGTCCTTGGAGGCGGTGGTCATGTCTGACCCCCGTGAGGCTGAGGCTCTCTGGCCTTGATTCCCAAGCCAGCTTCTAGGTGCCCATGGCAACTGCAGCTGGGAGCCCCCTGCACCCCCACATCCCACCCACACTCCCTTTAACCCTCTCCCTCTGGCTTTGGCCCCCTCCTCTCCACTGAAAGCAGCTGTTACTGACCCACTGGTCACCCTCTCTCTCCTCTTGCTCCACCCCTCATCACCGCTGTCCCTGCGACCTCCCCTCCCACCTCCCTGCCCGGCCTCCCTGGGGTCCTCTGTGGAGCCTCATCTGTGCTCAGCCTCTGAGGACGGGGTGCCTGGGCCCTGGGACCCCTCGGGCTGTGCACTCCACGTCCTAATGTCCAGATGGCCCTTGAGCCCCAGAGCTTCCTGCACAGCAGCGTCTCTCCTGGATGTCCAAACCCGCCCTGACCCACCGCCAGCTGCCAGCGCCCCCTCCCAGAGTGCCCTCTCACACGCGACACCCAGTCTGGCCGGGTCCTGGACGCCCACCTCCGGGTGTGTCCTGAACCCCACTTCTCCGTTCTCCATCCCTCCTGGGTCCAGGGCGCCCTCAGCTTTCTCTGGACGACAGCTCCTCCCCAGCAGGTCCCTGGCTTCCATCTCTGCCCCTCAGCCTTCTGAGAGCCTCACCTGGACCCCGGCAGGACGCGACCGAAGCCCACCTGCCGCCTTCCTGAGGTCCTCCGCCTGAGCCCCGCGCCCCGGCCCCGCTCTCCCCGAGCCCCGGCCACCTCAGCCCCTGGGGTGCTGCTGATGTGGCCAGCTCTCCCAGACGGGGCGGCCAGGCGCGGCCTCCGTGGCTTCAGGGACGCAGGCCGGGGTGCAGAGGGACGCCGGGGGCTCCGGGCGGGGCGGGCTCTCACCTCCCCCAGCTCCTCGTGGACCTGCTCCACGTACGTGGTCCCTCTGCGCACCAGGCCGGCCGGCGCCTCCGACTGGTCGCTCCCGCTCTCGGCCTTCCGGCCGTGCTCCTGGGCCTCGTTGTCGGACTCCTCCGTGTTCTCCCTCTGCGACTTGTCTGAGAGAGCGTCGTTCTCCAGGTGGTGCTCCAGGGAGGACCCGTTCAGTCTGGAAGGCGGATGGTGCCCGTGGGTCCTGGTCACAGGTGAGGCCCCACCTCTGGGCACCCCCACTGGGGACATCTCCACCCGGGGCACCCCTTCCTGCCAGGTGCCTCACCACATCTCTGTGTTTAAAAGCCTGGGCGATGGGCATTTGACAGTATTAATCCCAGTTCACACAGAGGCGCCCGCGTCCACCTGGAGTGGAGGAGGCCTGCCTCCCCGTCTGAGGTTTGGGTGGCCAGACCCCTAAGGCTTTTGTCCCCCCTCCTACACATACAAGGAGACCCTGCGTGTTAGTGCCAGTGAGAGCCTGGGCCCAGGAGTCCCCGGCAGGCAGGGGGACTCACGGGAACAGGTCCTGATCGTGGATGGCAGCTGAGGGAGGCAGCCCACAGAGCGAGGAGGGCGACGCGTCCGGCGAGGACCCGGGCTCCCCATCGCGGCCCTGCTTGCAGGCGCTGAGTCGCAGGAGACTGGAGCAGCGCAGAGCCAGCTCCAGGGCGTCCAGCCAGCAGCGGCCTGCGGCATGGGGGCATGGAGTGAGCAGCCCCCGTCAGAGAGGCGCCCGCTAAGTGCCGGGGAGCCCGCCCACCCCCACCCGGCCCTCCCTCAACATGGAGCCCGCTCACCACACTCCCAGCACACTGCTGGCATGTAACTTACAGGGGGCCGAGGCCCGGATGGGTGAGTGACCCCCCTCAAGGTCACATGCTTAGCAAGAAGCAGGCCACTTCCACCCAGAAGCCCCACACATGGAGTCAGGACGGTGGCCTGATGCAAGGCCCAGGCCGGGCAGGAGCTGGCCCGTGGGGCTGAGGGCCTTTGCTGGCCTGCAGCCAGGGCAGGCGGGTGGGTGGCACACTGAGGGGGCTGCTGAACTTGGCACAGGCCTGACGAGCCTGAGGAGCGGCCCCGTGGGAGGACCGGCCAAGGCCGCAGAGAGGCAGCTCCTGGTGTTGGAACAGCTCTGGGAGGAGGGGGACTGGGAGGGCGGGGAGGCAGGGTGGATGGGGGCCGGGGCAGGCCTGCAGGGCAGAGTGGGGGTGGGCAGAGCCAGCCGCCTCCAACCCCCAGCTCTTGTCCCCAGGCCTCTGCTGCCTCTCTGCAGAGACTGCCAGCGGGTTAGACCAGCACCAACAGTGTGTCCAGGGGGTGTTAATACACGTGGGGACATGTGCCCACCCAGGTGGCCCCTGATCTCCTGGTGTGATTACTAACAGCGGCCTCCCACTCACGAGAGTGTCTATAACATGTGTCGCACCATTAAGTGTCATTTGAAGAAAGGCGTCAAGGGTGTGTGAGTGTTGGGGCGTGGGATGAAAGGACCTCGAACTTGCTTCTTCAGTTGGTATTAAAGGACCCGGAACTCCCGCGTTCCTTCTCTGAGCCTTTGAAGTGTGAAAGTCCCGGACACAGTGAGTTTCTGTCCCTAACTATTCGTGGCGTACCTCTGGGGCCTGGTGCTGGAAAAGGCATGGGGGTCACAGGGAGGGGGTTCACAGGGATGGTGGCTCCTGGTTCCCACGGGGACACCTGGGGTCCCGCAGGGGGTGTTCACTGCAGGCTTGGCTGGATACTGAGCCCTCCAGCCGGGACTCAAAGTTCCGGGTCGGAGGGTGGGGAGTTCCTGGGAGCAGCACCTGCAGGTGAGAGCTGGGACACCCACACTGCTGGGGGGAGGGGCCTGGGGCTCTGATGTGCGGTTTTGTGGCTGCCACAAGGGACTAGACATCCTGACTATGATGCATCCTTTGAGCCCATTCCAAGGCTTTCTCCTCCTCCTCCAGGAAGCCCACCCTGATACCCACAACAGGGGCCTTCCCTCCCTCGTCATGGCCCCCGAACCCATCAGGAACTCAGCTCATGCCTCAGCCCAGGTGGCCTTGTCTTATAGTTCGCTGTTCGTCTTCCCCACAAGATCACAGGGTCTAAGAGGGCCCTGGCTGCCCTGTACATCCCAGGGATCACGAGGGGCCTGGCACCGAGTAGGGGGCTGGGGAAATGAGGGTGGCATTCACTGGACTCGGGACAGCCGCCACGGAGCAGGGATGTGGTGTCTGACCACCAGGGGGCGGCAGGGCACCGCAGGACGGCCGCCAGCCCCAGACACCAAGCCGGGAGGCCGGAGCCCAGTAGTCTGGCCTGGCTGCCTTGAGCAGGGTCCTGCCTGCCCTGGACCACCGGGCGGAGGGGCTGGAGCCCTTCACCACATCCCCGGGGCCGCCCGCCCTGAGAGCTCGGGGCTGGGCGCGCTTGCTCGGGGCAGCCGCTAGAGGGCGCCCCAACCACGTGCGGAGACGGAGGACCTGCGGGCTCCTCTCCAGGCCCAGCGCTTCCCGGCAGTTCTCCTGAGCCCATTTCCTCGCGTTGCAAATGCGACGGCAACAGTGGAACCCATGGGCTCAACGGTGCCTGGCAGCTGGCTGGCACCCAGCATATTATCGGCTTGCTTTGCATCAGGTCATGGGGTTCTCACAGCCGCTGGGGAGACAGGAGTTCCTGTTCACCTTTTGCCCATGGGGACGCTGAGGCTCGGAGAGGGTGGGAGTGACAAGTGGGCTTGTCCCCTGACATCAGGCTGCCTCCTTCGTGGATGGCGGCAGAAGGGCGGGGCCCCACGCACCTGGCCTACAACCCTGCAGGGGCCCCTCGCTCCAGGTGGGGTCGTCGGGGAGACTCACCATCGGACTCGGAAGCGGCCCTGAAGATCAGGTAGCTGCTGGGGAGGGGCTGTGTGATGGAGCCCACGCTCTCCCCTTTGGGGCCCTGGAGAGACAGAGAGCGGTCTGGCGTCACCCGGGTGGAAACAAGGTCTTGAGGTCAGGCGGACCCATACTCAGACACGCATGGACGCTCCCAGGGCCTCAGAGCCTCCGATGGGGGGGGGGGGGCACCCAGACACAGCAGGCAGCTCTCTGTCCCCCTTCTGAGCTGGTGGCCCCACCCTCAGCTTTCCAGCTCTGAGCCCTCCACTAGGGTGGCCAGAATCAGCAAATGCAAACCCAGGACGCCCAGTTAAATTTAAATCTCAGAGAAATTACAGATATATATATAAATTACATACATATATGGGACATACTTATATTTAAAAACCTTTTGATTTTTCTCTGAAACCCAAATTTAACTGGGCATTCTGGATTTCCCCTGGCAACCTGACCCCTTCAGTCCCCGGTTGGGCAGCCCCCGGGTTATGAGGGGTGAGGTCTGGGCCAGGACCAGCTGCCGCCCACATGGCCCTGTTCCCCGGCCTCTGGATGGGGCGCGAGGTGTGATCTTGACCCTGTGGTGTCACCAGGCCCTGAGCATCCCCTGGCTCTGTGTGTTCCGCATGGAGGCCAGTGACCACATCGATCCCCTGGCTACTGAGAAACCTGAGCCAGGGCCCCCACAGCTGGGTGGTGATGGGTCCATTTGAAACAGTTAGCCCACTTCTGGACCCCCTGCTGCCAGGACCCCTGGACAAGCCTTCTGACGGCCCCCCTGTGCCCTCCTCCCACAGGCCTCCCTGGGGCTCTCCCCTGGCCTGGCCCTCTGCCCCAGGGCTGGCGCTGCGGCACCTTCACGGCCCAGACGGACTGGTCCAGCGGGTGGAAGAGCTTGAAGCAGAAGCCGTCCTTCTTGGAGGGCCTCTCGATGAGCTCACAGCAGTGCAGCAGGACGGTGCCCACCCACTGGCCCACCTTGGGCGTCTTGTAGATGAGCAGCACCCCCGGCTTCAGCACGCACCACAGTTTGGTCCAGCTCTTCAGGGTCCCGCGGATCTGCGGGGAGGGGCGCTGCAGTGACCGCCCGCCCGGGACTGGGGGCATCTGGACGGCCCAGGGGCAGGAAGAAGGGGCCCACACGGGCCCAGGGCTCTGCAGACCACCAGGCTCCCTGGCCCGCCTGTCTTTTCGGCCCCTCCGGGCAGCCCCGGGATTCGGCAGCTTTACCCCACTGGACGGAGGGGAAACTGAGGCGTGGGGGCCGAGGGAGTACCCACTGCCTCGGTGAGGTCTGAACATAGGCCTCTGACCCCAGCTCCGGTGCTTCCCCCTGAAGGTCAAGTTTCACCTCCCTCTCTGTCCCCAGCACAGGGCTCCACGGGCACCCTGGGACCCCCGCCAGCATAGGGTCTCTGCTGTTGTGACCAAGTGAAGATGAGACTGCTCTGAAGCAGGGCAGGCCCTGATCCAATGATTGTGTCCTTACAGGAAGAGGACAGGACACAGAGGGACACGGGAGGCCAGGTGGCCACAGAGGCAGAGGCTGGAGGGATGAGGCCGTGAGCCCAGCAACGCCTGGGGCCCAGAAGCTGGGGAGGCAGGAGGGAGCCTCCTTCACAGCCTCGGGAAGGAGCTTGACCTTGGACCTTGGCCTCCGGAACCGGACTTCGTTTCCTGTTGTTTTAAGCCACCAGTGGCCATTTGCATGGCTGCCCCGGACAGTGACACAGATCTGCAGCAGCCACCACACCTCGGCCTCCCGAGTGGCTGGTTCTTTGTGCTGTCCCTCGGGGCGGCGTCCTGACGGTGGCAGTGCCGGGGCGCCTGCGGGCCGCCGGGCTTACCTTCAGGCTGTCGGCCATGATGACCACGCGGGGGTCCGTCAGGGCGCTGAGCAGCTGCCTGGTGGCACGCTTCTTCTCCTGCCGGTAGCTCTCCTTCTGCGCCTGAGCCCAGGGTGCCTGCAGGTGGGTGGAGGGAGAAGGCCCTCCCCCAGGGCCCCCACCATCCAGCCGGGGTAGGGGGGAGGCCCGGCGCAGGGAGAGGAGGGGAGGAGGGGGCTTGGAGTGGCCTTTGGCAGGCTGTGGGGGGGATGGCCTCACTGGCCCACGTGCCCTTTCATCCATCAGATGACACACCCGTGTCCCCTTCCCGAGTCCCCGCTCACCTTGAGAGTTTCTTTCTTGGTGCCCTTGGCTGTTGGGGACACACACTCCCTGTCGGACCCACTGCACAGCCTACACTCTGCCTGCAGGAGAGACTCGGGTTAGGGAGAGAAGGATGCCGGCGTGCGGCCAGGCTGCGCAGGGCTAGGGGTGCAGGGGGCAGGCGGTCGGAGAAAGGCGCCTGGCCCCTTCTTGCCCCACGGCCTTCATCTAGGTCACCAGCACTTCTTGGGGTGCAAGGGGGAGACGGAGGAAACAGGCCGGCCAAGGTGAGCCCACAAGAGCTTAGCGTGGGCCACCCCGGGGCCCTTTCCCTGGGTGCCTACAGTGGGCATAGGCAATGACCCTCCCCGGGTGCCCGGGGGTGTCCATTTCAGCCACTGCTCTGCCCGCAGCCTCTGGGCAGGCAGGGCCCACATGTGCACTGGGGACTCCCCTCCCTGGTGCCCTGACAGCAGCTGCTTGGGGACCAATGCCCAGGCCCTCTCTGGAGGCTGCTTAGGGCTGCGGGGAGGAGGTAGGGCCGGAGCCAGGAGAAGGCACAGCCGGCCAGGCCCAGCGGGCAGCCATGGGGCTGAGAGGCGCAGTCCAGTGATCTGGGAGTGGACAGGGCCTTGATCCTTTTACAGACAGAGAAACTGAGGCGGGGGCAGGGCAGAAAGAGCCAGGACTAAAGACTGTGGGCCGAGGGGCTGCACACTTCGCCCTGAATCCGGCCCCTGCCCGCTTCTGCAGGGCCTGCAAGCTCAGATTTGGGTTTTACGTTTTTAAGGGGTTGGGGGAAAAAAATCAACATGAGACGTGAAAACCCCACGAAGTTCCGATTTCAGCGTCCTCCAGCGAGGCTTTCCGGGCACACAGCCACGCCCGATCGTTTGTGTGTTGTCTGTGGCTGCTTCGCTCTGACAGCGGCGTCGAGTTCTTGCCACAGAGCGCGTGTGGCCGCCAAGCCTGAAACATTCGCTCTCTGGTCCTTTGCTGAGGCTGGCCCGCCCCGCTCTGTCCTCCGGGCCAAGTGGCCCTGGTGATCTCGCCTCCACCCCCAGCCTCCAGGGGCGGGAGGGAGGCCCGGGGGCCTCGCCTAGTCTCATGACCACCCACGAGGGGGGCCTAACTGTCATCCCCATTTGACTGACGAGGAGACGGAGGCACAGGAGGTGAAGCGACTCCCGCGGCTGGAGAGCCCGGGGCAGGGCTGGGACCTGGGCTGGCAGTGGACCAGCTGTCCCCATGGCACCACGTGCCTGGCGTGGCTTAGAATGGAGAGGCAGGCCGTCCACAGGTGACAGGGGTGGAAGAGTGGGGCGGGGCGAGAGCGTGTGTGTGTGTGAAGCACCACAGCTCTGGTCACTCTTACTGCCCACACCCTGCCAGTGAGGGGGCTGTGGCCCAGAGAGGCTCAGAACCTGCCCAAGGTCACACAGCTCATGAGGGCCCAGCTGGGGCTGAACCTGAGTGGTCTCACCCCACAGACAAGTAAGGACGTTACAGATCCTAGGAGGACAGAGACAAGGGACGGGGTGCCTGGGAGACTCTGCTCTAGAGGCAGCCTTTGAGCTGAGGTGGGAGTGAGGAGGACCGGGTCTGAGTGCCCCTGGCCAGGCGGCAGGCCTCTGGGGGCCGGGCTGACGCTCCTGGTGGCTCTCCTGGAGAGCCGGGATTCTTGTGCCTTAGCGTATGCTGTTCCCCCAGCCTGAATGCTCTCCCCTGTGCTGAGCAACCCCTGCCCCTTCCTCAGGCCCCGTGGAGCTGTTTCCCAGGGAAGGACAGCTCTGACCACCCTGCTGGCATCAGGCCCCGATGACACCACCCACCCCTGGCCCGCCTGGCATCTCCTGCAATTACAGCCACACACACACTTCCGCTTACTGCCCAGAGCTCCCCTGGGGGATGGCTACACCCCAGCACCTCAGTGAGCATCTTGGATGATGAATGAATGAATGAATGAATGAACAAACCTTCTGCCAGGTTCCCGCTGCCCAGCTTCCTACCGGATGTGGCTGAAGGGCGCTGTTCTTGTTTTGGGCAACAGACGAAGAGGGAGGGGACATCTGGGACAGTGGGCCTGGGGGAGGGATGGATGGGATGGGGCATGTGCACCCTGCAGCCCTCTACTCCTGGGTCCCACGAGGCTGCTGGACGGTCACTGCAGCCCCTGCCTCCTCCATCCCAGGGCCATGGGGGGGACCCACCCCCGCAACTTCATGCCAAGGCACGGCGGGGCAGTAACGAAGCACCCCCAGGAGAAACGCTGCTTAGCACCACGAATGCGGAAGTCTGACCAGAAATGTGCGGCCACAACAGCTACTTTTTAAAAAGTGACTTAGAATGACCTACAGGCCAGGAGAAAGCTTTCGCATTCGTGGTTCTGATGAGGACTGGGTGTCCAGAATACAGAGAGGGCTCATACCGCGCAACGGCAGGAAGACTGCCCGGTTCACAGACACGCAGACGGTCAGCAAGAAGGCTGACAGGTGCGCACCAGCACCGGGCGTCCGGGAAACGCGAGTCAGACCACAGGGAGACAGCGCTTCACGCCCACTGGAACAGTTACAGCAATGAGTTTCAAAGAACAGGACAGACAAGGGCTGGTGAGGATGTGAGGCTCGGGGACCCTCCTCACTGCTGGCGGGACTGTGACACGGGGCAGCCGCTGTGGAAACCAGTTTGGCACTTCCTCAAAGAGTTAAATATAGATTTTTTTTTTAGAATTTCATCTTACCACAGAATTACCACATGGCCCAGCTTAGGTAGAAACACAGAGAATTGGAAACAGACTTAGACAGTTGTACGTGCACGTTCACAGCAGCTCTGCTCCCAAAAGCAGGAGCGTGGAAACAGCCCAAGTGTCCACCGACTGACATTTGGTGCCAGTTTGGTGACATCTGATGGAAGAATGGTACATCCATACAGAGGACTATTGCTCAGCCCTGAAAAAGGAGTGAGGCACTGACACCGGCCACAATGTGGGTGTCTCAAAACGTGATGGTCAGTGAAAGAAGCCCATCACAAAAGCCCACACATCGAATAACTCTGCTTATGTGAAATATCTGGAGCAGGCAAGTCTGTGTGGATGGGAAGTGGAGTGGTGGCTGCAGGGGCTTGGGGGGGCAGGGACTGCTAATGGGGTTTCAGTTTGGGAGAGTGCAGATGTTTTGGAACTAGACAGAGGTGGTGGTTGCACAATATGTGAAAGCACTGAATGTCTATGGGTTGTTCCCTTAAAATGGTTACGTTTATGTTATTTGAATTTTATCTCACTAAAAACTATATAATATATACATGTATATGTATAAGGAACTGTTTATATATTACATACCTTACATATGATCAAATTTTACGTTATAGTATACATTACACTACATAAAACACTATGTTATGTATCATAGAATATCTGATGCTAATATATTAAACACGCTATTTTAAGCTAATACATTACATATCATATACTAAATATACTATATGTTAGATATACTATATACACTATATATTAGATTAAAATAACATGTTTAATATATTAACATCAGGTATTAATTCACAATATGGGGTTTTTTTCCCTTGCACTTTTTGGTTTTTTTTGGTTTGGGTTTGGGTTTTTTGGGAGGGGTAATTAGGTTCACTTATTTATTTAATGGAGGGACTGGGGATTGAAAGACCAGGACCTCCTGTGCACTAAGCACGTGCTCTGCCACTGAGCTACGCCCTCCCCAACAATTCACAATATTGTGAATGCACTAAGTGTCAATGAATGGTTCACTTAAAACGGTTAAGTTTATGTTATTTGAATTTTATCTCACTAAAAACCTATATAACATACACACGTGTGTGTGTGTGTGTGTATAAAGAACTGTTTCTATATTACACAACTGTCACATACTGTATATTACATGATATATATTATACTATGTAATTTATGATGTTACGTATTATAGGACATCTAATATTACTATGTTAAATGTTATCTTAATTTCATGTACTATATTAGATCTATATAACATTTAATATATTAATAATAAATATGTTGGATATATATTAATATTATCTGTCAATATATTTCTACATATTAGAGTCTGTGCCTTTCCCCAGGCTGTGGCCTTTTAAGCAGCCCCAAGTGGCTCATAAGACTCCAGGAGGTGTGCAGAGCTGTCCTCTCACAGACTCTGACATGTTCCAGACCTCGTCTTGTGCGGTGCCCGTCTCCCCCCCAGAAGGAAGGCTCCAGGACAGAGGGGCTGTTTTCTCCATGACTCCGTCCCCAGCGCCTGCTCAACATCGTTTCTGACTGAATGAAATCTGAAATCTGAACCGAGTGTTTCTGACAACCGTTGATGTGTTGATTGGGTTTGAAATGTCTTACTGGGTTGTAGAAGGAATGACCATGTTTTTAACATTTTTATGAAATAAAATTGTATTAAAAAAATAAATGGGTCCATTGACAGATGATTGGATAAACAAAATGTGGTCCAATCACACAGTGGTGTAGTGGAATATTATTTGCCTTCAAAAGGAAGAGAATTCTGACACAGACAGCTATGTCACCAGTGACACCGGGATGAACCTTAAGGACATTATACTCAGTGAAATAGGCTAGACACAAAAGGGTAAATACTATGTGATTCCACTCACATAAGGTCCCCAGAGTCGTCAAATTCACAGAGACAGAAAGTAGATGGTGGGGCCAGGGGCTGGGGAGCAAGTGCTTAAATGGAGACAGGGTGTCAGTTTGGGAAGATGGGAAGTTCTGGAGGTGGGTGGTGTGATGGCCATGCAGTAATGTGAACGTGCTTTAAACCACTATACCGTATACTTAAATGGTTAGGATGGTAAATTTTGTGTTAGGTGTATTTTACCGTCATTGAATTTTTTTAATTAAAAAATTCCACACACACACACACACACACACAGAGACACACACACATGCAGGCACTCAGATCACTCTCCCAGCAGCCGGCAGGATAGGGGGGACCCAGAAAAGATCTGGCTTCTTCCACTGGAGGTGGACACAAGGAAGACCATGAGGACTACCAGTGACCCCTTGTTTGATAAATGAGGACATGGGGTCCCAGATGAGCAAGGCTGTTGTCACTCTGGGTCACACAGGGTGTGCTGCCCCCCACGAGGGGCTGGCCTGGGGAGCATGAGGGGTATGCGTGTGTGTGTGTGTGCATGCGTGCGTGCACCGCACCCACTTTTCCAGAATGCAGCATCACCCTGGGTGACCTGGGTGCACCTGGCAGAGGGAACAGCACAGGCAAGAGCAGAGGGAGGGAGAGTCACACCTCGGTGGGTTTCCCTCCGACAGAAGGGCCCCAGGATCTCCTGTCTGCTGTCCCACTGACTTCCCAGTCCCCTGCCTCCCTGCCCTGTGTCACTCCAAGAAGGTGGCTTTGATGAAACAGCTGACAAGCTCTGTGACCCCGTCCCCCATTCCAGCAGCACCCCGCCCCCAAGATCCAGAGCCGAGGGGCTAGGAACAGCGGGCTTGCCAGTGCCCCCGCTGTCCCTCCCTCGAGTCACTTCCTGTTGTCCCCCAAGCAGCCTCCTCGCCACGGGTTCCTCCACGGCCCAGCTCTTACCGGTGGCACTTTCGTGGCTGAGCCTGGGGTCGGAGGCCCTTCACCCCTTGGCAGCGACGGGCCGTTGGGCTCCATGTCCTTCCCTGCAAGAGGATGGCCGGCGTGAGCACCGGGGCATGGCGGCTAGGCGGCTCCTCCGCCGGCTGCCCGCGTGTGGCAGGCCAGGCGTTGGCACGGGAGGCCTGGGCGGGACAGGAAGCCAGCCAGGCGTGACTGCGACACTGCCCCAGAGCGCATCGACACCAGCCCGCGTCACCGTCCCCGCTGGGAGGACGCGTCCCTGCTGGGAGGGCCCTGGGACTCCGGTCCCGCCTCCGCAACATGCAGGGGGAGCCTGGGTTTCCTGGGCTTGGGTGTGGCATGCTCTTTGGGGCTCTGTAAGGCAGGTCCCCAGTTTTCAGGTGAAGAACGGGACTTCCAGGCTGGAAGGCACACGGCAGGTTTGGGGGGCTGCGCCATGCCCGGCCTCCTCCCTCGCCTCGCATCTGCTGGCTGGAATTCCATTGCCCCCAGTGCTAGACTCTTGGAGGGAGGTGGTTGGACCCTGCCCCTGCACCGCTCCCTGGCAGGTGTCCATCTCCCTCTCCAGTTTGGTCGACCCAGGAGGGAGGGGTGAGGTGTCTGGATCCAGTCCTGGGGGAGCAGCTGCCCTTTCCCTGACTCTGTTTGTTTCAAAGCTCGGGTTCATGGGCAGGAGGAAGAGGACATGGTCTCAGAGGAGGCCTGAGGCTGCCTGACGGCCACGCCCGCTTCCTGCAGCTGCTGGTTTATTGCCAGGTCCCTGTGCGGAAGCGCGGAAGTGGAGGTGGTAACCGCAGGAGAGGACCACCCTGGTGGGGAGGCGAGAGGTGCCCACAGAGCACTTGCGTGAGCAGGGGTGCTGGGTCCCGGCAGTCAGAGGCTGGGCGCTGGCTCCTCTCTGGCCACCCATCCTCGCCCACCTCCTGGCCCTGCCCACGGGACCTGCCACCTGGTCCTGCACTGCCTGGGCCAGCGCCCTGGGGACCGAGTCCCCCTGAGACTGACCTGTCCTTTTCCCCTTCCCCCCGCTCCTGTGGGGGCCAGCGCGTGGCGGCAGGGAATGAGGGTCAGGTTTATTTCCTGGGGGCCCCACCCGCAGTGTGCCTTGGACCAGGCAGCCCCAGCGGCCCCATGAGCTTGATGAGTCTTTGGGTAGGTGGTCCTGGAAGCCCCTCAGGTCCTGTCTGACAGCTCGCCCGGTCTCATCCAGGGCCAGGATGGACACTGTGGCCAGGAAGGGCTTGTGTCCCCTCTTCACCCCCAAAGCAGGCAGCGGAGCAGGGTGAGGGGCCTGAGGAGACCAAGCTGGGCACCGGAGGCGGGAGGCGGGAGGCCTCCCAGGGCCCCACCTCCCACTCCCACAGGGGCATCAGAGGAAGGGCCAGGCTCTCTGGGGACAGAGGTCACAGGCACGGCAGAGAGAGCTCAGCTCAGACTGGCTGGGCGGGCGTGGACAGCTGGGTGGTGGGGGCCCGGAGGGGCGAGGAGGGCCGGGAAGCGGGGCTAGAGCGTGAAGGCATCAGCAGGCACAGGGGACCCCGCGTGCTCAGCGCTAACCCGCCCAGCGCGTGAGAGACAGGGCAGCCTGGGCCGAGCTGTACCCCTAGAGCCCAGGTCTCCTCCGCAGCCGGCGTGGGTCTTAACAGTATCCCCATTCACAGACGAGAAAAGCGAGCCCAGAGAGGCCTTGCAGCTGGCCGGGGTCCCTGCCATCAGGTTGCCCGTCTCTGGAGCCTGTGTTTGGGGCCCCCGCATCTCAGCGCCTCTCCGGGGACGACGAGCTGCCCCCGGGCCTGGATGGGGAGCCTCCGCCGTCACGGCTCTCCCTGCCCCGCAAGCTCCTGTCAAGAACCCCAAGCAGCTCCCGGCACGGGTAGCTGGGGGTGTGAGCCGAGCAAGGCTGCCGCCTGCCCCTCACTCTGACAGGGACAGCACGGAGAGAGGAAGGGGCCTGCCCAAGGCCACACAGCCGGGCTGCGAAGGTGGGGAGGACGCAGGCTCAGGAGCTGCCCCCGCCCCGCCCGCAGCCCACGCACCAGGAGACCCGGGTCGCCGGGCGGGCGCTGACCTGGACCCAGAGGGCAGAGCTCATTCTCCCCGCCCAAGAGCAGGTTCCGGCCGAGTTTCCGGGGGTCAGCCTTCTGCGGGGTGGAGGAGGGTGGACATAGTGAGAAGCGGCGACGCAGAAAGGCCTCCTCCTTCATGGCGTGGGCGCCGGGGGGCTTCTGGAAGGAAGGAGGGAGAGCAGGTGGTCACGCCTCACATTGAGACCGTGGCAGCCCAGGGGCCTGGATGCCAGAGGCGTCCTCCACCCACCCCGGCAAGGGGACCAGAGACACTTTGGAAAGCCAGGACCGAGCGGCAGGGGCCACCCTGTCTTACAGTCAGGTTCCGACTCGGGGGACGTCTCAGAAGCCGGATGAGGCGGGCCCCAGCGGCCTGTAGGCTAGCAGTGGGTGGTCAGCCCAGAGAAGGCTGCATGGTCAACCTCAGGCTTTCCAGGGCCCATGTCAGAAGCCAAGCCCAGACTAGGTGCAGCAGACGCCCACCCCCAGGTCCGGGGCTGAATTGGCTCCGTAGGACCCTGGCCACACTGAGTGGGCCGCTGACCTGTGCCGGGCCACCAGACTTCCCCTCCCTGGTGATGGAGCTGGTACACAGAGGGGAGGGGCCAGGAGCTGCCCAGAGGGAGGGGACGCAGGCAGGCGAGATAGGGGCCCAGAGTGCCAGCGGGCAGCTGGCAAGGGACCGCGGCTGTCCCTGAACCCGGCCTGCCCACCCGCCTAAGGACGCCGCCAGACCCTCCCCTCCCGCCACCCTCCTTCCGTCTACTCCCTCCTGGGCTCCAGCTCCGCGGCTGGGTTTCTGATACCTGCACCCAGGCGCCTGAATGTGGAAGGCAAGGTGCGCCCGAGTTCACGCGCAGCCCGACGTCACCTCCCTGAGTAAGCACCCTTCCAGCTTGACAGCACCGCCCCAACTGCCCAAACCAGTGCCCGGGGCCCAGCGGGCAGTCAGTCCTCCCAGCCACCTGCGAGCCCGCCCAGGCCTTGCCAGTGCCCAGGTCTGCCCGGCGGAGGGAAGGCAGCTTCCTCTCTCTCCCGCCCCCTCACCGCCCTGCCCTGAGCAGGGCTGGGCCAGCAGTTGACAGTACCATGCCACCGACGTCAGCCCGTTTTACAGACGAGAAAATCGGGGCTTCAGGAGCTGAAGGCCTAGCACCGTGGTGGTGGCCTGGTAGGTGTGGCAGGGCAGGGGCTCCAGCTCCGAGCCCTGGGCTCTGTCCACCCCCCGAGGACGTGTTCCATAAAGGCCGACTGCTTCTCCAGGCCCAGGGCTACTGCCTGTCGCCGCCCTGGGTGGGCCGATGGCTGCCCGCCAAGCCCAGGACAAAGGCCCCACTTTCTCCCCTGGCCCTCAGTCTTCCTGGCGGGGGGGCAGCAGACACAGAGCCTTTCCTGCTGTGACAGGTGGGCGAGTGGGCCCAGGCGGGGCTTCAGGAGGGGGCAGGGTGGCCCAGGGTGTCGGTGGCTGGGGCCACCAGAGAGCCCCAGAGGCTCCTCTGGGCTCCCTGCCCAGGGGTCACAGTGAGGGGGCTCCAAGCCTCCAGCCCCACCTTCCTAGTCACGACCCTGTCACCCGGCTAAGCGGGCTGCCTTCGCCACTTTCCAGTTGGGGCAACTGGTTTCAGAGAGGTTGGGATTTGGGGCCCAGGTCACACAGCTGGTAAAGGGCAATGCTGGTGCTCGATGTAAGTCAGACTGATTCTCAAACCAGGCTCCGGAGCACTGTCTCTCACCAGCTCAGCTTGGCTTCTAACAAAGCTGCTACCAGGGAGCAGAGGCCGGGTGTCTGGGAGCCCAGCCCCTGCCTATCCGAGACCCAGGGGACTCTCCCTGCCTGTCCAGGTGTGTCCCAGGCCTCTCACTCATCCACTGAGGTCTTCCGAGCACCCAGCTGGCAGCCAAGGTGAGTCGGACGTGGTCCTGCCCTGGGGGTCCCCAGAGAGAGTGAGGGATGGCACAGGTAGGCCGCCCTCACCCGGGGCCTCCTGCCTCTCCGCGGTTGAGTCTTGCAGCCTTGGGGCAGGTCGAGGGGCCCCTGCCCACACAGCTTAGCTCCCCCATCTGGCCGTCTTCCTGGCTCCCCTAGGGCAGGGTGGGGAGGGCACGGAGACCACTGGCTGCCTTTCTTCTCAGGTCCCATTGCATGCCTTCCCCCAGCACTGCTAGCAACCAGCAGGACTCGTTAGTCTGTGAGCTCCACCCTCTGCTCACCGGTACCATCTTCCCTTCTTACCTTTCCTCCCTCCCTCCCTCCTTCCATCCATCCATCCACCCACCCATCTTCCCACCTGACTACCTGTCCATCCACCTAACCTCCTGGCCATCCAAACATCCAGTCATTTATCCATCCATCCATCCATCTATCCATCCATCCAGCCAGCCAGCCAGCCAGCCAGCCCCTCCTCCCTCCCTCCTCCGTGAACCTCTCTAGACAGTCAGCTGAGCAGGCCGATTTCCCTTCCCCTTCCCTCCTCTGCCCAACAGTCAGACACATTAGAGGTGACCTTCAAATGGCTGCACTGCTAGTCCGGACAGACACCCATCAGTCTGGGCGCAGTGCAGGCGTGCACAGGTGGGTGCCCCCTCTGTATCCTGACACCCCCAGACCCGAGCGTGGGCCCCTGTAAGCCCCCCTCTGACCCGCTCAGACAGTGAGGGCGGTTCCTTCTCTCCAACAGGGCTTTGGGGTCTACATCCCCCCGTGGTCTTCCCAGTGTCCACCCCTGGCTGCCAATTACAATCTCGGTTCGGGTCAAGGAGGGAGACGCTGTTGTGTTCATTTCAAAGGTGAATCCAGATCCCTCGCCCCAGAGCTCCTTGCTGCGTTTAGAGCACAGCCTGGCCTCAGTCTCGTCCCTGTTTGCCAGGTGGTCCAGGACCCCTGCCTGCTCCTCCCACCTTGTCCCCTGCCTCGATCGCTCACCTGCTCTGCCACACTGGTCCTCTTTATGCTCCTGAACATGCGAGCCTATGCCCCTGGGGCCTCTGCTCTGGCCTCCCCCCGCTAGGCCCTCGCCCACATCTCCACGAGGCCGCATCCTTCTCGAATTCCACCCTCAGCTCGAAGGTCATTTCCCAGAAGGCTGCCCCGCTCTGCCTCCCACAAGGCGACTTCTCTGCGGAAACTTCCAAGTTCCCAGGGCACTGGCTCTTGCATTCCTTCCGTGTTAACTCGCTTCCCCCACAGAATGCAAGTTCCAGGGGAGGGGACAGTGCTGTTTGTCCCTGTTGCTGTGTCTCCCCAGGGCCAGCATGCCTGCCAGTCAGCTCCAGGGCTTGGGAGCCCCAGAGGCCCCTGTGGTGAATGAAGGCAGCAGAGCAAACACCCCTGGGCCTCGTTCCTCCTTATTTCCAGGTCAGGGGAGGAACCTCAGAGAGGTGGCTGGGGTCAGTTTGGGAGCCGATTTCCATGGTAACCATGGTGAGGTCCCCGTCCCAGGCCTCCCGCCACGCCTGCTACAGCTGAGCATAGAGGCCCTGCCCTCTGGGTGCTGGCCGGAGGCAGGAGGAGTCAGGCACCCGGAGGGTCTGCAGACCCTTGGAGGCTCCGAGCTGGAAGGACTGTCCACCTGACGCTGGGCTGACCGCCCAGCTTACCGTTCTCCTCCTCCCAGGGAGCGTGGAGGGCCCTCAGGCGCAGGGAATGCAGGCCCCCGTGGGAGCCAGTCCCTCAGGGCGGGAGGGTAGAGGGAGGGAAGGAAGGGTGGATGAGGAAACAGACTCCCAGGCTGAGCCGCAGCAACAAGGGACCACGCCCAGGGTCGGCAGCTCTGCCGCTGTGACGCATGGCCTGCTGGGAAGCTCCCTGGTCCAGGCCCCAGCTGCCCGAGGGCTCGGGGTGCACTGTCTCTGGGCCCAGCCCTGGGGCCCTTGGAGCCTGGACTCCGCCTGCCTGAGCCTCCCAGTGCAGTGTGCCTCGCCCTCATTGGCCTCCCTGAGCTCTGCTGGCTGGCCCGGCCCCACAACAGTAGCGCCCCTCCCGTTACCCTGGTTACTGGGATGGATGCTCATCTGCACTCAGCTGGCCCTCAGCCTACAGTTGCCCAAATCCTTTTCCTGTGGCTGTAAATGAGGCCTGCTCCACTTTCAGCTGTGGCTTCACCTGGTCCTTACCATGAAGTCCAGGTGTCCAAGGGGACACTGTGGGGCCTGGAGGAAGGAATGGGGGCACCTCCCCACGGTGAGACAGTCCTGGCACAGCACGAGTGTCAGGGCCTGGGGGGCCCTGACATCAGGGTGTGGGAGCCTTGAGCATTTCTGCAAGAGAGGGGCCCCTAAGTAGGGGGTCATACTGGAGGCCAGGAAGCAGAAGAGAGGGCAGTGGGAGGGGCCTGCTGGGTGGGGGTCACCTGGTATGTGTGCTGGCACTGAGCAGCCCTAGCCGAGCCTTGGGGGAGGGGTTTGCAGGCCCCAGCTCAGATCCAAGGCCAAACCAGCCTGAGGGCTGGGAAGGGTGGCTGACTCGCAAGGACTAGGGTGCAGGTGTGGCCGGCTTCCTCAGGAAGGCTCAGCGCTCCTGGGGGCTCAGGAAACTCCTGCGTCTGCCTCTGCCTCTGGGGCAGGCAGTGTGACACCGCTGAGCACCCCCAGCAAGCAGGAATCCCAGCCCTGGGGTCCACGTGCCCCTGCGAACAGAGCCCCCAAGGCAGGGGCCTTGGGGGATGCCAGGTTCTGTCCTCTGAGCAGCTGGGGACCACTCTTCCCCGTCAAGGGCACGTGGCCAGCCAGGCCCTGTCCTGGGCCTGTGAAGGGTCAAGGTGAGACAGTGCTGTCCTCCTACCCCTCCTCCTCCTCCCGGCCGGTCCCCTGAGTGGACCCTGACCTTGGCCTACCCTGTGGCTGCCTCTTTCAGTCATCACCCGGGAACAGCACAGCCCGGCTGATTCCCCCACTGTCCGAACCCCTGCGTACCCACGAGGCCCGGCACCAGTAGGGGCAGGGCCGGTACCGCATTTCCAGAACGAATGAGCTCACAATGGCAAGGGGGCGCGAGGGGAGCTGGAGCTGCTGCGGGTCAGGGAGAAGGCCTGGAGACCCAGGGGAAGTGGGGCAGGGGCCCTTCCTGCAGCCCTCCTCTGGGCAAGGCGGTGGCTGTCCAGGAGGCCGGGGGGCAGACCCACCTCCCTGGCGTTCTCTGAGTCCCAGCACCCTCCTCACAGCCGCTCCAGACTCCTATGCCCCGCCTGCACCCCAGGGATGCCGAGCACCACGGGGTCCTCATGTGGAAAGGTCACTGCTAGCAGCCATCAGGGTCATGGAGACACACCCATGGGTGGTTTCTGGGTGCAGCCCTGCCTGGCAGCAGGGGCTGGACAAGCTGACCTTCGGGTTCTACCCATGCCCAGAAGCCTTCCTGTTAACTGCAGGTGCCTCCTGGTCCCCTTCCTCCTGCCCTGCTGAGGTGCCCGGGCCACGTGGGAGGTGACGGGGGACAGCTGGCTCCCAGATTGCTCCCCCCTCCCCGCGTGGGCTGAGCAGGCTCCTGGGCTTCCGTTTCCCATCTGGGGCATGAAAGCCCCCGACGCTGCGGGGCGAAGGGTCCCACGCGGCGCTGACCCAGAGCAGATACAGACTCTGCCCGACCCGGGCCAGCCCTGTGTCCCTGAGCATGAGCACCTCGCGGGTGACAAGCTCTCTGATCTCGAGTCAAGGTCGACTGGCCAACAGCAAGGCCTGGGGAGTGGGCACAGAGTCCAGCCCGCCCCACCCCCACTGGAAGCTGCCTTCCGAGCAGTTATTTCCCTCAAACACTGTCCCCTCCCTCCGCCCACAGACACCCACCTTTGGGCCAGAACAATGGGATCCTTGTAAAGAAAGGTCACTGGTGCCTTATCGGGCGGGACAGGCAGGATGCTCGGCCCCTACCCGGGGACCGGAATCCGCCGGGCCCCCGCTCTCGGTGGGAAGGGCCGGGGCTCCGAGGAGGACTCCGACAGAATGGCGGACTCGCTGCACATCCCACCTGCAGGCCCGGAAGTGGAGGGGACGGTTCTGACCACGGTTTCCCCGGTCACCCCGCAGAGGACCGGGGACCACGCGGAGCCGGGGAAAAGGTCCGGCCCTGCCTCTAATGGCTGTGTGGCCTCAGCTGGCCACGTTTGTCTCTAAGCCCCTATTTGTAAAGGGTGGGGGTTGCTCTGAGTGGGAATGGCCAAGTCCCCTGCAGACGCTGAGACGGCGAACCCAGTGTGAGCCTGGTCACCCCCGGTGCCCACGGCTGCCTGGCTGGCTTTCTCGTCAGCGGCCCAGCAGCACAGCTGGCCCAGCCGTGCTGGAGGCAAGGAGGGCGAGGGCTCTGGGGCGGGGCAGACGTGGCTCGGGCCGCCCAGGGCTTGTCGTTAACTGATGGGCGGCAGAAGCCGACATCTGGGGTCCAGCTGCCGCCACCAGCTACCTGCACTCACTAAATGGAGCTGTAAAAAGTGAGGGGAAGACGCTCCGGAATCCCAGATAAGCTCAGGACGAAGCAGTGTGAGCCACCTGCCTGGCCCCCTGCCTGCGCCCGATGGAGAGGTCAGCAGATCCCAGGGAAGGCCAGCAGCCACCATGTCAACACCGTACATTCGCATTCCAGACCCTCGCTAAGGTCCCAAGGCTAGTGACCGCTGACAGGACCCTCACGAGGGTCCAAAAACATGTCCTGGCTGCTGTCCCCCAGCTGGACTGGCCACCTGGGGCCGAACGGGGCAGTCCAGAGCACCCTGGTGTGCGGACACGTCCCTGACACGCCCAGACGGGTGTTCAGCACCTTGGACGTGGGGCCCTCCCCGTCCCTCTGCTGTGCTGACGGCCCCGGAGCTCCCCAGCCCTCTCACACATATTATCCCATTCGATGAGATTCCTAGGACACCCGGGAGCAGATCTCATCATCCCGTTTCACAGGTGCAGAAGCCGAGGCCCCAGGAAAGGAAGAGACCCCCCTAAGGTCTGGTGGCTCGAGCCGCACCTGGGTCCCACGAGGAGGCGTGGCTTCAAGGCCCCAGGCGTCTCTGCACCTTGCAGATGGCTGGGAGCACGGATAGCAAGGACGGCGGAGGTCAGGATCCCGGGAGGGCGGGTGGGACCTGGGCCATCTCCAGAGGGACGTTTCCCAGACAGGCCGCCTCGGAGTGGCGCAGCCCTGGGGAGCGCGGCAGGAAGCGGCCTGCCCTGCTCGAGGCCTGGCGTCTGCCCGAGGCCTGCCTGGGTGTTCTCGGCTGACTCAGCCCAGCCACGTGGCTGTGGGTAGAGCCGCCCCCTGGCACCCGCCCACCGGGCCTCCTGACCGACACACCTGGCCAGCTGCACATGCAGGACCACGACGGGCCGGCCTGGGCACCGCCCACCCACCCCACTGCTGCCGCAGACCCTCCCGCCCCGTTCTAGGAAGCCTCAGCCACTGTGGCCTGATCGGATGTGGTCCCCGCTGTAGGCCTGACCCCACCCCATCCTTCCGACCCACACTCTGCCCACCCACCCCATCCCAACTGAAAGGGGACTTTGATTTTCGGATGCAAACTGCATCCTGAGGGCCGTGCAGCCAGGCAGGGGTGCAGTGCAGTGGGGAGGGCGACGGGGAGGTGGAGTCAGGAGCCCACCGGGAGACAGGCCTGCCGATGGTCAGCCCCTGCTCACTCTCGGGCCCAGCATCTGAACTGGGGAGGCGGATTTGGGCCTTCGAGCGTCCTCACGCGGGCTTCACTGCCCATGCCGTGGGGCTGACTGCTGACTTGAAGTCCTCAGCACGGTGGGAGGTCTCTCCCAGGGGTGCTGATGTCTCCCAGACTCCCCTGCTGGGGCTCCTGTGCCCCCTCCCCCAGGGAGACGCCCCCCAGGCCGCCGCCTGCCTGGGAGTGGGGACTGGCGGACAGCGGCCAGGCTGCCGCAGGGGGCGCTCGGCCACGGCTGCCAATCTTCCCCGGTTGCTGGGCTCAGCCTGAAGCATGGGCAGGAAGCTCTGAGAAGAAAAGAACAAAGCGGGCCAGGGGCTGCTGTGGCCTAAATTCACCTCCGTCTCAGTCCTCCCAGCAGCAGGGAGGCCGGGCAAGGGTGGTGGGTCACCGCTGACCGTGAGGGGAGCCTGGGGACTCGAGCGAGCCTGCACTTTCCCCCAGACCTCTCCAGCCTCAGCCTCTCCCCTTGCCCACCTCCGTGGGACCTCCTGCTCTGGGGTGGGCTCTGAGTGGGCCTGAAGACTAGGCAGGTAGGAGCTTCAGCCCCTGGAGGAGCACACGGCCATCTTCAGCAAACAGAAGGAACCAAGGCCAGGAGGGCTGCCACAGGTGGGCGGGGCCAGGGGCTGGGGGTCCTGGGCGAACACCAGTCCTTGGCTGTGCAGTGCGGGAGTGGGCACCAGCAGGGACCCACCTGGAAGCACCTCTGCCAGCGATCTATGTCTGCAGGGGAGAATCTGGTCCAGGTTCCCTGAACAGCAGCCACCACCTTGGACTGTATTAACAGAGGCTGAGCCTCAGAAAAAGGGAGGGGATGATTCAGGTGGGCCCTCCCTGGTCGGACTGCTAGGTTCTTCTGTGTGCGTCTCAGGGAGGAGTGGCCCACAGGAACGCCCTGTGAAGGCCAGGGCGGTGAGCTCTCCCCTCGTCCTTCAGGGGATTGACAGCGTGAGCTCCAGGCAGGGTGGGGAAGGGGAGGCGTGGCGCTCGCAGCCCAGGAAAAGGCAGAGCACACACTGAAGGGGGTGGGCTCCTCAAAGCACCTGGAAGCTTCCAAGGGGACACAGTGGTGTGGCATCCCCGTAAGAGGAGAGGGGATGTCCCTGACCCTCGCAGGCAGGTCTCCCACAGAGATCACGGCGTGGGGTCCAGGGCTATGGGTGCAGCAAAGGCTCCCTCTCCCCCCACCCTTTGCTCATGCCTCTGCCCATGCCCCTGCCCTGATGGGTCCCTGGACTGGGGCCCCAGCTGAGCTGGAATTGGGTCGGGTATCCCCAGGACCTGTAATCCAGCACCTTGGCCACATCTGAGCGGGCATCACCTGCAGGGAAGTGGGGCCTGCCCGGTCTACAGGCCAAGAAGGCTGAAGCACAGTGCGGCTGGGGCGTCACATGCACACAAGGAGCTCAGCCTCACTGGGAGGGGCGCAGCCTCTACCTCCGACCTCCCACCCCAGCCCGGCTGACCCGAGCTGGTTCTGTGTGCAGTACGAATCCTTCCTTTCGCCAAGAAAAGGCAGCCCTCACTCACGTGGCACCTTCACGGGCTCTCTGGTGGGCCGTCTTAAATGCCAGCCAGTCTGGCCCTGGGCTGCTCACCGCTGGGTGGGGGGCACATGTTGGCACGCTCTGGGGAGAGGAGGCTCTGATCTCGCAGGACCACTCTCAACAGAGCCCGGTCCTGCACTCCTGGGTGTGTGGGGTCCATGGAAGCCCGATGCCGTTTTCCAGCTGGACTGTGCCCGAGGCTGGCTCTGGGACACAACTGAGCATAACTGCCACACAAGGTCCACCAGCTCAGCCTGGCCTCGGGGTCCTCTCCAACCAGAGAGAGGGGCACTGAGGACACAGCAAGCGTGGACCCCTGAGGACGGGCAGTGTCCTTCCACGCACCCAGCTGCACGGCACCAAGCCAGCGACTGGGGGCCTGGCTGGGGCGTCCCGGTTCCCCTAACCCTTGGACTTGCAGCACCCCACGACTGGCTGTGGGTACTCGTTTCTGAGACCAAGGTCACAAGAGGAGCACCTGTGTGATGGTCAATTTATGGGGCCACAGGAATCCCAGACATTTGGCCAGACATGATTCTGGGTGCATCTGGAAGGGCGTTTCTGGATGAGAGTAACATCTGAATCAGTCCGCTCAGTAACAGCGATCTTGCTCCCCAGTGGGTGGGCCTCGCCCAATCAGGTGAAGGATGGGCCGAACAGCTCAGAAGGCTGACCCTCCTCGAGTGAGAGGGAATTTCTCCTGCCTGATGCCTTCAGACTGGGGCATTAGATTTTCTTCTGCCTTCTGACCCAAACTGAAACATCTGCTACTTCCCTGGGTCTCAAGCCTGCTGGCTTTCTGAGTGGGACTCAACCACCGGCTGTCCTGGGTCTCCAGCTTGCTGACGCACCTGCAGATCTTCCTACTGCTCAGCCTCCGTGATGGTGTGAGCTGACTTCTTATAAGTCTCTCTCTCTCTACGCATATGTGTTTATGCATATATGTGTGTTGTACACAGGTACACATGCAGCAGGAACCTGACCAACACACCTGGACGGAGGCTGTTCCCTGTTCGTGCCGCGATCACTGACGAGGGCCCGGGGGCTGTGATGAGGGCACAGGTGTCACAGGCAGCCCCAGCCACTCCCCTCTCTGTGCCTCGGCTTCCTCGCCTGTAACAGGCTGATGATGGTGCCCCTCGCAGGGGTTATGGTGGAGACCGAGTGAGACAAGGCTCTGGAGGGCTGAGAACAGTGGCAGGTGTGTTGATCACCAACAAATGTGAGCTGTTACTGTTCACAGCACAGAGCTCTGAAGAGAGAGGCCTGACGCCGGGAATGCAGTGATGCCGGGGCCCCAGACCCGGTACCAGGCCAGGAGGAAACGGCACAATCCCCTTTCCAGGAGCCATCCACTGGGAAACCAAAACTGTCTGGCGGAATGAGGCTGAGGGGCTCCAGACAGAGCTGGGAAGACCAAAGGGACTGCAAACATCACCCCTCGGGGCCATGGAACAGAAACTCGGACGTCAGACGTGCCATGTGGGCTGCGGCTGGCACCGCAGCTGGTTTGCTCCATGGCTGGGGGTCCGGGCTGGTGGACGTCCTGCAGTAATTATGCTCCAGTGACATCCCAGAACCAGCCTCGGCCACACGGCAGGTGGGAAATATCTCGCAGGACGACATGTGGGAACACTGGGCATGGGAGCTCCGCGGACCCCTTTCCCGGCTCCACCTGGCACGTGCTGCCCCCTTTCGTTTGGTGTTGACATTGCACCCCCCCAGGGCTGAAATGGAGAAGTGTGATCGCAGGTCTGGGTTAAAATAACTAAACTTACGCCAAGAACCAACTATTTAAAAGACACACTATAGAAGCCACATATCCCAGGGCCACCCGCTTAACCTACAATTCTGCTGCTTCCTCCTTAATGCCCAGCTGGCTTCAGACTCCACAAAACCCCTCCCTTGCCTCATCTGGGTCCGGGTGAAGCCGCCTTTCTCAACTGCCCCCACACTACAGGAATCTCTCCTCTGCAGGGACCGAGGCTCCAGATCTGGGGCTGGAGCACCGACTCTATCCAGGACGCAGCCAAGGACTGGCCTGGGAGCCGCCCCCTCTGCTCCTCGAGGCTGGAGGGGGAAACAGAGCCTCGCTGGGAATGGCCGGTCTCTCGGGACCACTCAGCCTTCAGATGGGCGAGTTTCCCTGCCCCTTGGAGCCACAGAGGACTCACAGAGTGGGAGAACGCTGCCTGAGTCCGATGCTCAGGGGGCGGGTGGGACATGACTCTCAGACTCAAGCACTGGACGGTGAAACCTCAGGCGTCCTGCCCCCACCTGCGAATGGCTGGCACGTGGCTTCCCTTAAAAGAATCTGCACCGGCTGGGGGACATGGGCCCCTGACACCCAAGCACCGAGCACTGGCCCAGCCCCTCGGCGCCCTCACAGCAGGGCTTCCAGGAGCCCTGGCGCTCATTCTTACATGGCACGGGGGGCAGGGCTCACCGGGGCTTCGTCACAACTTGAGTGCACGGAGGGGGCCTGGCTTCATGGATGTCCGGGGTGAATACACCCTGCAGGTATAAACTGAAAACTCCCCATTCTGACACAGAAGCAGCTCCCACCAGTGTGCATCCACTCCTGAATCACGTCCTTTTGGGCACCCGATACCAAAGGAGTTGGGTGGGGGGCGGCGGGCACCACGCCCCACCCCCCACCCCGTCCAGGGTCTGAGAGGATCCTGGGTCTTAGAAGCAAAAAAGACCTCAGGCGTTCAAGCGCTCCATTTCCCCGCCCTCTCTCCCTTTCACAGATGCAGTCACTGAGGCCCGGAGAGTGAGCTGAACTGCCCAGGGCCACGTGGCTGGTTGGTGCCAATTCCGACTCCCAGCTCACCCAGGTCAGCCGCTGCCCACTGCCTCCTTGCCGCAGCCCCGGCCTTCTGGGCCCCGCAGCCTGCAAGACCCCGGGACCCCTCTGGGTGGATGGGCCGCCCTCCTGGCCCCCAGGTCCTGTGCTCCCACCACGCCTCCTGCAGCCTGATCCCTTGAGCACCCACTGTGTGCCATCCCACTGCCCTCGCCCTCCTGCAGGGGGCAGGTTTTACTCATCAGGTGGAGGCGGTCTGCCCTTCTCCTGCCTGGAGCCAATGGGGTCTTCTCGCATGGTTCCCAGTTCCCCTGAAGCCTCCAGGTCGAGGCCTTATTCACCACTGACTGGCCAAGCAGGCAGCTGCTGGGGCGGGAATGGGAACTCTGCCTTCCGGGCCCTTCTGGGATAGCCAACCAGCAGCCCCCACTGCCCCCAAGTCAGGCTGTGGGCGGCCCAGTCACAGCCCCTACCTGCCCCTCCCCAGTGGCTTCTGGGGAAACCGGTTCTGTCACCAGTCATGCGTCGGAGAAAGTGGCCCTGCCGGTCGGTCGGGTGGGACCAGGCTGGTGCTGGGAGGAGTGCCCCCTGCCTGTCCTGCCGCGGTAAGGACAGTCCAGAAAGGTGACCTGACAGCTCAGGGATGTGGTCCCCGAGCCTCCAGCCCCTCTGCTCTCTGGACTGCCCAGCCCGCCATCCCAGCCCCAAGCAAATCCCCCTGGAGGGCGACCGGCTTCCTGGTGCGAAAGTCAGTGTGACATCAGCCTAAGCCATGAGACATGGGGGCCCCACCAAGGGCCCCCAAAGAGACTAAAACAGAAATGAGCAGGAAATGCAAACACATGTTGACAAGCAACGTGCACGCGCGTTCCCGACAGCCCAGAAGCAGAAGCGGCCCAGACAAGCAGCGGCCGAGCAGTGGATAAGCAGCCCGCGGTCCGTCCGCACAGCGGAGTACCACCCGACTTGAAGAGGGGTCAGTCCTGAGCCGCACCACCACCAGGAACCGTCTAGAAGGCACCATGCAGAAACAGTGACGGACGCTGTTTCTTTAAAAAAAAAAAAGAATTTTCATGACATCGTATTCCCACTGATCACAACCACAGCGGCCAGCGACCCTGCCAGACTCCGGCCAATCTTGAGTTCCACGGCAAGGACCCACAGCCCTCTTAATGGGAGCGCGGTCAGCACGCCCACCCATTCTACGGGCACCAAATGGCAGTGCCCAGCCAAGTCCCACCACCACGGTTGTCCAGTGGAGGCACTGAGGTGGAGAAGGGCCCAGAGACCCCACAGCCCTGGGTCCCCGAGGTCAGGTCCTCCCCAGCTCCATCAGGGCTGAGACACAGCCCCCGGGGAGGGGTGAGAGGCGGGGCTTGTGCTCCAAGTTCTGAACCTGGGCCTGTCCCTGGCACACTGGTCACACCATGAAATGACAAGTCCCAAGGCACGAAGGTGCCGTGTGAACAGAAGGTGACAGCTAAAAATGAGACCAAGAGTGACGGGGATGCAGCGACCATGTGGAGGCCGGCCCTGCGTCACAATGTGTCCCTCTGGGTTGGGATGAGCTTTACAGACACCTGCCTGCCAGGCCGGGTCCAGACAGCCCGCTGCCCCTGCGTCTCCGCCTGCCGTCGGGGACGCCCCAGGGAACCCAGCCTGCCAGTCAAACGCTCTCTCCGCCCATCCCTCATTCACCCTAAAATGCTTCCTCTTGGTTTCGAGGGACAGCCCCAGCCCAGCCCCCGAGGGCGGTGCCCAAGGGAGCTCCCCAGCCCCACAAGGGGGTCACTCTGGGGCATAAGAGGGGCCCACATGCAGAGACCACAGGGCCGCCCCGTCCAGGCTGTCCCTCCAACTGGGGCAGGAGGTTTGACATCACTACCCCCCGAGTGGAGGCCAGTGCCCGGTGACTTCACCCGGCAGGACCTGGCCCCAGGAGACAGAAGGCCTCAGCTCCCTCCCCCTCTGGAGGTGAGAAGTCACGTCACCTGCTGGCTGGAGAGGCGGCTGATGAGGGAGGGCTTCACCGGTCCCGAGGCTTCTTGGAAAGAACTAACAAGAGGGGCTGGGTCGGTGTCCCCGGGCGGCCGCAGCAGGGGACCGCACGCTGGGGGTTTAAACAGCAGAGACAGATGGTCCTGGGGTTCTGGGGGCCAGAGTCCGGAACCAAGGAGAGGCAGGGCCGCCCCTCCGGAGGCTCTGGGGGAGGAGCCTTCCTGCTCTCCCAGCTTCTGGGGGCTCCAGGCGTTTTGACTTAGAGAAGCCGCCCTCCCACCTCTGCCTCCGTCTTCACATGCCCCCAGCCAAGTGTTCGTGTCTCAGGCCTCCCTCTCCTCTCCCGTCTCTCTGAAATCACTGATTTAGGGCCCGTCAGATAACCCCGGATGACCTCAACCAAGACCCTTTGCTTAGTCACACCTGCAAGTCCCCAGTTCCAAGTAAGGTCACATTCACGGGTTTGGGGTCTAGACCGAGACACCTTTTAGGGGTCACCATTCAACACACCACGGAGTTTCTGGGGCGCCCGGCTCAGCCCCGCCGAGAGCTTTGGGGTGGGGTGAGGGGGGACCGCCACGTTGCAGCCACCACGGGAAGGTAACACAGCAGTCCCCTTGGCCTGCAGGAGCCCCAGTGGCCCCCAGCCCCTGCTTGCACCTGAGCAGGCCCCTTCTCACCTGGGCCAGGCTGACACCAAACAGCGTGCCCCCGTCCCATCACCCTCAGCACGGCCGCCTTTCACTCCGTTACCCCTTTGATTAAGCCCAGGCCCCTGACGCAGCCTCAGCCCCTCCCACCCTGGCCCCTCCACCTCGGGGTCCCCAGAGAGCCCTTGGGAGGTGTCAGCTCTTCTGCCCCTTGGCAGCCCCGGCACCAGGTTCCACACGCCAGGCCACTTCATGCCTCCCTGCCTTTGGTCTCCTGGATCCTGGGGCCAGCAGTGCCTCCCTGCTGCCCCACACCCTCCTCCTGGCACCTGGCACTGGCCCCAGCACTCAGCTCAGCGTCACCCCGAGCACTGGATCTTCCAGTGAGCCAGAACTGCCCCCCGCATGCTGGGCCCGGCCATGGCTTCTCTAGAGCTGGGGGGCTCCGATCTGGCTCCAGCCCAGCACTGGCTTGGGACCCTGAGGCTGGGGATGGCCACGTCCTTGCAGCCTGTGCATCCCAGGGTCCTGCCAGGAACAGCAGTGTGCTCTCAGGGGCCAAATTCTCCAGGAGCTATCACAGACTCAAGCCCCAAAACCCCGAACCGACAAGAACCGAGTCATTCAGAGCACCGTGCACATTTCACACGTATGGCCAGCTCGGCGGGGGGGGGGGGGGGGCGCAGCTGACCAGGTCTGGAAGGGACGCAGGCCTGTCAACCTTCTAGGACTGGCGGTGGTCCGTCGTGTGGTTTCCTTATGTTGTTACTGGAGGAAAGTCACACGGCCCAGGGGTGCTCCTGCACCACTCGGGTGGGCTGGGCTGGGCTGTCCAGGGACTCACAGTTAGAGGGCACGCTCTGAACGTGGTCACCAGGTGCAGCTCTACCTGTGAATCGAGGACACGGAGGGGGCACTGCCCACCGCCCCACCTGGGCGGGGCCAGCCCGCGCCCTCGGCCCTGGAGCAGGCGGCCTCAGCCTCTGCAGGGCCCGGGCCAGGAAGGGGAGGACTGCAGGGCATCAGGGGAGGGGGACTGCCTGTTTGCTCATGTGCCCTGTCACCTCTTTCTGCCCCTCCTGTCCCGCCGAGGGGCTGGGAGTTTAGACCCAGCTCAGCTGAGAACAGAGGGGCCTTTGCTCCAGTGCCCCCACACCCGGTGATGAATATAGACCACGCTCCTCAGAGAGGAGACGGGGTGCACACTGGGCAGGTTGAGGCCTGGAGACCAGGCGGGGAATTGGGTCCAGGCCCCAGTTCTGCCCCTGGGATTCCCCTCTGCCCGGCTTCAGTTTTCCCAAAGGCAAAACCAGAGAGACAGACGTGCGGGCTGAGCCCTTCCCCCAGCTCCAAGCGAGAAGAACGATCCGCGGGGTCACAGGAAAGCGCATCTGTGCAGACGGTGGGCACCTGTGACCGGAGGGGAACTCACCCCGTCCCCCGGCACTGGAGGTGGGTGTCACCCTCCTGCGGAGCCCCGACAGCCTGCCCTCGGGAAGGCTGTGAGGCCTCAGCAAAGCTTCTCCACTGACAAAGCCCTGCCCAGGGGCTGCAGCGGCTCAGGGTCTTGAGGGGCCCAGGTGACGCAGGCAGAGACCCTGGGAGGAGGGGCGCTGGCCGCAGCTCTTGGGGGTGGATGTGTTCGACGCCCTGTGTCCCCAGCGGGCTGAGCACAGCTCCTGCCTCTGCCGGTCAACCTGACCTGACCGAGCACCCAGGCGGGCCAATCACAGCCCAAGGCCAGCCCAGGGTGACAGACAGGCCTGCTCCTCAGGCAGAAGGGCCCCGCTTTCAGGCTGCTCCCCTGTGCCCTGTGGGTCAGCCCGGCGGACATCCTCTCAGGGCACAGCCCTGCAGATGGACGGACGGACGGACGGAGGGCAAGGTGCAAGGCCTCTCTGGAGGCTAGTCTGTGAACACGTATCAAAATGTCAAGCACTCATGTCTCGGAAGCCAATGATCCAACTTCCGGAAATTTACTACGGAGCATAAAATCCGTATAATCGATATCTGTGCCAAGAGCCACGTGTGGGAGGGTTCGCTCTGCGGCGCTGTTTATGGAGAGAAGATAGCCACCCACAGGCAGGTGGCAAGTGAACGAAGGGACGTGGGTGCAGCAGATGCTAAACGTGGCCACAGAGTCCACGCCCCTGCCACGGAAGGATGCCCAGAGCGACTCCAGGGCACAGCGATGGAAACGATCAACCTGTGAGTGTGTAAACCAGCCCGTGCGACGGGGGCGTCTCTGTCTCGTCCGCATCTCCACGTGAGCAGGCGCTGCTTTTACTGAGGAAAACGCACCCAGCAGAGCCCTTGTAGGCCGAAAATAGGAAGAAGCAAGAGCTGCTGGCCTCGTGGGGGACAGAGGAGATCTGGCACCAGACTCGGGGGAGACAGTCTTCCAAGGGCAGGCGGCCCGAGGGCCTGGGAGGAGCTTGAAGACTGAGGTCCCTCCCGCCCACCTGGACCCCCTCTCTGGGAGCTGACACCCCCAAGCTGCCATTTGCACGTCCCCCACCACCTCCAGGCCAGAGTGGACCAGAGCCTGCTCTCCAGACTCCCACGGCTGCCCCAGCCTCCCCGAGAGGCCCTCAGCTCCCAGCACCCCCAGCCTGGATGGTCTCCGGCCTGGGGCCACTCCCCGGGCTGCTCCCCCGGTTTGAGCTCTTCGTCACCTGTTCTTCGCACAACCCCCCAGTTCTTAGAACCTCTGCTGCGGGTCTCCGCCGTTCCTGGGGCAGGACTCCAGGGCGGGGCACACGGCTGGTCCCTGCCCCCTAGTGCCCAGGCGGCACTTGGAACTCTAATGAGAGCGCTTCCTGGGCAGGGGCACCTGACCCCGCGGGATGTGTACACACTCGGTGCTCAGTAACCAGACTGAGCTTTCCCTTCAGAGCTGCTCCTGGAGCAGGCCCCGAGGGGCTGAGAACAGACTGGGGGGCCCAGGCAGACGCTGGGGACCCATGGCCCGGAGCCCACCCTGGGGCTCCGCCAGGGAGAAAGCAGCGCCCGGAGTCCCTCCCGGGGGGTCTTTGGGGAGGGTGGGTTTGACCTCTCTGGGAACTCCTCAAGGTCAGGGAGGTGTCCAGAGTATGAGCTTCCAGAACCTCCCCACTGCCTTCTGCTCCCCAGTGCTGTGTGTGGGCGCCCATGGGGCCCTGTCCTGGGAGCCCTGCACAGACAGACCTGGAGGGGAGCCTGGGGGAGCCCCCCCATGACACGCGCTCTGCTGGCAGTTATAAAGGCGGGCGATGGAAGAAGGAGAAAGAGGGGGGTGTGGAGCAGGAGGTGAGCACAGAGGCCTATTTTAAGCCCGGCTCAGGGAGGTGGGATGCTGCCATGTCCGGGGTTGGCTCTGGTGGCAACGGGGCATCAGGGGAGCCTGGGTTACACCATCGTCTCTGCTTTGTGTGCATTTCACTTTCTTCATGATACAGGTGGAACAAGGCGAGGCTTAAAGCGTCCTCTTGAAGGTTTAAAGGGGGAATTTAATAAAAGCCCTAAAGCAAGAGAAGAAACGCACCAACATTGGAGCCCTGTCCCCCAGTCCGGCTCAGAGGTTAGAAGACTGAAAACAAACGGGCGCCTCTGAGGGTGCTGGAAAGGCGGCCGCCCGCAGATCAGAGCTGCCCACGGAGGAGAAGCCAGAGCGCCCCCGGGACGGGAGGGTCAGAGGTGCAAGGCGAGGCCGAGGCCGAGGCAGCCGGGCGATGGGTAAGCGGAGCCGGCCACCACCCCCGCCAGGACTCTGCTCCTCGGCCCTCCCTGCCCGCCAGGCTGCCGCGTGGCTGGCCGCCCGGCTCCAAGACTGGGCAGCCTGTGGGGATGGTTCACGGCCAAAGAGCAGCGCTGGTACCCACTTCCGCTGGGAGCACATGGCAGCCTACCCAAGCTCCGAGTTCTACATCCTCCGGGACAGTCAAGGAAGCAGCCCGGCCAGCAAGAGGTGAGGCCACGTGCTGCCCGGGTCCGACCACCAGTGGGCTGGTGACATGAGCCCGCAGCCCTGCTCCAGAACTCACCAGGCTCCCCCAAGGCCAGGGCAGCCCCCCGCCCTGCTCCCTTTCTTCATCTGTGGTCATCAAGGCGGCCCAGCTCTCGCTTATGGGCCAGCAAGTGGTCACTGCCCTGGCCAGGCGCCAGGCAGCTTGGGGCACCGCCGGCCTGTTCGCTGGGCACTGCCGAGTGTGCCCTGAGTGCCAGGGGCTGGCACACAAGCATGCGAGGCCCTCGTACTCCCTTTCCACCCTGACTGCTCACCATGCACAGACACACACACAGACGCAAATCAGGGATGACGCAGGGGTCTGAACCTAACCAGCCGCCGAGCCCCATTAGTGTCGCTCAGGCTTCCGAGTGGACCCTCCTGTCCGGGCTGTCAGCACCCCAGGACCAGGGCTGCAGGACGAGGGAGGGGCGAGCCGGGGGCAGCTCCCACCACAGAGAAGCAGCCAGGAGTCCCTCTCAGGAAACAGGCCCGAAGCCCCTGGGAAGGAGACGGTGCTTTTCCCTTCTGAGACGGCTCTTTTCAGTGTTTTTTGGTTCCCATGTAAACACAGGAGACGCCGGCACAGCTGCTTCCCCCAGGTTCTCGCCCCAGGGCCTGGGGCCAGCTGAGACCGGGAGCCCCCAAGGGTGGAGCGATGACCAGGCTCGGGGTGGGCACGCCCGGGGCATCCAGGCTTGGCTGGCTGCTTTCGCAGGACACAGGATGCAGGGAGCCGTGGGCTGGGAGGGGCTCACGTCTCAGGGGCAAGTCAGCGGCCGGGAAACCAAGGACCAGGGGTCCCATTCCCGATGCCGGGGCCAGTGGTCCGTGCCCGGTGGCTGTGCGTGCTGTGAAAGATCACTGCGCAAATGCCGGTGCAGGGGGAAGAGGACACAGCCCTTCTCTGTGGGGGACGGGGGCTCCCGGGAGTCACACCCACGTTCACTCCCAGCTCAGCCCCAGCTGACACATCCCTTCTCTGTGGGGGACGGGGGCTCCCGGGAGTCACACCCACGTTCACTCCCAGCTCAGCCCCAGCTGCCTGGGCACCCGAGCCGTCCTTGCTCTCCAGTGGCCTCAGTGATCCCGTCTGTGAACCAAGGCAGCCCCCTGACCCCACACCCAGGATTGCTGGGGAGACAGTGTGACTGCATCTATGATGTCACCCCCACGCTCTCAGAGCACCATTCCCACTCCTTCCCACCACGTGGTCAGCCAGAGCCCAGCTTTAACCACCTCTTCTCCAGGAGTTGCAGCAAGTTTCAGGTCACTGCCTGCTGCAGCCACCCCATCCCGGTGCAGCAGGCTGGACGGTGGTTCCTCCACAGGTGTGTCGACACCCTCACCCCAGGCCCTGTGAAGGTGATCTTGGGAAAGACAGTCTCTGCGGATGTGACCAAGTGAAGACGAGGCCGCACTGAAGCAGGGGGGGCCCTGGTCCAATGACTGCGCCTTATACGAAGAGAACAGGACACAGAGGGACAGGAGGCCAGGTGACCACAGAGGCAGAGGCTGGAGGGACGCAGCCCCAAGTCCAGGGATGCCTGGAGGCCCGGAACTGGAAGAGGCAGGAAGGCTCCTCCCCCGGAGACTTCGGAGGGAACCAGCCCCGAGCACATTGATTTCAGACTCTGGCCTCCAGCACTGGGAGAGAACCAGTTTCTGTTGTTCTAAGCAGCCCAGCGTGGTCCTCTGTTATGGCTGCCCAGACACTTACACCGGGGGCTCAAGGCTGGGAGCTCAAGACTGGCCTGAACTGAAGGCGAAGGACGCTCCCAGGATGTGGCTGAGGGACGCTCTGCCACTGGGCACCGCCGAGACGGGAGGAAAGTGACTGCTCCACATGGCAGCCCTTGCAGACCTTGAACAAAGCTGACCCGGGTGCCTCATCCCTGGTCCCCGTCTCGGGCATGTCCAAACCCTGCCCCCAGGATAAGAGGGGCTGAGGGTGAACCAAGAATGCCTCCTGGCCCAGGCCCAACGGGGAAAGCTGGCGCGCCTTGGAGAGCAGCCCCTGACCCAGCAAACGCCAGCCCGTCCCTGCGGAGGGCTCTCCAGGCAGCGCGACGACGCCGTGCTGGGCAGCTGGGTGGCCCTGTCGCTGGGGTCCCCTCCCAGCCTCCGAGCGGCAGGCTCTCCATCCTACTCTGTCCACTCCTACAGAGGGGCTGGCTCTCAAAGCCCCGGCATTGGCCACTGACGCCCCCTCTGCCTCCGAAATGAGCACATCGCTGGTTCCCAAGATGTGAGCAGAGACTGGGTGAGACTGGGTGGCGCAGGGGGGCGTTAATCATCGCTGGTCCCACTGGGGAAGCTCCTCTCCTTCCAGCCTCCCGACTACGTCATGGGAGGGAGTCTGGGTCTTTACTGCGGCTGCATCACCGCTCGTCTCTCTACTGATGGAGGTCGGGTGGCCGCGGGTGCGAAGCGGCTGCAGACGAAGTGAGCTCGCAGGCAGCGCGGCGGCGGCTACAATTTTATCAGCATTTCGCGCTGGCCGAGCACATTTCTGTATTACCGGCTATTTATTACAAATGATGATTTTCTAACTGCAGCGACAATTTAAAGTTTCTCTTAGATACACATTTCCTGTAGTAAAAAGTGGGTGGACTTAAAAAGTCACATTCTAGGAGGGGGGAGGGTACAGCTCAGGTGTAGAGCGCGTGCCTAGCATGCCCGAGGCCCCGGGTTCAATCCCCAGCGCCTCCACTAAAAAATAAATAAATCAATCTAATTACGTCCCCCCACCCCCACCCCAGAAATAAATAAAAACTTAAAAAAAAAAAGCCACGTTCTAAAACTTGACACAGGAAAACCACAACGGTGGAAGGTGGGGAGCTGCTCCCAAAACACCAGAATCTGCCGGCCGGCCGCCCCTGGAGCCCGTCCGGGGCGCGCCCAGTCCCGGCCCCCCGGCCCTCCCTGACCCTCGCTCCCTCCGTCCTGATGACCTCATCATCCAAGGTGCGTCCCTGGGTCCGCCCTCGGGTCCTGCCTGCTGAGCCTCTCATCTGCAGCTCCCCTCCTCCCCTTCCTGTGCCTGACAGTTTATCCGAGGCACCGGCGTCCGACCTGCAAGGACCTCTGAGCCCTCCAGCTGGCGGGGCCCGTGAGGCATGGACCATCTCTGAGCTTCTGCACCTGAGAATGGCGCTGCCAGGTGCCTCGAGGCTTGTCCTGAGCGTGAACGGAACAGGTGCCTGTTCTACACCTGAAAGTCAGGGTACGCGCGATACCCACTGGCTATTGCTAATAACTGTGAGGATCCCTCTTGGGATTTGAACGAGCTGCAGAGCACAGCCAGGCAGCCTCTCAGTATCTCAAAAGATCCCACTGCAGTTCTGCTCATGACCCCCGACACAGCGCAGGTCCTCCCTCAGCGCCTACTCACTCTTGGTTTGCACACATTTCTAACAATCTTCTTCTTCATCTGGTTTCCTACACACGGGTGCACCCAAACCAGAAATACATTCTTTGTCTAAAAAGGAAATAACTGGCAACCCCTCCAACAAGAGAAGGTGTCTGAGGCCACTGAGCACAGGGACACCAGCCCTGCACGGGGCAGCGTCCCTTCAGGGGTCACAGTGGCATCACCAGGTAGGAGACCACATGGCAGGTTGGCCCCAGCAGGTGGCCTGGGGCCCCACCAGAAACTCGGCGCTCCGGACCCGGGCCGGGAAGTAATAAATGGCCACGTCGGGGAGAACAGGCCGGCTAGAAATAAACAGCATGTTCCTTGTGCTTGCGAGATTTAAAAATAAACCGAAAAGCAGACACAGTTTAAAAATAATGAACAGGGTGGAGGACAGTCATTTGCCTGGGTGTCTTCCTCCCATCATTCGTTAAACTGCAGTTTAAAAATCAGCCGCCAGCCTGGCCTGCAGCTCCGGCGGTCAGCGGGGACATGAGCTGGCGGGGCAGCTCCTGAGGGACCCACGGGGTGTGGAAAAAGTCTTTTTTCCCTTTCCTGCTGCATTTGGAGGCCTCAGTAGCGCTCCAGAGAGTGGAGGCGCTGTAGATGAACCCCGGGAGGTCGGCCCTGCTGGGTGCCCCGGGGCCCACCGCCGCCTCCTCACAGCGCCTCCGCTCTGCTGAAACGGCATCCCTCCTGCAGCTGAGGACCTGCTCCTCCTCCCGAGCTCGGGGCTGAGGTCTCCACGTGCCCCATGCCGCACGCAGCGGGCATCTGTCAGGTCTGGTGACAGGGAGGGGCGGGGGACCCCTGGGGCAGACCCTCGCTGGCCAGCTCCCAGGACTCAGGATTATTGGCACAGAAAGGTCTCTGAGTCTCGGGACAAACAGCCCACTAGTGCCGCATCCCCTTCACCCGGCCTGAAGGAAAGGTCACGTTTGGTTTCCCAGCGGCCACTGCGGACGGTGTTTGCTGGACTGGACCACAGGGCAACGGTGATGGGAAAGCAGATCCAGGCCCGGGATGCTGGGGCCGAGAAGGACGGCCCGGCAGGTGGGATGGCCAGCGAGCAGCAGGACCTGACGGCAGCAGGTTGCTGGCCCTACAAACCTCCTGCCTGATCGAACTTCCCGCCCACAGGTGGAGCTCAGACCCGGGAAAGTGCGCCTGGTCTGTGTGTGTGAGTGCTGCGGGGCGTGGGCCTCTAGGCTCCACCCCAGGTCCGGGCACTGGGAATGCTGGCTGAGCCAGGGCGCCCAGGCCAACATAAAACAGCCAAGGTTCGAGGGGATGAAACCTGAAAACACACATCCGTGGGTGTAAAACACTCCGCTCGCCTCAAAATGTTACTCCCGGCAAACATGTGCTCATAGGAAGTAAACGTAGAATTGTAGACCAGGAACCCGCTGATGAACCGTGCCGGGGGCCATGGTCATGGTCATTCCATTGCCCGCTCTGATGGGCTGCACTGTGTCCCCAAATCCATGTGCTGGAGCCCTGGCCCTGGTACCCCAGAACATGACTGTACTTGGAGATGGGGCCTCTAAGGAGGTGATTGAGTTAAAATGAGGTCACTGGGGTGGGTCCCAATCCCCTAGGCCTGGTGTCCTTACAAGAAGAGGAGATCAGGACACAGACACACACAGAGGGACGACCACGTGAGGACGTGGGAGAAAACGGCCACCTCCACGCCGAGGAGAGAGGCCCCGGGAGGAGCCGGCCCCGCCCACCCCTGGGCCTCGGATTCCAGCTCCCAGGATGGGGGACAGTGACTGCCTGTTGTCTACGCCCCATCTGTGGCGTCTGTTACAGCAGGCGGAGCTGACACATACACACACACGAGCAGGCTTCCCGAGATGGACAGTCAGCACCCAGCGCCCTTGGGAGAAGGGGCATCTCCCTGGTCACACCCGGGGAGTGGGGAGATGAGGCTTCTCTCCCAGGTTGGACACCGGGCACAGGGCATCCCCAAGTCCTGCCGGGGCCACCTCCCAGCTGCTAGATGCTCCCGGGGTGGCCCCGAGCACGTGAAGGGCGGGTGCACCAGTGTCATCAATGCTGCTTCGCACCCAGGCCCCAGGGGACCACACAGCCAGGCCCCAGCCCTCCCGCCCGCTGACCTGCTTCCCCGGAGCAGCTGCATGGAACGCCGCGGCCGGGGCCCAGGCCTGCGCAGTCCATCCTTGGCACGGTGGGGCTGTGCGTTTTCACCGGGGGTGCCTCTGTGCTCTAAGCAGCTGCGGGCAGAACCTGCAGACCCCTCGGCCAGACCCTGGCCTCCCTGGACCCTTGTCATCTCAGGATCAGCCTGTTCCTTTCCCAGCTTCGCTGAGGTATAACCAGCAAGGCAAAGGGTAAGATACTGGAAGGGTACGTCATTTGATTTGATACACGACCCACTGAGGAAGGATTCCTCCATCTGGCTCACCAGCACACCCACCAGCTTCTGTATTTACCTGTTTTCTCTAGTTCCGCTCTCGGTGAACTTCAATTATACGACACTGTTACCAGTTACAGTCGCCATGTTGTACACGTGGTTCTTGTTTTTAGTGAACAGAATGGCCTGGTCACCGACAGACCCCTGGGGACTGGGGCAAACATCTTTGTATTGTGTGTTTGGGGAGCAGCCGTTCAGCCTCTGAAGGCAGAGCGGGGAGAAGGGCTTCTCCCTCCAGCCGGACGGATTCGAGAGGACAGACGCGGTGAGCGGGCTCCCGAGGCCAGGAGCGCTGACGGACATGCTAAGAAAGTTCATCCCAACCCCATGCAGCGTGTGAGCTGGGAGCCTTGCTCTCCCAGGAGATGCAGCCCCTGCCCACCCATCCCCGGGGGTCCTGGGAAGAGCCCCTCACTCTCACTTCCGGGAGGAGCTTTCAGCTTCACACTCACTGGGTGTCTGTCCCCAGCCCTGCTGCTCAAGGGGAAAGGCCAGCACCCCACGTGTGCCGGGGCGCCGGCGGTGGGCCCGCAGCCACATCTAGTCGGGCTGCTCACGTGCCCACCCTGGGACCCCCGGGCCCCACCGCAGGCCCATACCCCTGAAGAGAACCCACCTCCCGCCCCAGGAGACCCAACACAAAACACGCTCCACGGATAAAACGGAAACAACTCGACACCCTTCAACAGGGGGATGGAAATAAGTCGTGACTTATCTATAGAAAGCAAGGAAAATGAACGAGGAATTGGCACCTGTAACCGCACGGCTCAAGAGACATTGTCAAAGGCCGAGCGTGAGGGTTTCTGCACCTCCTCTGTGACTCCGAAGTCACAGGAAATGAGCAGGGGTGTGCAGGGAGCGCTGCAGTCACACGACATCTGTCACAGGGCCAGAGGAGTCTGCATCTGCTTGTGGATTCATCCATATATAGCAGGAGCGCGAAAACACACTGGGGACGAGAGCTGGGCACCCGGGGGTGGGGTGGGGACGGCGGTCAGGGGCTGGTCCTGATCTGGAACTTTCGACTTCTTGGCCTGAAGCCAGCAGAGCCAGAGTCATGACCTCGATGAACCAGGACTGGTTTTATTTTTTGGTGTGGTGCCCGAGTGTCAACCTTTCCCAGTCATTAATCATTAATCAAAGCTTTAATTCATGATAAGGAGTTGGTCCCTCCCTGCTGGAAGGGCTGGAGGATTGGCAGAGCCTCACCCAGACCAGGGCCGTTTGGCTGTGGCATCTCTGGGGGCCAGCTCTGCGCTTCAAACACATCCTCCTCTTGCCTCCGAGGCCAGCACTGAGGTGGCCCATTTCACAGATGGGAAAACTGAGACCTGGAGCTTAAGCGACTTGCCCGGGGCCCCCTGGCTAGTGATGTGTCTGAGTGGGAAGGGGCTCCCACTTGGTGTTTGGACCACTGAGCCCACGCTCTAACCACCACGCTGCCAGGCATCCACGTGGTCAGACAGGTCACTCCAGAGCCTCCATGGGAAGTCAGGGCCACCTCTTCTCCAGGGACAGTGCTTACAGACTTGGGCATCCGGCTTAACGAGCTCTGGCGACCCGCCTGCCTCCACCTAAACAAAACACCCAAACCAGACAAACAGAAGCAGCAGCTCACTGACCCGCCAAGAAAGCGAGTGACATCTCCCAGCCAGTGGCAAGGCGCAAGGGCTTGGCCAGGGGCCGCGACCCGAAGGAGCTGGGCCAGCGGCCGGAGACTTGGCCCCGGCCCGTGAGGAGAAGGGACGGTCTTGATGGAAGAATGGACAAAGAAGTGGTGGCAGCCGGGGGGTACTACTCAGCCACGAGAAACGAGGAGAGCCCGCCGTCTGCACAATGTGGATGGACCTCGAGGCCTGACGCCATGTGAAGCAAGGGGGGTGGAGAAAGACCGAGACCGTCCGCGGAACATGAAAACCAAACAAAAAACCGAAGTAAATGGCCAAACTGAACCACAGCTCCAGAGAACAGAACAGCGGTTACGGGGGGAGGCAGGGGTGGGACTTGGGTAAAGGGGACAGCATGGCGACAGGTGGGACCGCTTCTCGGTGGTGCGCACACGGCAGTGTACACTGAGGTGGAATACAATGTACACGTGAAACTGCAGGCAGTTATGAACCAACGTTGCCACAACTAAAAATATTTCAAAAATTAAATGTAGTGTATTTCTGGCAAAAAGGGGGCAGATAAGGGGTGAGGTGGGCGCCCACCCACAGACAAGGTGCCACCGGCCCGGGGTGCGCTCCCCAGACGTCTGGTATTCCCTGCACGCCACCAAGTGTCACCCCGCCACGGGGGCTGAGTCAGTGCCCCAGACGGAGCCAGGAAGGGCTTTCCAGGCAAGGATCAGCATATGCTGAGGCAGAAAGGTGCGGAGTGACATCAGAGCGAGCACCTGGCCTTCTGGGAGAGCAGAGCAGAGGACGGCGGCACGGCCCAGGCCTGAGAAACTCTCACTTCTGATCAGGCAAAGGAAGCCCAGCCCAGCCGGCCCTGCTCTGGGCAGCTGGGAGGCTCTCCCTCAGGACGAGGCTGGGCTGTTGCTGACGGCGGCACACGCTGCCAGGGAGGTCTGCGTGGGAAGGAAGGCTGCACTCAGGACTCGGCGGGGGCCGGGCGGCCGGGCTGAGCGCTGAGCCTGCCCCATGCAGGGAAACTCTAAGCCGTCTTCCTGGGAGAATGCTTACATTTCTGGGTCAAGGTGTCACTTCTTGCAGCTCCAAAGTCTCCCAGCCTCATGGGGCCAAGCACTGGGTCTCTTCCCAGCAGCCTTTGGGATCCTGCCCTTTAGGACTTGCCCACAGGGTCCTGCCCTTCAAGGCTGGCTCCTGAGGCTCAGAGGCAGCATCGAGGCCTCAGAGCGGGGGCCACTTGTGCCCTGATGCGGGAGCCCAGACCAGAAGCCCAGTGTGGGTGGGCTGCAGTGGGCGGGGGCTCCAGGAGCAGCAGGTAGAGGATGCCAGGAGGCCACCAGGTCCCGCAAAGGGCTCGCGCTGGGCGGCCTGGAAAGCCCTCTCCCCGTCCTGCTCCAGGACGGCAGGGAGGCAGGGGTGAGGGACCGAGGGCGGCAGCAGGCAGCCGCTTTGGTGACACGAAGTCCTGTGTGGTGCCTGAGGGGAAAGGGGACAGATTTCTAAACACTGGTCTTGTGGCTTTCGCCCTTTTAAAAATTAGTGGCAACCTTTTTTTCCGTATAAAATTTGCTGGGTACCTCCAGGCTCTAAAACAGCTGGGAGGACCTGAGCCCTCCAGAGAACCCCGGCAAGGAACAGGGCATCTGGACTCTGGTTCCCGGTTTGGCCCGTCAGGGGCGGAGGCGGGGGTGGGCGGGGACGTAGAGCACAGGATGAGGGATCTGGGAGCCTCAGGGGGAGCCTTATGGATGGGGACACTGAGGCCCGGTGAGGACAACACTCTGGTCTTGCCATTCTCTGGGCAGTGGTTTCCTCCCAGCTTCAGTGGGAGCCAGGTGGACCCTGTGAGCTTTGGGGAGGGGAGACAGGAGGGCTCAGGTGAGAGTCTGCACTCAGTCAGAAGCCAGCGAATGAAGAGGCAGAGGCCCCTTCCTGTGGGTCAGTTTGCACCCAGGAGCCTGGCACACTGCACAGGGCAGCTGGGGCTGGGCGGGGCTGGAGCGCTCAGTCCCAGGGGCGGGGCACGCCCTATGCAGGTGCTCATCTCTGGGCTTTATTTAATTCCGAGTCCCAACTGCTCCCCCACCCCCCAGCACCTGAGGCCCTACTGTGCGCCCGGCCTCAGGCTGGTAAGGTCTGGTTCTCCCCCACTAGGAGCCAGACCAGAGTCACCAGCCCGTGGCCGAGGTCCCCCAACACCTTCATGTGAGACCATCTCGTGACCTGTGGGCTGCTGTGGGCCCAGCTGTTCAGACAAGGAAACACAGCTTTAGGAGGTAAAGAAATTGCTGGCCCTGGGACCGGGGTTAAGGATCCCTGAGACTTTCCCTCTGCCTGGCCTTCAAAGCCACTGTTAGTCCTGATGCCATCGCCCCTCAGACCCTGGCCAGCCTCTGCCCTGTCCTCCAGCCCCAGGTCTGCGCCAGGGCACAGGAGCCCTGCACAGCTCATCCAGCCCAGCCAGCAGGGGGAGGGGACAGGGTTACGCAGGAGAGCCCGTCCCATTCCTCTGGGTGGCTGAGTGCTGGCCAGAGGGGGCCTTGGTCAGGGCCACTGCAGATGAGGAACCAGAGGCGTCTTGGTGGGCGGGGGCTCTGTCCACGGCCGTCCCCGGCCCTGTTCTCGGAGCCTGGCACAAGATAGCCACACTGGCATGTAGGTTCCTGGGAGGTGTGGGGCTCCCCCATCCCTTGTCTTGGGGTGAGGAGCCTACAGGCCCAGTGCCCATGGGAGGACCAGGGTGGCAAGGGCCCCAGACCCCTGGGTGTCACCCCAAGGATGCCTGAGGACTGACAGTGAAGCTCGCCCCACCCCTAGCCCAGTACTCGCCCAGTCACGTCTCTGAAAAGCAGCAAAGGCATAAAAGCACATCCCGGAGACGAGACGCGTCAACACATAACCACAAAGGCCTCTTCTCTTCCCTGGGCTCTCTGACCCGGAACGTTCCGTCCTCATGTCTGCAGACCTCAGATGCAGTGCCTCCCATCCCCACTGCCCGGGCCGATTTGGGTGACTCCTGGCGGGGTTGGGGTGGGGGGTGAGGCTCATCCTACTAGGCAGGCGCATCCGACTTCCTGTCCCAGCGGCTCATCCTCCGGAGCCCTCCCTCTGGCCTCCTGGGGGAGCAGCTCTCCCACCACAGGGGAGGTGGGACAACGAGGGAGGCAGGACAGGGGACACAGCCACCAGAAGCCGCCCCTGCAGCCACAACGCAGTCCCAGTAGGACAAGACCCCGGCCCTTTAATGGACTCCCTGCCATATTCATCTCAATAGGTGGGCACAGAGCCCTCCCTGCTCACAGCTCCACTCCCGAGAACAGGGCTGGCCCTTTAAGCCACTTCCAGTGCCGTATTCACCCCAATAGCCGGGCATATCAATGCCACCACCTAATCCTTGGCAGGGACAACCTCTCCCAGAGTGGAAGCAGCTGAGAACGGAATCGTGGTGGCTGTGGCCAAGCTAGCGAGGAAAGGGACAAAGATGCCGCCCCTGCCTGCTGGAGGCTGAGGACCTGGAGGCTTCCCTCCATCCTGGTTGAGCAGCAGGCTTATCCCCGCTGGGCCATCACCCACTTCTGCCTTCCTGCGGACTTGCCTACACCCAGTCTCCAACCCTCCCTGGCATTGGACAAGGGAAAGGGACCCCTGGCTGGTCACACGAGTCAGCCTGGCCAGCGGCCTGTGGGATGGGGAATCCCCCAAGCCCCTTGTCACGTGCTCATTAAGCCTGTAAAACACCTCTAGAATTGGGTGGCATTGCTCAGTTGTGGGACCGAGACTTCCCCTTCAACCCTTGGTCCCGGCCAGAGTCAGAGCGGGCCTGGGCACCTAGGCCACCTCCACTCGCCCAGTTAACACTAGGCACTCCTCCAGGTAAGCCACTCTGCACTTGCTACTTCTAAGTTAGGAAGGGCAGGACTCCTGGGAAGGGCGCAAACCGGGTCCTTCCATCCGAGGACCAGAGAGGATGAGCCGGTCAGGTGTCCTGACTGCCGATGCTTGAGAAGCCAGAGACTGGCTGGGAGATGCACGATGGGGCAACCCTGGGCAAAGACAGTCAACAGCTTTGCACGAGCACAGGGCACCTACTGTGTGCCAGGCCCTGGGGCAGAGCCCTGAGCAGACATCCAGGCAAAGAGGGAAGGGTGACCCACATGCCAGCGGCGCCTGTCGTGGGGGTGGGCCTGGCCCTGGTCCAACCGCTTTGTCCATATTTTGTCACTCAACTGAACAGATACAGGATGGAGAGGATCTCAGGGACTAATGCGTCGGCTGCTGAGAAAATGAAACCCAGCACCTTAAAATGGACACTTCCGCTGGGAGCAGAGGGTCTCTCAGAAGTGCATCTCAGCAGGGATGTGACTCAGCACCCTGGGCACAAGGGACAGTGAGGCCTGTGATGAGAAAAGCCGGGTCTGGGGCTGGATGCCCGTGAGCTGGGGTGAGGAGGTGGGGAGAGCGGACAGAGGGGCAGGGACCCGGTCATCCCGGGCCTGGGAGGCGCAGAATGGAGTCTGGAATTATATTGAGACCAGTGTGACTTACAGAGGCCTCTAAGCAGGTAGGTTACGTGATGTGTATATTTTTAAAGCTCTCGCTGGCTGCTGGCCGGACGAGGACCAGAGGGGCAAGGATGGAGAGACTGTGGGATGGCTAGTGTGGCCCTCCAGGCAAGAGCCGGGGCGGCTGGAGGACAGCAGAGGTCAACCTTGGGGGAAGAATGGGTGTGAGGTCGGCTTGGGAGGTTAAGCGAAGCACTGGCTCTGAGGTTTCTCATAAAGGCACTGTGGGTACCCTAGATCCCTTGGAACTGGCCAAACAGACTCACGTCCTGAGCGGTGGGGACTGTCTCTTCCTGGCTCGATGACCTAGACAACCTTGGCAATTCTCTGATGACCCTGCGCCTCCCCAGGGCCCTGGCTGGGTGGTTCCAAGGCCCCTCCCAATGGTCCTCAAGCGCCTCCCTCCCAGAATCCCAAAACCCAGGGGTCTGTGATGTCTGCGCAGGGAGTCCCGAGCCACCCAGGCCAGCCGCGAACCCCAGGAGAGCTCATACCCCGTTTCAGTTCTGTTTCCTTGACCTGCAGGTTGGGGAGGTCATGGGCCAACCTGGCACAGCCAGCAGTACTCTGTTCCTTCATGACAGCCTTGAGCAGCACGCCTGCCGGGAGGAGCAGTTCTGTCCTCCTGTGACACCTACCTCCTGGCCCGAGACCCCAGACGGTGCCCACCTGGGCTCCCCACCACTCCTGAGGGCAGCCAGGCAATTCCACCTGACCGGTGGGCCCCACGGTGGGAAGTGCACCTGACTGCTCACTTCAAGTCCAAACAACTGGGATCCTTTTGACAGACACTGTGCGCCCCTGAACAGCCTCACCCGGGTGACTGAGCTGCACTGCTTCTCGGCGGCAGCTGCACACCTGTCCCCTGAACAATGAATGCGGATGGGGGCAGACATGCTTCTGTCACCTTGGGTGAGTTCCCTCCACCTGTGCATTGTGCATGCGTGTGTGCGCGCACGTGTGCGCGTGCCCTCACTGGCTTACAACCACAGAATCAGCGGAAAGCGCAAGTCCCCAAAACGCGGCTGCCGAAGACTCACAGCAGTCTTCAAACAGCCGGCCTGTCACGCAGTTTTCCTTCCCTCCCCTCCAGCATAGCACGTCAGGTTACTATCACCGCTCAGGAAGCTTCCAGGAAGAGAGATTTCAGGAGAGAAATGGATCCTGGATCTTCTCAGCACAGAAACGACCATCCCGGGGGCAGGGGCTGCATTTAGCATCCCTGAAGAGCCGGGAACAGGCCTTTGGAGACCTAGCGGATCCCCAGCCTGACTCAGGCTGGCCGGATTCTCGGGCCCAGGGAGGAGGGGCTTCCACCTGGCATCCAGGATGCACTGCCCACGGGGCCACGTCTGCACAGCCTCATCAAGACGAGGCCCAGGACTCGGTCGGCGGGAGGGCCCTTGCCTGGCCCGTCTCCCTGTCACCTTCTCTAAGCACAGCTGGTGAGACAGACCAGACACACACACGCAGTGCCGTCTCTCCTGGCACCCGGGGCCCTGCCCCGCACACGAGCAGGCAGACAATGGGACACCCACGAACGGCCGGATGCCAGCAAAGCCTTCAAGTTCAAGGAGCAGTCAGGCCTCTCACAACCAAGGAAGTGGGTGAAAACCTCCCAGCAAACCACTCTGCCTGCCGCTGTTGAGGGCAGGGTTTCTGCTGGCTGGGACCCAGATCCACCCAGCACACCCAGATCCCAGGGCGTCCACTCCAGCCCAAAGGCTGTGCCCACGTCCCTGGCCGGGACGCCCTGCGCCTGCCCCTGGCCCTGGCCTGGGGGCTGTACTGGGGAAGATCACAGAGGTCTGCCTGTAAAAGGCACCTTGAAGGGGCTCAGGCAGATGGGCAGACACACATAAAAGTGATTTCTTGTGCAGACAGAGTAGCAAGTTCAACCCCAAGATGACCAAACAGCAGAAGAGAAACCCGCTGCTCAGGCTGGGCCTGGCTCAGCCCAAAGGTGAGTGGGGCAGAGAAGCTCACCTCCCCGGGATGGGACCTGCCCACACTCCAGAGCCACTCAGAATCGTACTTCCGGGGGCTTCTGACAGCACACAGCCCAGCTTGGGTGGGAGCAGCGATGGCACCTGGGGCTCCCAGGTGGCAGTGTCTGTCCCACAGGGCTGCTAACAGCCCACGCCCACTGTGTCCCGCCCCCTCTCACCCCCGGGAATCCTAAAGCGCACAGGACCCTCCTGTAGACTCAGGTTCCCTGAACAACTTCCAAGGCCCCTTATCTCCAGGGGGTCAGTGGCCTAGAAATGGAGGTTCTGGGTTGGGGGGGCAGCCAGGGCATCTCCCCTCAGCTCGCCAGCCCCTCACTCTGTGGACGCAGACTGAGTCATCTCGGAAACAAGCCCGGAACTGAGAACTGAGATGCCAGATGCAGACCCCAGACCCCATCCAGAGGCAGCAGGCCGCCTCCTCACAGACCCCGCCCCTTCAAGACCCCCAGGGTCTTCGCTGAGCTAGGGACACAGACCCAGGCTACCTGGCAGACTGCCCCCCAGCCTCCCTCCAGTCCCAGCTCCTTCAGGCCCCATCAATGGGGGAGCCCGGGGTGGTCCGCGGCTCCCCACAGGCCAGTCGGGCCGCACCCGTGCCCCAATCCGCAGGCGTCTGAGATCGTCCCCGCGCCACCCCGGGCTCCCCAGCGCGGCGCGACAGGCTGGGGCGGGGCGCCCCAGCGGCGGTCACTATCTGGGTCCACGGGGATGCGCCCCAGTCCCCGGGCCCGGGGGCAGTGGCGCGGGGCCAGTCCCGCAGCCGCCCACTGGCGGCCCGCTGGACGCTCACGGCCCTCTGGGCCCCGGCCCCGCCGACCCTCTCCCCGCCCCCTGCCCGGTGCCCCCCGAACCCCTCCTCACCCCCGCCCGCCCCTCCCAGTCCGCAGCGCTCCTACCGTGAGAAGCGGGGCGCGCGGGGCCGGGCGCGCGGGGGCTCAGCTGGCGGCGCAGCCCGGCTGCAGGAAATGCCAGAAGACTGATCCAACCGCGGTAGCGGAGAGAGGGAGGAGGGAGGGAGCGGGCGGAGGGCGGGGAGGAGGCGGGGAGGAGGGCCGGAGGGCGCGGCGGCGGCCGCAAAACCCGGGCGGGATCGGCGTGCGGAGCGGGCGCGCGGGGACCCCAGGCCCTGCCCAGCTCGGCCTTTCCTCGCCCCCCTCTCCCGGCGCGCTCTGGGGCTCCCGCGCTCCGAGGCGGCCTGGGGTCAGGACACTCCTCTGGAAACGGCCAGGAGGCTGGGCGGGGAGGGTGGTGGTGAGCAGGGTCAGCCTGGATGGGTTATCACATCTAGGGGTGCGGGAGGGCACACGGGCAGACGCGTGCAGGACTCCAGCCCACCCTCACCAGAGTGGGGTGCCCCCTCTCTTTCTGAACCCAGGAAATGGTCATTTTTTCTCTTCCAGGCAGCCATCAAAACACAAGAGGAACCCCAGAAATCTGAGCCCTTTGTCCTTGTGGCACGTGTGTGCTGAAAAGGACCCCTGCCTCACATGCCTGCGCCCAACAACACCTTTTTCTCAGGACTCCTTTTCCCAGGAGCCCACCTGCCTGTAGATCTCCTCCTGTGTGTCCCCCTCCTCTTTTCTGCCTTTTTAGAGAACTTTTTAGACCCTGAAGCCTCCTCGTATGGAAAAGACACTCTACTTCCACTAGCCAAGCCCAGACAGGAGCGGAGGAGGTGCGGGGTCTTCCTGGCCCCTCACCATCAGCCCCGCTGTGTTCCTGACCAGCCCCAGGGCCTCTCCAGCCTGAGGTGCCCTGGGACCTCAGCCTGCGGGGGACTTCCTCCAGCTGCTGTCCCCCTCCTCCCCCGGGGGGCCAGACCAGCTGGAGCTGGGCCCACCCACTTCAGGGCATCCCAGACCAGGTAGGACTTGTGAGCCCAAGGGCTCAGGGTCTTTTCCAGATGGAATGTCTCAGTCCCTCCCTTCAAAGGGACAGCTCTGATCCTCAGCAGAGCCCCAGCCTCCGCCCCTCCATCTAGGCCGCAGGCTGACAGCCCGTTAACCGGTTTTCACCTTATGTTGGGTGGAGAGTGCATCGAGGGCACCCCTGAGCCTGGTGGTCGGGGGTGAGGAGGGGGTGGGGGGTGCAGCAGGTGGGGCTGTGGGGCGGCGGGGCTGCCCAGGGAGGCCCCTGCCAGCCCTTCGAGTAGGGAAGCCGGCACCCAGGGAAACGGCTGCAGGAGTTCCTACCTTAGCTCTGCCCCAATCTGCCAGGTCGGTGGCCCCTGACCAAGCTGTCCCCCAAGAGTGAGCATCACGTGCATCCCATTGGGCCAGGTGGCGGCTCCTTAGGGAATCGAGCACCAGCCACTCGTGTGTGTCAGAGGGGCTGTGGTTTAAGGGACGGGTGTGCTGCCTCAGCCACTCCGAGCTCACCCCCAGGCTGGCCTGGTCCCACCCCATAGTCACCTTGCAAGGTCTTTGGATGCAGAACTGCTCAGACAAGATGCTCAGGGCCATGGTGGGACCCCTCTCCGTGAGGCCTGGGCAGGCGGCCTCTGCCTCTTCAGGGGAGGGTCTGCGCAGTGGGAGGGCCAAGGAGACCAGCCTGGACGCTCTCTGAAGCCTCAGCACAGAGCTGGGTGTGGCTACCGGGAGCCTGGCCAATGGCTGGTTGCCGGGGCCAATGCACAGGGAGCTGAGGAGGAAAACAAAGCCACCAGTGCTTGGGCTGGAAGTCTTGGGGACCAAAGTAGGGAACGTTTCCAGTCTCTGATGATGCTGGCTGTGTGAAGCCAGCTTGATTTTATGAAATGGCACTTGTCAATTCCTAAATCAAAGGCACACATGGCCAAGAGTAGGGATGGGTCAGAGAAGCTGAGGCTTACAAAGCTGACGGCACCGGCTTTGGGGACCCCCTTGGGTGGACTTCACCACCTCGGAGCTGCCGGGGCTTGGGCAAGTCCATGCAGATCTGTGCCTCGGTCTCCACCTGTCAGTGGGGCCCTAGGAGCAGCTCCTCCCGTGAGCTGCTGTGAGCCTGGGGAGAGACCGGGCTCCCAGAACCAGCCCCGGGGAAGGGTGGGACCGGCTCCCCCTCTGAAGGGCAGCCCCTGGCTTCTCACTCAGTTCTGAATTTGTGATAATTCCGACAGATCTGGATGTAAGAGGCAAGATCTTTTTCAAGTGCCTTGGCCAATACGGAGGATTTCACTCTTTCTCAGGTGGACTATGATTTAAGGCTAAGACTATTTCAATCCAAGTCTGGAGAATGGCAGATCTCAGCTGGACGCAGTTCCGCGTCCTCTCTCGAGGGGAGGAGACCTTGGGTGATGTCTGGAGACCTCCTTGGTTGTCGCGGCTGGGGGTGCTCCTGGCATCCAGTGGGCGGGGCAGGGGATCCTTGAAACGCCCACCCACACCTCAGATAGCGGATAGCGGGTAGCGTCCATCGGCCCCAGACGTCAGAAGCCTTGCTCTAGAATGAAAGCACGTTTCCCTGTTGGGGTCACTCCTGAGTTCTGGGTGGTCGGTCCATGGGGATTGTGGGAGCCCCATGTCTCCTGCTGATGGTGCCCCACCCTGCCCTGATTCCATGCCAAAGGGCTCTAGACATGCAGACTCACTTCATCCTGCCAGACAGACCTAGAAGGCAGGTCCTGAGAGACTCCATTTTACAGATGGAGAAAGGGAGGCACAGAGCAGAGATTGAAGACCCACAGGCTCAGAGAGGAACCCTTGCAGGCCCCTGCCCCTTCCGCTGCCCAGGGCAGCCTCACTGGGAGGGGCGGGGTAGCCAGGACATGCTGGGATGCGCCCATGCCTGTCTCGCAGAGGGCGCCTCCGGGGTGGGCTGTGGGGCTTGGACCCCTGCAGAGCTGAGCCAGGCCAGCGGCCAGGTTCTTCCACCCCTGCCAAGCCAGCGGAGGCAGCAGTGGTCATTCGTCCCATTTCTCAGGTGTGGAAACTGAAGCCCCACAAGTAAGGGGCGTAGCTGGATCCCCGACTCCCAGCTGGACCCTGGTCTGTCACTCTGGGTGGCAGTGGGGTGGCCCAGGGTTTTGGCCCAGGGCAGGTGAGCCTCTGGATCCTGCTGGCCTGAGGGCAAATCCATCTCAAGTGTGTGGCAGGATATCCAGGGGCAACTCCGGAATATCTTTGTTATAAGACCCTCAGCATCCGAGTCTCAGTTTCCTTCCCTGGCACTGAGGCTGGGATGACTCCTCCAGGAGGGGTGCACGGAGCCCCAGTGTGGTCCCCAGAACACAACAGTTAATCATAAAAGCAATTGCAGCGTCTATGCATTGCTCGCCACATGCCAGAGACCTTGTCCCCACTTTCCAGTTTGCATCCTGCCCTCCGCCCAGAGGTGGGGGGGTCACCATTCCCCACCCTGTGGAGGTGAAGCGACCAGCTGCAGGCCAGGCCACTGGGGAGTGGCCTTAGCAGGACGGAATTCCTGGAGCTGCAACCAGGGTGCAGGAGGCCAGTTCTCCCTCCCTGCCCTTGGGACTGGGCGTTCGGGGAACAGCCTCTCTCCGGAGCCCCCCTCCAGCCCTGTCCCTGCGGCCCCTGCTCACACAGGGAGGTACCGTGTCTGCAGACATGTCCCTCCTCCCCTCCCCGGGAGGTGCTGTGTGGTGATGTCTTCAAGGGCTGACTCTCCGGGCCAGGGCTGGGGGCTGAGCGCTGGCTGCCGTCTGCTCCCCGTCAGGGAAGCCTGTGGGGGTCGCGTGCAGCGTCTCCCTCGGGAATTCTGGGTGGTGTGGTCAGCGTGCTGGGGCTTCCCGGTAGGCCTGCTGCTCGGATGCTGCTCTATCTGTGTGCCTTTCTTTCTCTGTCTCTCTTTGTCTCTGTCTCTTCACCTCTGTGTGCCTCTGTACGTCTCTGAACATCTCTGTCTCTGTCACACACACACAACAATCTAAACCCGATTCAGGCAAACACCTGATGGTAATACAGACGTGGACTTTCCCACCTCGCTTGGTCACAGTACTTGTCCTACCTGCAGAGACAGGCGGGTGTTACTTGCAGGGCAAGACCTCAGGGACCCTGCCAGAAGCACTGAAGTGGCGTGAGAGGCTGCAGGGCGTGTGTGATGCTGGATGCCATTGGTCCTCACCATGGTCACAGGGGTGAAGACTTGGGCCAGCGGTCTCTGCCTCTGGCCCTCCTGTGGGGCTCAGTGCCCCCAGCATCCTCCTTGGCTCCTGGTGTTGAAGAGGGAGCAGGGCCAAGGCTGGCATTGCCGTGAGGTGGGGTGGCACCCCCGGGGGATGCCCAGAGGTCCCATGAGCTGGAGCAGCTCACTCTTCAGTGTGGGCCAAGAATGTCACTGCCACATCAGCCAACACAGATGTGCACCCAGTGGTGCACCCTAAGGGGACTCAGGATGGAGAAGAACAGGACACTGGCCCTGGATAGTCAGGGTGCCGATCAAAGCAGGGGCTTCAGTGAGTCCAGACTCTTGCATCTTCCCAGCTATAGAAAAGCACTGAGTTCCTTAACTTGAGATGTGTGTTTTTTCTTTAATTAATGGTAATCCTTCGATGTTCCGACGACCTGGTTTTTGCTGCAAAACCCTGCATATCCGGCTCCTCCCTGACATCTCGGGAGCAGCCCCTCAGAGCGCTGGAGAGAGGCTGCCTCCCAGGCTTAAGTCCCCAGCGAGGGGTTCGCCAAATAAAGCACAGTTCTCCACTTTCAGGTCCTGCAGTTTTTTTTTTTCAGTGAGGAGGCAGCGCCAGCTGCTCTTCATCCCCCTCCCCAGCCTTCCCCCTCCTCCCATCCCCTACCTTCCCCTGTGTTCCTTGGTTCATGGGCACATCCCCCACCTCTGTGTGTCTCTGTCTCGAATTTTCCTTTCGTTTCTCTTATAAAGGCACAGTCCTTGGATTTAGGGCCCCCCTGGATCACCCAGGATTTCATGTGGAAATCCTTAACTTAATCCCATCTGCGAAGGCCCTGTGTCCAGATAAGGTCACACTCGCAGGCACTGGGTTTGGACACGGCACAGCTTTGGGGGATGCAGTCCCCTCCCGCCGCGGGTACCGTGGGCGCCCTGCATCGGCGCCCCTTTGATCACCTGCAGGGTCTGTTTGCTGAGCCAGTCCTTTGCCAGTTGAACTTCTTCCCTGTTCTAAATGCTTCTGTTCTGAGTCTTCATTTGAGGACACAGCCTCGGGGCCTGAAAGTGACAGGGAGGAGAGCTGCTCTAGGCTCCATCCATTCCTGTCTCGGAGCCTGGGCGAGAAGCTGGTACCCTGCCCCGTTACGGAGGACCGAAGGGTCTCCCCGAGCCTTGCTGGGTGCTGCCTCCCTGTGGTCTCCAGCCTGCCTGGAGCGTCCTGCTGTCCTGAGGAGCAGGGTTTTGGCAGACCCACCCTGGGGCTGAGGGCTGGCTCTCTCCCACCTGCCTTTGGCAGAACCCTGAGGACTCTGGCCCATTCTCCCTTCTGGTGACCAGGGAGGGCTCACGGCGGCTGCCTGGTGCCACGGAGACAGCAAGTGATTGAAGTTTCCACGGCGGGGCCTGCTGGCAGGAACGCGCGTGCAGAGCGGCCACGCGGCCCTTTCCTCTCCGGGCGCGGAGGGCCCTCCAGGAGGGAGGCTCAGCCGATTCGCAGGGCTGGATCTGACGGTGGTCTCAGACGCTGCTCGTGCCCACTGGCCACAGTCAAACAGTCCCTCTGTTGTGGGCTGGGTTTGGTTAGCAGACATTATGCAAAGGCGACCGAGAGCTTGAGGCTGGCAGGTCACCCGGGTCACATGGTCTTGGTGCATGCATGACTCTGGATCGCTTCTGCCACCCTTACAGGGACACCAGGACCTCTGAAGCTGAGAACGTCTCCACTCATTTTGGAGAATCTAAAACAGCACTTTTCAAAGTGTGAACTTGGAACCCTGCTGGAGTCCCTGAGACCTTTTCAGGGTCCAGGACCTGAAAGCTATTGTCATCGTAATGCTAGGATGCTGTCTGCCTTTTTCGCTTTTGCTTTCGTACAACTTAGCAGTGGAGTTTTCTGGAGGCCACCTGTGTGCGCTGTTGCAGAAGATTGAATACAGAAGCAGATGTGAGACTCCAACTGGCTTCTGTTAAACCAGACATGGAAAGACTCTCAAAAAATGTAAAACAATTCCACTCTTTTCACCGAGTGGTTTTATTTTGGAGCGTGCAGTTAGTTTTCACGGATGATGCGCCATTTGCTTTAACACGATGAGCCTGCCGTTGTTCTTTTTAAAGGAGTAGTTACATAAATATTTTTTAAAACAGAGTAACTATTGGTAGGCTAACTCACAGAAACAGATATTCCTGTGGTCCTCGTAATCTGTTTTTCAGTGGAAGGGATCCGGAGGCTCAAAGTTTTGAAAACCGCTGATGTAGAGAATACCAGATGGCAGACGGAAAAGATGTCAATTTGGTTGCTGGAAACAGCTGGGGCTTTACAGTCAGAACCGGATGTGAATCTAGGCTTTCCAGACCTCACCCTGTCCTCTGCCACCATCGTCATCACCATCACCATGGCCATTGTGGCCACCACCATTGCCATCACCTGTATCACACCACCACCACCATACCACAAATGCCACCACTGTCACCACCACCACCACACCACCATCACTACCACCATCACCACCACCATCATCACCACCATCACTACCACCATCACCACCACCATCATCACCACCATCACTACCACCATCACCACCACCATCATCACCACCACCATCATAACCAACATCACCAACATCACCACCACCATCACCACCACCATCATCACCACCATCATCATCACCGCCATCACCACCATAACCTGTCACCGTCTGTTGTCATCACAATCACCATCTACCCTTGGTGGAGCATAGACTATGTATCAGACACTGTAGTGAGTGATTTATAGTCATTATCTCCACTTGCCATAGACCTCCAGGAGGTAGGTGTTAATATCCACATTTACAGGTGAGGAAACTGAGGCTTCTAAAAGTTAGACAAATTCACCTGGCAGAGAAGGCTCTGAACTTGTCTATTTGGCTGTGTGCTCTTTTCTCCCTCACCCCTGGGAAGTTGCTCAGGCTTGCTCAGCCCCGTTGGTGGGTTGCTAGTTGGGAATATTGCCAATGATGCGAGTTACTATTACTACCACCCATTAAGCCCCAGGTGCCAGGATAGGTGCCTGTCCACCTATCTGAATCCTCCCAATCACGTACAGCAGGCATTGAGATAACACCTATCTTGGTGCACGTAAGTCGCAGGCAAAAGCATCACCTTGGTGCCTGCACAGTGGGGCACCACGTGAATGCTCACCCTCATCGGCACAGCCTCCCTGAGTGTGGGGCCGAGGCTGCTGGGACTGAGAGACTTGTGTGGTGGGCGGGAGAGAGCCAGGGAGCCAGGCCTGTGAGGGAGCTGACAGAGATGGGCGTGGCAGAGTGGGGCACAGGCCTCCATCACCACACAGCTCTGTCTTTGCACGTGGGATGCTCCCAGCAGGTCCCTCCATGTTTCCTCTCCTTCATGGATTATTGGTGGTGCCCCTGCTAAGTGCTAGACGGTGTTCCAGGCACTGGGACTCCACTGTGAATGGGAAGGCAAGGCTGCTGCCTGTGTGTTGCTCACGATCAAAGATGAAAAACAAGTGCATGAAGGCAGCCCTTCGGATGCACACTTTGAGGGACAGGCAGTCTGCATAAAGGGCTGGGAAGAGGCACTGGATGTTGGAAGCTCTTTGGAGAGGGTATCTAGGGTGGACATTCTGACATGAGGACATTTGAGCAGGAACCTGAGTGATGTGAAGGAGTGAATCCTGGCACCTCGGGACTGAGTGTCTTCCAGGCAGAGGAACAGCGGGTGCCCAGGCGTAAGCTTGGTGCGTTCAGGTCATAGCCAGAGATCAGCGTGGCGTCGGGCAGAGTGAGGGAGAAGGGGTACCAGGTGAGGCCAGGAAGACTGGCAGGGCCCCTGACACTGACTTTCTGTGCCGTGTGTGGAGTTCTATTTCATTTTGACTGTGATGGAAACCGTGTGGTGGGGGCAGGGGGAAGTCTGAGAAGAGGATGTTATGGTCTTCTTTTAAAAAAAATTTCTCTGACTACAGAGGTTCAGGAATGAGGCAGGGTGCCTTTTAGGAGGATTTGATGTTGTCCCTAATTTAGGATGGTAGAAGGGAAGGTTGGGAGACTGGGCAGATTCAGGTATATTTTTAGAATAACCAAGAGTGACATCCACTGAAGCTTATGGCCTTAGTGATGGGGAGGGAAGGTGGCTTGGCCAACTCAGGCTGTTCTAACAAAATACCACGGATAACGTGGCTTATAAAGAAATATATTTATCACAGTCTGGATACTGGAAGTCTGAGATCAGGGTACTACCATGGTCAGGTTCAGGTGAAGACTCCTTCTTGGGTTGCAGATGGCTGCCTTTTCTCTGTATCCTCACATGGCTGGGAGAGAGAGCTCCCTGAGATCTTTTTTATAAAGACACTAATCTCACTCATATGGGCTCCACCCTCATTACCTCATCACCTCTCAAAGGCTCTTCCTCCTAAAACCATCACATGAGGGTTAGGATTTCAACGTATGAATTTGGGAGGACAGAAATGTTGAGTTCACAACAGAGGTTTCCAATCAAATATAATTGAGTCAGAAGGGGTTGGGATAGGAGTCAGGGATCTAGCTGGCTCTGCCTCCAGCCTGATCACTTTGACCTTTTGATGCCTGTTCCCCTCTCCCTATGCCCCACCTTGTCCTTAGATGATAATGCACATCCCAGCTCTCAAGGGAGTACTGAGATGCTAGTGAGGTAGAAGACGGGAAACACATTTTCCTTTCTGAAACAAATCATCTTTTGCAATGTGGTCAGACAATCCATGTGACCCTTGTGGTCAGAAATGGATCAGAGTTGACCTCCCCAGTGGGTCTCCCCACACCTTGCTCAAGGTAGGTGCTTCACAGGTGAGTGAAACCATAAACTCTTATGCACATAGATGCAACAATCCTCAAAAAACTATTAACAAATCAAATCCAGCAATCTATAAAAAGGAAAACTTAACACTACCAACTGGGGGTTATCACAGGAATGCAAGGCTGGTTCAACATTTGAAAACCAATCAGTATAATTTCCCAGAGCAACAGACCAAAGAAGCAAGACGACAGGATCATCTCAGTGGATGACAAAATTCAACATCCACTCATGATAACAACTCTTAAGAACTCAGTATTAGAAACTTCCTCAACTTGACAAATGGCATCTGTGAAAACCCACAGCTACCATCATATGTGATGGTGACAGACTAGATACTTTCCCCCTTAGACTGGGAACAAAATAGAGATGTCACTCTATCCATACCTATTCAACAGCACACTGATGTCCTAGCCTGTTCAATAAGACAATAAAAGGAAATAAAAGGTGTACAGATTTGGAAGGAAGAAATAAAATTATTTTTGTTCACAAATGACACACTTGTCTATGTAGAAAATCCTAAAGAACAGGTTAAAAAGAAAACCTATAATAAGTGAGTTGTACAAGGTGTCAGAATGCAAGGTCACTATTCAAAGGTGAATTATATTTCTATGTGTTAACAATAAAAATGTGGAAGTAAAGTAAAATAAATAAAATATTAGTATGATAATACCAATAAAATAACACCAAAATACATGAAATACTTAAATTTAATGTAACAAAATAAGCAAAAGTCTGCTGAAAATACAAAACACTGATGAAAGAAATAAAATAAGACCTAAACAAAGGGAGAGACATTATGTTCATGAGTTTGGACCCTCAATATTGTTAAGATGTTTAATTGCCCCAAACTGATCAATAAATTCAATGCAGTCTCAATCAAAACCCCAGCAGGATTTTTTTTCTGATGTAGAAATGGGCAAGCTGATTCTGAAGTTTATACAGAAAGGCCAAGTAACTAGAAAAGCCAAGACAGTTTTGGAAAAGAATTAAGTTGGAGGACTTGCACTACATGATTTCAGGGCTTAGTCTAAAGTTGCAGAAATCCAGATTGTACGGGATTGGCAAAAGAACAGGCGCAGAGGTCAGTGGAACAGAACAGAGGGTCCAGAACAGACCCACACGTATGCAGTCAATTGATGTTTGACAAAGGCGCAAAGGCGAGCCAATGGAGGGAGGGTCATGTTTTCAACTAACGGCGCTGGAACAACTGGACATCCACATGCAGACACGCATACTACACACACATCCTTGACCCGGGCCTTGTATCCCAGGCAAAAACCAACTCAAAATGGACCATAGACCTAAATGGAAAATGCAAAACTACGAAACTTCTACGAAAGACGTGAGGAGAAAATCTTTGTGACTTTGGGTTAGGCAATGGTTTCTTAAATATAATACCAAAAGCATAATTTATACCAGAATAAAATGATAAGTGGGACTTCATCAAAGTTAAAATCTACTCCTCTTTCAAAGACTGTTAATAGAATAAAAAGACAAGCCACAGAGTGGGAGAATGTTTGCAAAACGCGTTTGTGATACAGGACTGGTATCCAGATTACATAAGAAACTCTCAAAACTCAATACTAAGAAAATAAACATCCCAATACAAACGGGCAGGAGATTTGAACGATCGTTTCACCGAAGAAGATAAACCTGCGGCAAGTAAGCATGTAAAAGACGCTCAGCATCACCGATCACTGGGGCACTGCAGACAGAGATCACAAAGTCACCCGTTAACAGGGACCTGTATCCAGTGCCTTGTAAAAGCCTATAATGAAAAAGAAGATGAGAAGGAATCTATACATACATGTATGTGTATGTATAACTGAGTCACTGTGCTGTACGCCAGACATTAACATAACATTATAAACCAACTATACTTCAATAAAAAGACAAAGAAAAAGAAGAAAAAAATCGCATTCGTTAGAATGGCTGCAACCGCCACCACCACAGACAGTAAGTTCCCGGGAGGGACCGGGATGTGCTGCACCAGGACCCTCACGCGTTGCTGGAGAGAATTCAAAATCGCGGAACCCCTCTGGATGAGAATTTGCCAGTTTCTTGTAAAGGAAAATAGACACTGACTGTGGGATTGGATCATTCCACCCCTAGGTATTTCCCCACATGAAACGAGGACTTACAGCCATACAAACGCTGCATGTAAATGCTTATAGTGGCTTCATTCATAATCTCCCAGGACTAAAACAACCCGGGTGTTCTTTACATGAATGGACAGATAGAATGTGGTATGTCCATTCAGTGGGAAAGTACTCAACCATCAAAGGAACAAACTACAGATACACCTGACAACACAGATGAATCACAAAACATTGTGCTTGGTGAAAGAATCCAGATGAAGTGGTCTACACACTGTAGGATCCATAAGACATTCAGGCAAAGGTCAAAGTCTAGGGATAGAAAACGCACAAGTTTTGCCAGGGGCTGGGGGTGGGGCCGGACTGAACACAGAGACACCGGGTGTCGGGTGTCAGGTGTCGGAGTGGCTCTTTATCTTAACTGAGGTGATGGCTGTGTAATGGGGAAGAACACACATCTGACTCCGTGTTAGGTCTGTTCCTTTGGCTGTAACCCTGTGCTCTGTTTCCTGTGCTCAGTCACAGCAGTTCTGCACCTTTTGTAAAAGAATGTTGCCTAGAGCCTGAGACAGACAGGAGGGCCCATTCTCAAGCCTCTGACCGTTAAGGATAGAACAGTTTTCCATTCACACAGAGATAAAAAGTTGCAGAACAGAGAGCAACTATTGTCTTGTTGGCGGTTTGCAAGAACACCCTGACCTGACCCCCGTGGACAGCTGCAAGAACAAAGGATTCTGACACCAAGAAGTTTGCAATAGCCAACCACACCTACTCCCCTTTTTAGTATAAAAGGAGCCTGAATTTTGACTTGAGTAAGATGGTTCTCTAGGACACTAGTCCCCCATCTTCTTGGTCTGCCAGCTTTCTGAATGAAGTCATTATTCATTGCCCCAACACCTCATCTCCCGACTGACTGGTCTGTCGCGTGGGGAGCAGAACGAGTTTGGACTCAGTAAGAGTTAAACAGCTGTATAGATTTGTCCAAACTCATCCAGCAATCCGCCAAAAAGGGTGGGCTTTACAGAATATAATTCCACCTCAGAAAAGGATAGCCACAGACAACGAGAGAAGTGAGCACGCGTGGTAAGCACCAACCTGAAAGCGGGGAGAGGCACCTGAAAGCACGCTTGAACACGCCCGGTCTGCACGGGGACAAGTGGCAGGCGCTGCAGACTCCCCAGGAAGGCCCAGTGTGTGCGGGGTGAGACCTGGTCTCTTCCGGAGACGCTCCCTGTCCTGGTGTGCCTGAGGTCTCGTCACCCAGGCTGGCTAAGGGACCCAAGCCCTCATGGGTCTGGCCCCCAGGACCTCATGGGTTGTTCACCAGCCGACGCTGGTGTGACCTGCTGTCGGGCCAGCGCAGGACAAGGGAGCCGTCGATGCCAGCAGGCCACAGCAGCGCTGTGGGTTGGTTTCCAGAGGGCAGGGCAGGAGTGGATGAGCCCGGACACTGGGCATCTCTGGGGTCTCTGAACGCGCACCTGGAACCCGGAGAGAAAGTGCCCAGCTGGGAAATGACCATGGCCTTGTTCCGGGCTGGGAGAGGTGCTCCCCCGCGGTACACCCGGCTTGGGCTCTGGCCCTGTGCCCAGGCGTCGTCCCCTGAGCTGTCAGTGCCCAGGTGTCCCGGGGCAGCGCAGCGGGCTGTGGCTCTGCAGCTCACACCTCCTGCTGCTGGCCAGGAGGAGGGGCATGTGGTGGCCTGGGGGGTCACAGGAGGAAAGGGGGGTGTTCTCACTCACTCACTTGCTGAAGACAAAGGTGAGGCTGTTGTGGACAGTGTTTATGAGGGGGCTGGCCTGGGTCTCCAGGCCAGGCTGCACACGGGGCTGGGCTGGGCTGGGCTGGGCTGGGCTGGGTCTCCAGCTTCTGTCCTTGACTCGATCAACTCACGGTGGGAGGTGGACTCAGGAGAAGGCTCTACCTGGGCACACCAGCCTCCCCCACACTCTCCCCTTCCTTCCTGCTCCCTAGTGAACACTCCTGTTCCCCAAAGTCCACACCCCATCCACGGAGCTGTACCTCTGCCTTCCCACCACTGACCGCAGCTGCCCGGTTTCCACCGGAGGCTCTACTTAGCGGCTGCAGTCTCAGCCCACGCGGACGTGGGGTTTTCCCACTTCCACTTCAGGCCTCTTCACAACCTGAGAAAGTCTAGGATGGCGTTGTTTAAACTGGACTCTTGGAAATAATGGAAGTATCCAGCCCGCTAGCGGAGTGCGGCCAGCGCCTCTGAGGAACTGAGTTGTAACTGACATAGGCGTCAGTTTACCCAGGCCTGTGTGGCCAGCAGCTGCCCTGATGCACGGTGCCAGTCTGGATTCTGGACAGTGTTTTACCTGCTCTTCTGTGGTGACCTGTCTCCATTAGATGTTGTGCCTGGTTAGCAGGTGGTGGAAGGGGTCCAGGGCAGAGAGCAGTTGTAAATTAAGATGTTAATGCTTCTACTGTATATAAAATAGATAAACAAAAACCTACTGTATAGTGCAAGGAACTATATTCAATATCTTATACAATGACCTATAATGGAAAAGAATCTGGAAAAGAATATATATATATATATATATATATATATATATACACACACATATGTATATGTATACACACACACACACACACACACAGCTGAATCTCTATGCCGTACACCTGCAACTAACACGACATGGAAATCAACTATACTTCAATAAAAACAAATGTTAATGCCACCCAAAGCAGTCCGCAGATTCAATGTGATCCTACCAAAATGCCAATGACTTTGTTTTTGCAGAAACAGAGAAATCCATCCAAAAATTCATATGAAATTTCAAGGGACCCAGAAAAGCCAAAATAATGTTGAAAAAGAACAGAACAGAGAATTCACACTTCCTGATTTCAAAACTTGCTACAGAGCTACAGGGATGAAACACTATGGTACTGGCAGACGTGTAGACCAGAGGAATAGAATGGAGAGCCCAGAAATGAACCCTCCTGTCTATGGTCCAGAGACCCTCACTAAGAGCGCTAAGACTGTTCAGTGGGGGAAAGGGCAGTCTCTTCAACAAACGGCGCTGGGAAACCTGAATGAAGTCTGATCCTTACCTCACACCATATACAAAATGGAGCAAAGCCCTAAATGTAAGAACTAAAACTATGACACTTCCAGAAGGGAACAGGGGAAAGGCTTCAGGGCATTGGATTTGGCAACGATTTCTTGCATGGGGTACCAAACGCACAGGCATGAAAAAAGAAAACAGATAAACTGGATTTCATCACCATCAAAATCTTTGGTGCATCGAAGGACACTGTCAACAGAGTGAAAAGGCAACACACAGGATGGGAGAAAATATCTGCAAATTATAGACCTGATAAGGAATTAATATCCAGAATAGATTTTTAAAAACTCTTATAACTCAGCAAGAATAACCTGATTGAAAAATGGGCAAAGGATACGTATAGATTTTTCTTCAAAAAAAGATGTCCTAATGGTGACTGAGCACATGAAAGACGTTCGACAGGGAAACACAAGTCAAGCCTCCATGAGACACCCTGTCCACCACCGGGACCGCGCTCTCAGAGGAGCGCGCCCTCCCTGAGCTGCTCACCGCCAGTCCCTGGAACGGGTGTGCATGGACCACGTGTTGCATGTAACACCATGGCCGCGTCCTCACGCACTCACACGTTCGTTCGTTCCTTTGTTCATGTTCATTCTGCACACATTTAGGAGTGAGACCCAGCCGGGTGCTCGAGGAGCTCTAGGCTGGGGGAGGCGGGGAAGAGGTGTTCACACACAGGAGCCCTCTGTGATGACTGATTTTATGCGTCAGCTTGGTGGGGCCAAGGGCTGCTCAGACAGCTGTGTGAGTGCACCCGTGTATGTATGTGATGGAGGATGTGATTGCAGAGGGATGGGGAACAGCTCCCTGGGGGAGGGTCACCCAGAGCCTGCTCCTCCATGTGCGGACCTCAGGCCCGGATGGGGGTGGGGGATCCAGCAGGGTGGACCTCAGCAAGGTCTTTGGGGGGCTCGAAGAGGAGACCAGGAGCCTGGCTGGGCCCATCCGCGGCCTCCCTGCAGCTGAGTCTGATGTGGGGAGGGTCTGCCTCAGACGCCGGGTTCATCCACTCTGGGCTCCTTTGCCGCCATCCAGTCTGATCAACGGCTTTTGGCTCCGGGGTAAGTGATCCTGTCCTGCCATTGGACGGGTGCTACAGGGCCAGGCAGTGCCACGCATCTTGGTGGGGTGGGGTGGGGTGGGCTTTGAAATTCCATTAAGATATTAACTATCTCTGGCCCCAGCGAACGCCATGGCACAGCCTCAAATTCCCAATCAGTCCAGCTCCCGGAGGGACCAGTCCCGGACCCCAGCATCCACACCCAAGCTACCAGGGTCTCTCTCGCGCGCATTCCCCTTCCCACAGGGCTGCAGGTGACGTCGTCCCTGGAACCCCTTTGCTGCCAAGAGTCACTGAGGGGTCAGATCTACAGGAGGGACCTGGCCTGGGAGGCAGGAAGGACAGGCCCCTTACCAAGAGCAGCCTGTGCAGTGAAAGGCAATTTTTAGAGTAGATGGCGATTTTATAAAAATAATGGTCAAGCGACACAGAAAAGTAGCTCATTGGCTACATTAGTGGTTGCAAACTGTGGGTGTCATAATAAAAGAATGAGGAGAGGGCTAGGCCGGGGCAGGTGGGCCGATTTTGGGTCTGCTCCTTGGGACAGTGCCGCGAGGCCCAAGGCTCTCTTATAAGCGTCTGTGCTCATGCTGGAGGCAGAAATGGGGTCTTTGCACACCCACCTTGGTAAATATCTGCACAGGGGCAGAGGGCTGGTGGAGCAGCTGTGTCCACCCACCCGCCCGGTTTTGTCAGGAGGGCTGATGCCCTATGGTCATCAGACACGGTCCCACGTGGGATGCAGAGATGCAGCCTCTGTGATAAGGATCTGGGGCCCATGGGAGCCACCGAATGCAGATTCCAGGGTCCCTGGAGAGACCCAGTGATTTCTGGAGGACAGATTTTGGGTCTGTCGCCAGGGCGTTGGCATTTTTGGCTTCTAGATGATTCTTATCCTTATTCAACCTAAGATCCCTGGCTCCAGAGGGCAGCTGAGCCAGAAAGAGAAGGTTCTGGAAGGACGAGCCGGGTGGAGAGGGGCTCTGAGAGAGGAAGAGGGCAGGCCTGGTGAATGGGGAGAGCTGTTGGGGAACCGGAATCTTCTAGAATGAAGCCAAGGGGTGTGAATGTGGAGCTCAAGGCCAGGGCTGGAGGCACGTGAGCCAGGACCTTTCAGGGAAAAAGAATTAAACAGCGGAAGGGCACGTCCCTCAGCCCAGCCCACGGCTGGCGGCCTCTGGCTGCAGAGACATGTTATTCCCAGCTTGCACTCTTTCTACTAAGCCCACCCCTCCTTCAGCTCTGGGCTCCAGCCTCGCCTCCTCCTGGAAGCCCTCTTGGGTATCCCCTGGCTCAGCCACCTCCCCTGAGCTTCCTTGGAACTGAGTGGATGTGGCCGTGAGCCCCAGGGAGGCAGCTGCCTGTCTGTCTGGCTTATCTGTCAGAGTCTGAAGAGCACTGGGGACAGAGCAGGGCTCGGCGTCCAGCAGACACGGGCGAGAGCGACGAGGCAGAGAGGGCGCCTGTGTCCTCGGGGGTCTTCACCCCTCTGACCCGGTGGGGGAGGTTCTGTTCCACTTACCCACTCCTGTTGTGTAAAATGAGCCTGCTCTCTGTGGGCGGTGGGCACGATGTCCCTGTGCACAGGGCTCACACGGCGGGGCGGGGACTTGTGATCACCTTGGCTGGGCAGCGTCCCTCCTCCCAGGGCACCTGCCGCCCCACTGGCTCTCACCTGCTCCCTCAGGGACCGGGCTCAGTCTGTGGCTCAGCAGCCAGCGGGGTCTTTGGCCCTCGAGCGAGAAGATGAGAGGAGGCAGGGTGTGGCGGGGGGTGGCTGGCATCAGGACTGACCCGGGTTCCTTAGACAGCCCCCACCCGCCACCCCAGGGATTTTTCTGCCCCTTCCTCCTTATTTTCAGCCTGTTTTCCAAGTCGGGTCATCGGCCCCCGTGCTCTGGGAGCCCCACCTACTTCCATAAAGCCCCTCTCCTTAACAGCTGTGCCCCTTTCACCCGTGCGGCCCAGACCCCTGTGGTGCAGAGAGGGAGAGGGCATCCCCGGGGACTCCTGTTTAATGGTGGAGGAGCAGGCAGGCTCTAGGCTTCAGGAGATTCACAAGCACCCCAGGTGATGCCAATGCACAGAGGGGTGGAGAGCTTGCGAGGACCAATCGAGTCCCTTGGGGCAGCCCCCAGACCCCCAGACGTGGGAGGTGGGCCCCCAGTGGCTCCGCTCACGTGGCCTCACCTGAGCTCGGAGAGCTGGACACTCAAGTTCTGGGGTGAGAAGTTCTCCCTGACCCCTGAAGGAAGGGTTGGTTTGCAGAATAGAGGGAGCGGGGAGAGGGGCGGCCGGGCTGGAATCAGCTGCTGTCCTTTCGCAGAAGCGGGGAGTCGGGTGGGTGAGGGCTCACGGCCCTGCCCCCAGCACATGCACCCACGCAGACTCTCTATTTTATAAACAGGTCACTGGGAGCAAGTCACTTTCAGTGGTAACCTCCCCCACCCACAGGGGCTGCTGGGATTTCAGTTCAGGCCTGAGGGGGGATCCAAGGAAGGGTTAGGGGATGTGCCAGGGGTCTGCCACCCCAGAGTCACTGCCCTGGACTCTCCAGGAGCATACTGCCCCAAAGAGGGACAAAGGGGCCCAGACCAGGCAACTGGGAAGGGGCCCCCAGACCTGCGGCCAGCTCCACCCTTCCCCACCCGCCCGGGCGCTTTCTGGCCAGGGCAGGCCTTCAGGGACTCTCAGTGAGATCCTTCTCGGCAAAGGAGGCTGAAGGAAAGGTGGGCAGAGGTCTTGGAACTCTTAGCCCTGCCCTCCCCCCAGCCCGAGGTGAGGCCTCCACATTCCTGGAGAGTGAGAGGGGTGGCAGGGGGGTCTTCCACAAGGCACCTCCATCCCAGTCACAGGTGCAGGGCCTTGGGGGATGAAGACGGCCTCCTGGGTGGGCTGGCCCCGGCCCAGGCCCCTCTGAGACAGGGGTGCAGGGAATGTTTAGGGCAGCACTAGAGGCCAGCTTGGCAGCCATACCAGGTACTCCGTGGTGGGCAGGGTTTAGGGCGGGCTTTCCTCTTTCTGCAGGGCCAGCTGGGCTTTTGCTGCCTTCTGGGGCTTTCTTGCAGGGTATACCCCTTACCTACAGAGCCCCCTGAAACCCAGGATGGTCTCTGGAGATCCACTGCTCTGCATTCCATTCTGCTGTGAACTGGTTATAACGGTTAAGTGCTCCTAATTCATACTAGGGTGTGAGGGGTTGCAACTGGCTTATCGCAAGTCTTTCATCAAGAAGCTTTGCATTCTTACTGGGGAACAAAAGCTGAATCATTTTGATCCAAAAGGAATGTAGGATCGTTATCTCCTCCCACAAAGAATTGCTGTTGAGAGAGGGGGTGGAGGAAGGCAGGGATGATTCATGGAAGGATCTCTGAGACTTCAGTCTAGGAGGCAACTCAGCAGGTTGTTCAGTGTTTCTGAGCCTCAGCCTCCCCCGTCTGTAAAGTAGGGATTTTAATCACACCTTCTTGTCAATCCTTTGGGAGGATTGAAGGAGGGAATGCCTCTGAAGGTGGCTCCTGTGCCTGGTATGCGGGAGGTGGTGAGGATGGGTGAGAGTGGGTGCTGGTCCTTCACAGTGATCTCATTAACTCACTGACTCACAGAGTCACCCCAGCTCCCTGTCCGTGAGCGGTCACCTTGTGGACGTGGTAGCCTCTGGCTCCAGCTGGCTTGGATCTCAACCCTCTCCCGCAGCCTGGTCCTCCTGCCTGCCTCTTCCCTTTGCCTGCACCAAAAAGGTGGAGATGTGACCAAACCCTTGCCCCACAGTGACCCCTACTGGGAAGAAAGGAAGCTGCGCTGGGGAGAAATGGGGAAGCAGGAAAAACTCACGGTGGGTTCCTGGGTTGAGAACAAGCCAGGTTGGTCCTGCCCTGCTGCCCAGGGCTGCGGTCGCCTGAGCCCGGACCGCCCAGAGGCTTCTCAAAGGGCTCAGGTCTCTTGGTCTCGTTGAAACTGGCCAGAAGCCTCCCTGCGGGCGTGTGAGGCTGCGTCCGGCAGAGGGGACCCCACTGGAAGACCAGCAGGCATCGAACACCTGCTGGCTCAGCTCACTGGCAGGAAGCGGCCAGCCTGGGACACTAGGCAGCGGTCAGGTGATGCCTCTACCGCCACAGAACCGCGAAGATCGGGAGCGGGGGAGGGCCCTGGACCAGAGCCTCCCTCACGGCCCCCAGGAGGAGCCAGCCCTGCAGACCTGTGATCTCTGACTGTCGGGCCCCAGACAGTGAGAGGACAGGTGTCTGTTGTTTAAGCTCCCATCCGTGGTGCTTGACCACAGCAGCCCCAGGAAAGAAACACACACCCAGCTTGCAGGTGGAAGAGCGAGGCACGCGGGGCTCCGACGAGGGTCTCAGGTGGAGAGCAGGTGCCCTAACAGCACGACTGACTCCAGCTTCCGAACGCACGGGCTGTGATTGGCCAGACAGGAGGAGGCCCTTCTCTGTCTTGGGGAAAAGGGGGAAACATCTCCACCTCAGGTGCAGGAGGAAAGGGGTGGGGGCTTACTGGGATCCGGCGGCCTTGGGGCCCAAGCCCTCCACACCTCCTCCAGGGAGGCCTCCTGGCAGCCTCCCGTTTGGCTTTCCCTTCCAACCCCTCCGGCTCCTTGTGGTTTTGATGGCTTTCCATCTTGACGGGGACCTGCTCCTGGCTGGCGTGGTGCCCACTGCCTCGTGGTGTGGACGCAAAGGCCAGTCAACCAGGAGATCAGCGATGGCACAGATGGGAAGCCCTTAGCTGGTGGAGGAGGGCGGGGTGCTGGCACACTCAGGAACCCCATGCTGATGCCCTGGCCGTAGCAGTGCCCCCACCTCGTCCCCCTGCTGGGGGAGGGGAGGGGGCTGGCTCCTGAGGAGTGGGGGAACAGTCCACCACTTGTGTCCCGTGCCCTTTGGACAGTGCAGGGAACCCCAGCAGAGAAAAGTAAGTGAGAGTCTGCGAGAGAAGAGAGCGGGGAGCCGGGCCTCGCCGGCTGGGTAGGGTGAGCGGCTGACAGGCTGCATCTGTGCCAGGAGCCTGCACCACCTGCTTTCTCCTTCACACACCTGACAAGGACAGCTAAGGCCAGGCCTGTGGCTGCAGTGGCCTGCAGGGTGCCAGTGACAGCTAAGGGGGGTGTTCCCAGGCCCCGGCCGGAGGCTCTGAGCTCTGTGGCTGTGGCCTCCAGGCAGTGGGGGCCGTCAGAGCTCAGGTCTGGGATGACCCCCAGGGGCCTGGCCCATCTGCCGGCTTTCCTCTGCCTTGGAGGGGCCTCTGGGAGCCTGATCTGCCCCGCAGCTGGGCTGCTGTTGGTCAGTCCCGGTGTCGTTATAAGGCTGCCCTGGAGGGCCTTGGGAGCCCCGTGGTGAGCAAAGTGAGGGGTCCACCTGCCCGGGAGCCATCTGGGCCGAGAGACAGTTATCACGCAGACAGAAGGGCTGCTCCTCACAGCGCACATCGACCCGGAGACCCTCGCTCACGGCCCCCTCCCTGCTCGCTCCCAGACTTCAGGCAAAGCTGCAGCTGTCCTCTTCCTGGTCCACATGGACCCCCAGGGATCCAGCCCAGGAAGGCGGGCCTCTTCCCTGCTCAGTCCCCAGGGGTGTCCAGTCGGCCCCTCATCTGGGCTGCCTCATACTGGGTCTGAGACAAGGCAGGGGTGATGCACCGCCAGCCCCGGGCACGGCCCCCTCCCCCGATCCCCAGCCCTCTCTCCAGCTCCAATGCCAGCCCCAGGGTTCCCTCAAGCATGTGCCAGCGGCCCTGGCTCAGGTGCCTGCTTACCAGGGATGCAAGCCTCCCCTCCCGGATGGGATGATCCCCGGGAGCCAGACCCCCTGGGTGAGTGACCTCAGCTGTCACTTACTAGCTATTTGACCTTGAACATTACTGAACCTGGGCTGAATTGCAGGATGACCCAACGCCCTTCCCCATAATATCCTGCCCTTGAGTGTAGGCAGAACCTGTGAATGTGAACAAGATCACAGCTGCAATGACATCACATGACATGGCAACAGGGACCTTTGCAGACGTCACTGAGGCCCCTGGTCAGTCGACTTGGGTTAATCAAAATGGAGATCAGTGGGGTGGGTCTAGAGGGACCGCTAGGCCTAGAGATCAGCCTAAGGAGGGGGAGACTCCACATGGGAGAAGGCTTCGGCACGAGGGGGGCTCTCCATGGCCAGATTGGAGGCAGACAGAGGAGGCCATGTGGCGGGGAACTTGGGTGGCCCTGCTGACAGCCCACTAGGTAATGGGGCCCTCAGTCCTACAGCTGTTAGGAACCGAGTTTGGCCAACAGCCTGAATGAGCATGGAGGTGGGTTCTTCCCCAGAGACTGCAGAAGGGGTGCAGGCTGGCCAGTGCCCTGATTTCTCTCTGTGAGGCCCTGAGCAGAGTCCTCAGCTAAGCCTGCCTGGACTGCCGGCTACAGGAAATCATAGCAGCAGAGGGTGGGGCACTCTAAGCTGCTAAGTGTGTGGCCATTTGTTACACAGCACTAGCTAACTGATACAACCTTCCTGCCTCAGTTTCCCTGGCTGTAAGACAGGGTCATCATAGTCCTTACTCACAGACGGTCATGTGGATTAAGGGGTGAGAGCAGGAGGCCCCTAGGACAGCCACACTCAGGAGGCAGGGTTTGGGGAGCCACTTTGATGATCACAGTGCCCTGCACTCAGCTCATGATGCCTGGCTGGGGCCATGGAGCCTGCACACACGCCATCGCTCTGTTAGTGATCAACCTTGAGTCTTTCTCCGCTGGGCCTCTGGCTGGGGTGGGGGTGGGGGTGGGAGTGGGGCTGTCCAGCACTTCACACACTTCCAGGGACCCGAAGGAGGTTTTACACGGAGCAGTGCCTGTAAATATTTGCTGAAAATATTCTTGGCTGGACAGACACACGAGCTGTTGGTCAGAGAAGGGGTTTGGGTCCCTCGTGGGGTCTGCTGTGCCCCACCCACTCAGGCGTGGGGAAGCCCGATCAGGGGACATTGTGGATCGAAGACGGCTCCATGATTGAGGTGGAGGTTCATTTCCCAGCCCGAGAGCTGCCCTCTGGCTGAGCCAGTCCTCAGGGCCTCGACAGACCTGGAGGAGGAGCCAAGAGGACGTGGGTCCAGGGAGGCCCGAAGGGCGGGAGGAGGCGGGAACTGGGCACCGTTGGGTCCTGGGGTGTGCAGAGCTCTGGAGGACGGACGTGTGTGACAAGGACAGATTACAGGCCAGCCGAGGACGGCCAGCCAGAAGACGCTGGCTCCTGACTCAGCTGAAATGTGAAATTTGACAATTGGAAATTAAAGCCAAGAAGGGGTGAAGGAAACACCCTGGGTCACCCTGGCCCCAGGCACCGAGAGGGCTCCTCTGGTGGCAGAGCCTGGAGCACCTTGTCCCTGCCTCACCCGGGCAGTGGGAGGAGGAAGGGGGAGCTTTGGCACATCAAAGGGTCAGGAGACACAGGAGGCGGTGAGGTTGGAGGTCTGGGGTAGCAGGGAACCCCCAGGCAGTTGAAGTGAAGTGACTTGGGACATTGCATGCAGATCATCCAGGCTCAGGGGCCTGGGGGCCCTTGGGAAGGAAGGCAGGAGCCCAGCCAGGGGGCTAGGTTTGGGGCTGCCCAGCCCCTCTCTTTGCCCCACCTCCAATAAGCCGTACTCCTCCCACCCCTGCACACACCAGCCCAGTCGCACCCCAAAGTATCTGATGCACAGTGCCCCTCTCCCAGCTCCTGAGCTCCCAGGCCTCCCACAGCCAACCCACCACCTCGGGTCTCTCCTTAGGAAAGAGGGTCTTGAACCAAAAATCACCAGCCAGTGGCTTCAGTCAAAGAAGGACATCTCTGGTGGCTCTTCGGGCCCTCCTTGAGGGGTCCAGCACCTGGGGGACCCCTGGGAGAGGCCAGGAGGGATGGGGTCCCCCATCTGCAGCCTCTGCCTTGAGCCCCCGGGCTGTGTGCTCAGCATCTCACGTCCCCCAGCCCCTTCCTCCAGGGCTGCTGTCTCCTTCCCGGCGGCCGCGCGAGGAGAGGTAGGTATTAGATGCTTTGATACCTCGCTCAGCCCAGGTAGTATTCCCCTCGCCACCGACTCTGCTGCTCACTGCTCAGCGAGGAGTCAGTCAGAGGCACTGGGGTGTCGAGGAGCCGATTGCCGAGCCCCCTGAGGGGCAGCAGCTGGCATCCAGCCTCCAGGGAGGGAGCCTGCCCAGCCCAGGGCTCCTTGGCGGGCACGGGGTGCTGAGAGAGCTGCCGTTCCCTCGCTGCGGGGCGCTGGTCTCAGAAGCCTCGGGTGCCGCCCCCGCTGGCTCCGGGAGGGAGTCCTGCCGTCTGGGGTGGGAGGCTCAGACCCAGGGCCGGCTGCTGCAGGGCCTGGTGGTTCCCAGCCGGACGGGGCGGCCGCCCGGGGGGCAGAGCCCAGGCAGACAGAAGCCAGGCAGCTGCGGGGAGCGCGTCTGTGCCTACCGAGCCTCTCAAGAGCTACCTGCTTATCTGAGACTTAAAATAAACGTACTGGCTCTCACAGATGAGCAGGAAAATGCGACACCAGAACTAATGAGTGTTCAATTAAATTTCCAGCAGCAACAACCAACACACCTATAGCACCGCGTCTCGACGTGCCAGCCACCCTACGCCCGGGGGCGCCTTCATTCTCACAAGAGGCGCGAGGCGGGTGCGATTATTACCATCAGACAGGGAAGTGAGGGAGTGGAAGACTGCAGGCTGTTGCCTGGGGCACGCAGCTGGGGTACCAGGGACTTGAACCCAAACCCCATGCACACAACCATTGCCCCCCTGTGCCTCTGTGCAGGCCCGTCCAGTCAACTGGTCAGCTAGCCCAGTGTCACTCTGCTCCCCATCCAGCCCCGTGGACTCTCCCCGAGGGCCCTCCGACGGTTCCTCTGTTACTGCCCCTGCTGCACAGACAGAGCCGTCCTGGCCCACATCCTGGAGCAGTGTGCCCAGGGCCGCAGCAACAGCTGGTTATGTAAACCCAGGAGGAGAGGGTGCGGGCTGCCTCCTGGCCGGGGACCGCCGTGGGGGCCCAGGCGTTGACCTCCCAGGCACCTGGCTCGCGCAGACCAGCAAGAGCGCCTGCACACCTGTGGCCCTTTTTGACTGTCACAGCTGCCAGGTGCTGATTTCCCATTTTGGTCAGAAGAGGCAGAATCTCAGAAAAATGAGGAACTCATCCAAAGACGTGGAACCGGAACGAGGGAGCCCGGATGTGCACCCGCACCTGCTCCCTCCCGGCCCCTGCACGTGGCCCGCAGCTGAACCGCACTGACCAGGACCGGCGAGGGCTTGGCCCAGCCGTGCTGCCCCTGGTCCTGCAGGGAAACCTCTAGAGCCGGGCCGGGGACCTCAGGCAAAGGGCCAGCTCCCCTCTGCCCACAAGACCTCAGGCCTGGGGCTGGCCTGCCCTTGAGGGATGCTGGGCCCCGTGTTGTGTCCTGAAGTCTCAGTGCTTCACAAAGGCCCTACCAGCCTCCAGGAGCCAGGGACTCTGAACCCCGAGGACTCCACCTTCTGCTCCCAGGACCCTTGTCTGCACCCCAAGATCCAGCCAAGCTTTCCATCACCACCCCGAGCACTTTGCAGCCTTGTCTTCCCTTCTGCCAACGCAACGTTAGAGCAGAAAACCAGAGACACCCCTTTTCAAGTCTGGCTTTTAAAAAAGAAATTGCTGTGGGCAAAGAAGCCAGAAGTCTGAGGCCCTGATGGGGCAGAGGATGCTTCCAAAGTGACCGTGCAGGGCAGCTGCCCCTTACAAGCCCCAGCGCTCTGCCCTGTCAGGCTTCGCCTAGAGGAGGCCCCACCCCAAGCCGCCCGGGGAGGGGCGCTGAGACGCGGGGGGCGCAGTGCAGCGCTGCCCGCTCCGCCCTGGGGCCCGTGAGGGGCATGGCGGGGGGCAGGGGGCCGGGCCGCGTGTCGGCCCCCAGGGGACTTGCAGGAAGTCGGCAGAAAACCCGAGTGCTCCATCACTGCTGCTCCGCTGCCCCTTCCCCACGAAGCTCCGACCTCTGGTCCAGCGTCCGGACGCCCACCATCACCGCGACAGTGTGGCCCTTCCTCTGGTGCCCAGCAGAGCTCCCTCCCGAGGCGGGCGGCACTCACCGTGCAGCAGGGCATGGGCACGGGCTCGCTCCCTCCTGCGGACCGGTCCTCCGGAGTCTCAGGAGTCTGGAGTCTCGCTCCGCTCCCTGCTCTGCTGCCCTCCTCGGGCTGTGCCTGCTCAGCAGACGGCTCCGCCAACGCCACGGACTCTGGCTGCCCCCAGCCCAGGCTCCTCGTGGCGGGGACCCTGCAGCTCCGGAGCTGGCTGAGTCGCCAGGGGAGTGTCAGAGCGGCAGCAGGGATGGGGCCACGGGCAGGAGCTGTGGGGCTGTGCAGCGAGGGCGGGGCGGGCTGGGCCAGGGCCAGGGGGCCGCTGCAGGGATGGGTGCCTCCCAGGAGGTGCAGAGTGGGGACTGTTATCCCTGCTGTCCCCGTGTGCGCGTCTCCGGAGCGTGCAGCGGCCCCTGCCAGCCCCGAGCTGCCACCAGCAGGACCAGCTGCTGCAGCCGTGTCCAGGCAGCTCTGGTTCCAGCCGCGACTGCGGTCCGAGGTGCGCGCTGGGGTGTTACCTAACATCCGGAGGCTGCCTGCTCGTTGGCAGGTTTGCTTAGGGATTACAGTGGAAAAGAGACGGGTCATCATTAAACACCAGAAGGTCCTCCTGACAGAGCACCCCCATGCCCTCCTGTGGCCTCTTCCTCCAGGGAGAGGTGGGGCAGAGCCGGAGGCACAGAGAGGGTGGGTGACAGCCTACGGTCACACAGCATATTAGAGGCACTTGGAATCCAGCCCTGTCCTGCTGTGTTTCAGTGTAATTCTCCATCTCCCTGGGTACCCAGCTCTCTCCCAGCGTCCAGCCCAGCCCAGCCCAGCCCTGCTCACCCCTTCCCTGCCCAGTGCTGCCCAGCAGAACGCCTGCAGCCCCCCAGGGGCAATCGCTGACAAGACTTTTTGGAAACTGGGTTGGAAGAGCTGCAGGTCCCCGATATACAGGCGGCTCCCTTGGGGGCCGAGGGGAGGTCAATGGGACAGACTGTCTTTGTTTGGGACGTGTCAGCAACGCCGTCCCTGGCTGGTCTCTGCTGCCCGGATGCCAGGCTCTCCCTAACACGCTCAGCTCTGCCACTGGCCGAGTGGCCCACAGGCTGCGGGATTTGGGGTGTTGGGGAGTGGGCTCAGAGGGACAGTGTAGGCAGCCAGAGCTGCCCCTCTCACCTCTTCTCTGCATGGTCTTGTAACCGTGACCCCCTGACCACTCCTTTGCCCCAACTCACCCCGTGGAGGTAGAGGCAGAACACCCCGGCAGTCCAAGCCCGGGGCTTGTCGATACACCCGCCTCCCGCCAGGCAGGTCCCTTGGCTTCGCTGTGCCCTGGGCTGCAAAGTGGCCTCTCAAGAGCCCGGACGGGCTCCGGGGAAGGCGGGGCTCGGTGCCCTGCAACCACCTGCCCCCCTGCCAGCCTCCAGGCCCTGGTCTGTGCAGCAAAGCTTCTCTGGTGCAAGGGGTGCGAGGAGGCTCCAGACTAATCTGCAGGACTCCTGGAATCTCAAAAGCGGGGGTGGGCACCCTCTGCCCTGCCAAGCCCCACAGCTGAGCTCCTCGGCAGACAACAGGTAGCATCGTCTCCGCCAAAGAAACGCTCACTGTCCTGCCCATTTTCATCTCATTCTTTCATCCCCCAGGCTTTTGGCATTCTAGAGCATTCTGCATGCACCAGCTGGAGTCCGGGGCCCCCGGCATTCGCCCCTGAGAACTCCCTATCCATCCCTGCACATCCTCTCCCATGTCGGCATCAACCAGGACACGGACAGGTCAGGAGCCCCGCCTGCACGCCTGACGGGGGCCCAGGAGGAGCAGCTGGGGCCTTCCAGGTGTCACGATCACAAAGTGGGGTGTAGGGCCATCACCCACGTCCCCCATCCAGGGCAGAGGGGTGAAGTCCAAGCAGGTCTGAGGGGCTGGGGGCTGGACCACTGCTTCTGGCTGGATCCCAGCAGAGCAGACAGCTCCGTGTCCAAGCTCACCCCAACCATCAGAATCCGAGGCCTTCCCTGGGACCCACGCCTTGTTGTGATGCAGCTCTGGGGGCCCCTGAGAGTCTCTGGTGTGGAGCTGGGCTGACCACAGTCACCTTGTCCTGATGGACACAGAAGATGCTTTTTTCCAGGGGGTAGCGGACACCTGCTGGTCTGGGGAAAGGGAGGGCGAGGAGAGCACTTCCCCGTACTCTGCTCTTACTGTGAAGGGCAGACGCTGTGTCCTTTCCCGGGGAGGGAACAGAGCCTGCCTCCGTGAACCGCAGGGTTTGGCGGTGGCCCTCGGCCGAGCTGTGGGGCTTGGGAAGTTTCCGTTGTGCAGGGAATTTGGGAGTCTCAGCCAAGAGTGAAGATTCCGTCTATTCTTCAGGCATCCCGCCCTCCGCCCTCCTCTCGCAGCCCCTCCCCCACCTGTCACATTCAGTGTTTCCTGAGCACCTAGCCAGCCTGGGCCCAACACGGGCAGCACCAAGTGAGAAACACGGCTCCTGACCGCTATGCTCCCCTGAGCTTTCAAACCGGTGAGTATAAGGCCGAGCAGGCTGGTGTCAGGGTTGGATTTAGAGACTGCTGAGGTCAAGTCCAGGGAACTTGGTGCCCTGTCCAGTGGAGGAGGCTGCGTGTGTGCATGGGGCTGGGAGGGAGCTGAGGTGCATGGGGTGTGTGTAGGGCAGGCTGTGAGCTGAGGTGCGGAGTGTGGAGGAGGGCTGTGGTGGCTCTCTTCTTCCTGCCTTCCTTTGTCCTTGGCAGGGAGCTGGATGCTTGGGGAGAAGGAAGAAAGATGATGATGAAGCTGGTGCTGACGGTGTTGGTGGTGATGACGGTGACGATGTTGGTGATGTTGGTGGTGGTGATGATGGTGGTGATGTTGGTGGTGAAGGTGATGACATAATAAAACAATAGAAACAGTGCTGTGCCAGGCACCTGGCGTGAGGTGGCATCACTGAGCCTGGGCTCTCCCTCTCAGCGTGGCAGCCAGGGCCACACACGAGGTTTGGCATAAATCAAGCCGCTTCATGTTTTCTGGTCAGTGCTGGTCCCAGCCCAGCCCTGTGAGGCTGATCCCCACTCTGCCATTTCTCTCTCTAATTTGGCAAGCCATCCTACCCTTCGAAGGGCAGTGGAAGCAGTATTTTGGAGCAGGGAGTAACCTGACTGCAGACCCACTGTGGAAGCTCTGCCCTGTGAGGGGCTGGCTTTCTCCCTGAGCACAGGTGCTGACAGGCCTCCTCCTGAGACGCTAACGAGGAAGAAACCTCTCCAGGCTGGCCATGCTGGCCGCCCACAGGGACCTCTCCGTCTGTCTGCTCCAGGCTCCCTGGTCTCCCTGGCGAGACGGGGCCTGGCTCCCCACAGGAAGCCGCCAAATGTCTCTGCAGCCTCCTCCCCTCCTCCTGCAGCCCAGCTCTTCCAGGCCATTAGCCCCGTTGCAGGCCACCTGCCACCCTTTGCTGGAGGACCGGCACGCCTGTCTGCCGGGCAGGCTGGGGGAGGAAGCCGTCTCTCATCATCCTGCAGGGCTGAGACATGACAGTCCTCATCACGGCTCCCAGGGCCTGGGCGCCAGCATCTCCAGTGTGCCCACACCTGTCAGAGGAGTCCTGGCCTGCTGCTGCCCAGCTGGGTGACCGAAGGCAGGTCCCACTTTGTCTGGGCCTCAGTCTTTCCATTTGCAGCATGAAGGGGTCCTGTCCAGGCAGGGGGATTCAGTGCCACACACATATCGTTGCACATTATACACAAAGGAACATTCGTCTTGTCCGCAGAGAAACGAGCTCCCTCCCGTTTTTACTGAAACATGGGGCTCCCTAACTGTGTTTCCCCACTGTTCACCCATTTCCTTTCCTCTTCAATCCCGAAACAACTGTATAGGCAGGGGCGTGGCCGGGGCTCAGGGTGACAGTGGGGAAGGGGGCCTGCAGGTGACACGAAGCACCCCTGCACGAGGCCAGCCCCTCCTCGTCCCTCCTTCATGGTGGGGGCAACTTGGGTGATGTTTGCCAGCCTCTGCCATTCAGGAGAGGTTAGAAGTCTGGATTTTGATGTGAAAATTCCCAGTCGTTAAATGCTGGTAATGAATTTAAAGATGTAACCCCTGTGAATGCCGGCGAAGGTCCCCAGTGGCCGACCTCTGGCCCAGGGATGACCACCGAGGGCCTGCCCCATGTGGTGCCTGGTGGGTTCTGGGTTGAGCTAGAGACGCTGGGCCACTGCGAGGCTGTGAAGAATCCTTGTCAGCAGCTCCAGGGAGGTTGATCTCTTCCCAAAGTCCCCTCTGCGGTGCCTGGGATTTTGGAGAGGGACCGAATGCAGACAGGCCCCCAGGAGCTCCGGCTGGCAGGTGGAGTGCCGGGGCATTTCACAGGGCAGAGAGGGAGGACGGCCCGGGCTGACGGCCTCCCTGGACCTCAGAGCAGTTTTCCTGCAAGTCCAGCATGTATTCACTCTGCAGACTCTCGGCTCCTGTCTGGGTTTGGGCCTGCACTCCGAAGCTGAGGGGGTGCAGAGCTGAGGGCTGCGGACTCCAGCCCTGAAGGGGCAGCGTCTCTGCTGGGAGGGGTGGCCACAACCCCAGAGACCCCTTCTCGGTGAGGGGGGGGTGCGTGCTCCCCACAGGCACCCTGAGGGAGGGGGAAGCTGGCGCTTCAGCCCCGGCTAGTCTATTGCTACATCCCGCTGACTCGCTCGTAGTTCCAGGCCTGGACCCCGTCCCTCTCATCCTTCTGACCACAACCGACTGCTCTGGATGGGAATTTATATGTGGAAGCCCTGACCCCCAGGTCGGTGGGACTTGGAGGTGGGCCTTTGGGAGGTGACTCGGTGATGAGGTGGGGCCCCATGTTGCAATCGGTGCCCTTACAGAAGAAGAGGAAGGGAGAGATGGGGAGAGGCGGGGTCTGCAAACCAGGAAGATAGCCCTCACCCTCGCCCGACCCTGCCAGCACCTTAGTGTTGGCCTTCCAGCCTCCAGAGCCATGAGAAGAAGCACAGCTCTGTTATTTAAGCCGCCCTCTCCCTGAACGACAGAGACGCTTACACGCTGGAGGCTTGGTTTGTGCCAAAGCTCACGTGATGCCTCATTTACCCTCATGCGGCCCCATGAGTGGGCGGTGCGCCCCCAACCTTTGGGGGCCTGCTTGCTTTGGAATTCAGAATCATCCTCATTCTTTTATCTTGCTTTTTATTAAAATTTTTAAAACACCTTTGTTGTGGTCTGGTTCCTGTACAGTAAACTACATGTATTTCAGATGTACAACTGGATGAATTTTGATAGATGTCCACGCCCATGAAACCACCCCGACAATCATGAGAGCTAACGTCTCCGTCCCGCCCCAAGAGGTGTGATTTGTGAACTCCCAGTTTATCCCTTCCCACCCCCTTTACCCCTGGTAACCATAAGCTTGTTCTCATTCTTTTAAAAAAGTATACAGTAAGCTCTGTTTCTGGTTTGCCAGAGGAGCTGAAATCAGACCAACCCTACTGCTTTTGATTGTCAGAAACTCTGGAAAACACTAAAAAGCAGCTGCGGGAAGACAGGGGAGCAAGTCAACAGCGGCAGAAGCCGCGGGGACAGAATCTTTGTTAGCGCCCTTTCGCTGCTCTGACAGAGAAGCCAGACTCGGTGGCTAAAGCAACATAACTTCTCATAATGCTAAGGCCGTCAGTTTATGAGTTAATAACTTTTAAAACAATGACTTCATTAAATCATTGTAATTTAATTAATTGATAACTATTAAATAATAACTTCATTAATAAATTTAAAAGCCTACAGTTCTGGAGGGTAGATGTCTGAAATAATGGGCTGGACGCCTCCTGGAGGCTCTGGGGGGATCTGCTCCTGCCTTTTCCAGCTTCTGGAGGTGCCTGGGTTCCACGGCTCACAGCCCCTCTTCCATCGGCACAGCCACTGGGGGAGCATCCTCCCGTCTCTGGCTGCGTCTTTGATTCTGTCTTCATTCTCTGGGGGTGGAGGTCATAATTCAGCCTATTTACAATGTATCATCCACAATAAAAAAAAATACACATAAGAGGAAGCAGCTAAATGTGGCTCAGTATCAAGAGAAAAAATAGTTAACACTGGCAGATTCACAGATATCAGATGAGGACGTTTAAATAGCTATTATAAACATATTTAAGGATTTGTAGGAAAAGAGGGACAGGATTGGTAAACAGATGGTAAGTGTCAGCAAAGAAATGGAAACTGCAAAAAAATTCAAATAGAAGTTTAAGTACTGAAAATCACAGTAGCAGAAATGAACATTTCAATGGATGGGCTGAGCAGCCAAACAGACACAGTAGAAGAAAGGATCAATGAATCTGAAGACAGGCCAGTAGAAATTACCCAGTCTGAAGCACAGAGAGGGGTCATGGTGACAGCATCATCACCATCACTACCGCCATCACCACCGCCATCACCGCCACCACCGCCGCCATCACCACCACCACCGCCATCACCACCATCATCACCACCGCCACCATCATCACCACCACCACTACCACCGCCGACATCGTCATCATCGAGCATGGCACCCCATCAGATGATCTGAAATATGTGTAACTGGGGTCTCAGGAGGAGAGGAGGGAGAGAAAAGAGCAGAATAACTGTTTACAGAGATAAATGGTGAAATACCAACAAAACTGCGGACAGATATGAACCCATAGACTGGGGAAGCTCAGTGAATCCCAAATAGAATAAATGTTAGAACAGCCCCATCTCAGCACTTCACGGTCAGTCTGCTAAAATGCAGGGGCACACGTTTCAACAGCACCCAGACATACTACGTGGAGGGAGTGCATAAGCATATCCGACTGCCTGGGTAAGGGTAGCCTGACTTACCATCTAACGTTGCAGGAGCTGAGCACCATTGAATGGTATCTTTAAAATGGAGAAAGGAATAAAAAAATTCTGTCAGTCTGGAATTTTATATTTAGTGAAAGTATCTTTGAGGACAACGGGAAGGGAGAGACATTTTCAGACAGACAAAAGCTGAGAGAAGTTGTGGTCCTCAGACCCAAAATACTAAAGAAAGTTTTTCATGCTGGAGAGGAGTGATTCAAGTCTGAAAGTAGAAATGAAGGAGATGGGAAATGACACACGGGTGGGTAACTATAAATGGAGATTTTCTTAATTTCTATAAAAGTCTATCAGTCATTTAAAGTAAGAGTAATTACAATGTATATTAGGGTTTATAAAACATGTAGAAATTAAATATGTTACAACAATGCAAAGATCTGGAGGAGGGTAAAGGAACTTCCACTGTTACAGGGTTCTTACTCTGTACGTAAAAATTGTGGTAAGTTAAAGGGGGTTAGTAATGATCTCTGTAGGAACCTGCCAGAGTATAAAGCAAAGAGCTGTAGCTAAAACTCCAGTAGAGAAGATAAAATGGAGCACTAACGATTATTTGATTAATCCAAAAGAAGGCAAGAGAAAAACCACAATGTGACAAAGAATGTAAGTGATAAACAGAAAAGAAATGACAAAATAGTAAACTGACACTCAACCATATTTGAGTGTAATAATTGTAATAAATGTAAGTGGTCTAAAGCTCTAATTAAAAAGCAGAGATTTTTCACACTGGATTAAAAAATGCTACCCAATAATATGTTGTTTACAAGAGACACATTATTATTATTATTATTATTATTATTATTATTATTATTGGCTTAAAACAACACAAATTTATTATTTTGCATTTCGGTTGGTTAGAAGTCTGAAACACACAGGCTGAAATAGAGATGCTCGATGGCTGTTTTCCTCCTGGGAGACCCGAGGAGAATCCCTCTGTTTCTGGTTTTGGTCTGTTTTTCGCCCTTCTCACTGTCTAGAGGTCACTTTCATCCTTGGCTCATGGTATCTTCCTCCGTCTTCAAAATCTGCAGTTGCATCATTGAAGAGGCACATTTTGAATATAAAGATGCAGGTAGATTAAGAGAAAAAAATGAAAAAAAAACTATGCTGTGTAAACAATAATCACAAGATAGCCAGGGCAGCTAGCTATTAATTTGAAATAAAGCAGACCTCAAAGCATGGAATACCACCAGAGATAAAGAGGAACATTTCATGATCGTATTAGTAATCTATTGCTTTGTAACTGATTATGCTAAAATTCAGCAGCTTAAAACAATGAACCTTTAGTATCTCACAGATTCTGTAAATCAAGAATTTGGGCGTGACTTGGGTGGTTCTGACTCAGGGTCGGCCACGTGGTTGTAATCAAGATGTTGAGCAGGGCTGTGGTCTCAAGCCTTGGCTGGGGTGGAGAGTCCACTTCCAGGTTGGCTCATTCCATTTATGCTAACTTCACATGGTGAAATGGGAAAAAACCCCTGAAAAACAAGCCTTTCTAAAACGGATGCAAGAAGATAAAGACACTCTGAGCAGCCTTATAGCTGTTAAAGAAACTGCAACTGTGTTTACACTCCTTTCGCAAAGACTCCAGACCCAGCTGGCTTCTCTGGTGAAGTGGCGCTGGTGTTTCCCAAATCTCCACAGAGCAGCAGGGAGGAGCTGACGTGGCGAACCGACAAGGATGTTACGGGAAAATAAGCCAGAGACCAGCATGTCCCACAAATGGAAATGCACGTGCTTGTATCGAGAGACTAGCAAATCAAGTCCACCAACTCCAGGAGGGGTAGTAACGCCACGGCCAAGGGGGGTTTATCCGAGGGCTGCAAGGTCGGCGTCGGGAAGTAAATCAGCGCGGTTCACAGCAGCCAGGCTGAAGGAGGAACGCCGTGTGGGCATCTTAACAAGTGAAGAAAAGCACCTGATACAACTCACTACCCACGCAGGGCTTAAAAAAAGACGCCAAACTCTCATCAACTCTCCAGGAGCAGCTGGAAGTTACATCCGTGTGATAAAGGGCATATAGAAAAAGGCTCCAGCCAACACCACATCTAGTATTGAGCACGCTCCCCGGAGGGCTGGGAGTGAGGCGAGGGTGTCCGTTTTCACCATTTCTGTTCGACATCGTATGGGAAGTCCCAGCCGGTGCGACGAGGAAAGAAGAGGAAACAGAGAACGAAAAGAAGGAAAAGGCATAAAGACCAGAAAGGGAGTGATGAAACTGCCCCTGTTTGCAAATGACGTACTCCTGCACGCAGACAGCCTGAAGTGGGATGCAGAAGCCTGTCAGAGCTCCTTGGGGAGCTTAGCAAGTTGGCAGGGTAGGTGTCAGAGCACATGAAGAGTCAAGATCAGTATAAAAAACCACTAACCTATCAGCAAGCAACTGGAAAACGAAATTAAAAGACAATTTTACGTAGCATCAGATACCTAGGTATAAATTTTACAAAATACGAACTCCGTACCTACACTGAAAACTACAAAAGTAGCTGACAGAAGTCAAAGACCCATTAACTGAAAACTTCATGTTGATAAGATGTCGGTTCCCCAAGAATTTTTCTAGAATAACTGAAGGGGCTCAGTGCAATCCCGATCAAATCTCCAGGAGGACTGAAGAAATTGTCAAGCTGGTTCTAAAATGTAGACAGAAATGCAACGTGGAAATGCGGACTTGGAGGCCTTCCAGCACCTGATTGCATGACTGGCTTTACTGGCGCGGTGAGCGGGCAACGTGGTGCTGGTGCAGAGACAGACAAACAGACCAGCACGGATCAGAGTCCAGAACCAAACCTGCCACACACGACCGATCGGTTTACAGCAGAGGCACCCGTGTGACTGATGGAAAAGGGCCGCCTTTCCAACAAACGTTGCCACAATGACTCGTCATCTATATGGAGAAAAACTCTGAAGACAGCAAAACCCAGCCAAGCCCTGAGCACTGCCGGGCGCCACCAACATTCGGTGCGAGGCGACCGGCAGGAGGGTCAGGCCCGGGAGGCAGGCGGCACGTGTGTCTCATGCCCAGTGTCCCCCGGGGTGTCCTCGGCCCTGTGCCCGCTGCACACCTGCTCCCACCCCGGGCCCAGCTGCCACGGCCTCCTCTGGGCGACCCGTCTTTCTCTTCTCCTCAGCAGGTGCCCGTGTTTGGGACCTTTCAGTCGGTCCCCCGCTGGTGGAGTCCTTTCCTTACCCCACGCGGCTTTGTAGGATTCAGCGCAGACACCCCCTCCTCCGGGAAGCTCCCTCTGCTGTCTGGGTGGGGAGGTGTGACCTTCGTCCCTGCTTCCCTAAGGCGAGCGCCGTCCACAATGGGACGTGTGCGGGCCCTCTAACCACTGTCAGGGGCAAACTGGGACAACGGCGCCTCTCTGCACAGGCCGCCTTCGCTTGGCGCTGAGGGCTCGGTCCCCTCTCCCGACGCCCAGCCCTCTGGGGGCGGGGGCCACACCCTGGCACGCCCCGCTCTCACCTCCGGCCCAGGGCCCAGCCGGAGCTGTTCGGAGCCGGTTCTATCAGGGTTTGCTGGCTGAAGGGGAGAGCGTGGCCCAGGGCAGGTGATGGACTGGATTCTGCCATGGGCAGCGGGTGCCCCTTCTCTGACTTCCTGCTCAGGCCTCCATCCAGTCAGTGGTCAGGTCTTGGCTGGCCGGGAAGGTTCCAGAACCCAGGACCAGCCTGGTCTGATTCCATTCTGTGGCGCTCCTTTTCTGCCGCACGGTTGATTCTCTTGAACACACCATTCCTGCAATCGTGCATTCATCCAGCACCGTCTCCAGGCCGTGCAGTCCGCAAATACTTGTCGGGCCCTTCCTCCTTGCCCAGGGAGACCCTCCCACAAGGACAATCACAGGGGTGCAAATATGACTGCAGGAAATGCAGCCTGCAGTGGGTGGGGAGGATGCTCTGGGCAAGGGGGTCGCCTTGGACCAGGGCAGGTGTGCGTCAGAGGAACACGGCATCCACTGCCAGGAAGCTGCCGGTGTCACAGGACAGACAGACTTGAGGATGGACCCCGATGGCTGAGCAGGACATGCCAACAGTGGGGACGTGAGCAGACAGCACGGTGGGTGTGCAAGTTCAGGGCGGGCTAGGCACGTCTGGAGCTCGGCCCGGAGATGGAGATGGAGACAGGAGAGGTGATGCGCTGGCTCTGAAGGTCGGAACAGCCTCAGCACCGCCTGCCCTCTGCCAGCCTGCCTGCCAGCCTTGCCCCTCCCCAGTCCCAGGAAGGCGATTTGCTCAGCCTCGAAATTTTTTTTTTCCAGACCAGCTTCCTGCTGTCAGGTGACACGCAGGAGGTCACCCAGCTGGAGAGGCGCCAGCAGGATGGGAGCCCAGCCGTGTGAAAGCCTGGTCCCCCCAGGTGGCGATGCACTTCTCCAGGGCTGGGGACACATTGGCTCTTTTGGGCCCAGGCTGGCGTCTGTACACTACACCCCAGCAGCGGGTTCTGGGGCCAGAGATCCTGCACGGCCCATCTGTCTAGACGGGGCTGTTTATCACGTGCCCAGACACTGCCAGCTGCCTGGCTGTCCGCCGGTCCCCGCCTTGACACAGATGGATGGGCCCCCTCAGGGGGCCCCACAACTATTTCCTGGGCCTGGGAAGGTGAGGCTGATGCTGGAAGGGTCTCTGAGGCTGCCTCCCTCCCCCGGCCGTCTTCCCATTTCCAGCCCTTCCAGGAGGGAAGCCGCACTCCTCCTTGGAGTCCATCATGAAGTGGTCCCAAGGATAGATGGCTCTTCCCCACCCCTCCCCTCAAAGCTAAGGCGGGGGTCCCTGACCCTCCTCCCTAAGCCTGCTGGACAGCTCTTAGATGGCTGGAACCCTGGCCTCTCTCAGTTGGAATCATCCTGTCTTAAGGGCACAGTCTGGGAGACCAGGCTGGGTAAGCTGGTGTGGTCAGAACCTTGCCCTTCCCAGGCAGGGACAGACAACCTGCAGGGTTGGCAGGGGTGGCTACAGGTAAGACTTTCTTCTTTCCATTTCTTAATTGTCCCCAACGTTCCCAGAATGAATAACACATACGTTCTCTCTAGTGAAAAAAAAGACAACTTAAAAAAAAACTTTTGGTTGGTTTTTTTTTTGTAAGTTTTTTTGTTTGTTTTGGGGGAAAGGTAATGAGGTTTCTGTATTTATTTATTTATTTTAATAGAGGCTCTGGGGATTGAACCCAGGACCTCCTGCACGCTAAGCATGCGCTCTACCACTGAGCTCTACCTTCCCCGACGAAAGACAGCTTTTAAAACCAATTCTCCCGTAGTTGTCAAATGCTTTATTGTAGCAGGGTTCATGTAGCATGTATAGAATCTCTTCATTCTGGTAAAAATGGAAATTTCTGCGGGCCTCTATTAAAAAGTAAACATGATCGGAGGGTTCTACCCCCAAAATGTCTTTCTTTGAGTCCAAAGAGTTTTGGTGATTTATCTCTTAAATATTTTCTGTAGGGCTTGAAAGTCTTGACGATGGCTATGAACCGTTTCTTTTTTAATCATCAGAAACATATAAAATGATTTGTGCTTTGAAAACTAAAAGGAATGGCTTCAGTTACCTCTGTCCCCTCCCTCCCCACCCTCCTCCCTCCCTTCCTCCCTCACAAGGAAAGCCCCAAGGGAGGGCAAACACTGGCCTGGCAGGGTCAGCAGGGTGTGGGGGCGACGGGTGGAGAAGGATTCTGGGAGGAGGGGAAGTTGAAGATGGAATGGAGAGGCAAGAACGCCCTCCAGGCCGCAGGTATCCAGGAGCCCTAGTGTGGGCGGCGGGGCTGGAAGGGCTGAGCCTGTGAACCCTCTTCTGCTGGTTCACTTTTGGTGCATTTGGTGAGGAAGCAGCGCCATCTGGTGGTCTGTGGAGAGACTGCTGGGCAGGCCCTGGGTGGGGTCACTGGGCAGCTGGGGCAGGGGGAGAAGCCTGTAGGAAGAGGCTCAGCGCGGCCCCAGTGAGGACAGCCCATGGCCCAGCCAGCGCCTGGGTTCTGATCCACCCAATCCCCCACGGGGACTTCGGGGGCTGCCTCCCCTCCACCCCGGCCCCCAGTTGGTGGCAGGAGAGGAGGCAGGAGCTGGGGATGAGGGCTCTGCCCGCAGGTGCCTGTCCTGGGGTCTCCCGGTTTGCCTGCTGTGTATCTGGTCTCATCCTCAGGCTTCCCCGGACCCCGCGGGCTGGGCATGGAGGGACCAGGACCACAGCTCTCACTCTGTCCCCAGCCCTTGGATCCCCAGGGCAACTGAGCCAGGGCTGGGGCAGGGACGACATTGTCCTGGAGGGTCTGGTGAGGGGTCGGGGAGGGCCCGGGAGGCCTCTACATGCGGCCCATGGGCAGAGACACTTCCCCGGCCCCCAGCGGGGCCCCCTCCCCCAGGGACCGCTGGAGAACCACCCGCAGTGGCTCTCGCTTGCCTGGCTGCCGGCCTGTCGTGAAGTAGATGAGTGGCTTGGAGCTGCAGTGGATGCAGGCCAGGAGCGTGGGCAGCGGGGAGAGCGAGTACAGTCGGCGTAAAAAGGACTGCATGGGGACCCAGGACAGCAGGAGGTCCAGGCTGCTGCTCAGGATCCAGTACAAGATGTAGGAGAGGCCGCAGAAGAACTGGAGCATGGAGCTCAGGACGACACCGTAGAACGGGGGCGCTGCCGCTGGGAGCAGCAGGCCACCCAGATGAAGAGGACCAGCCCGGCCACGGAGGCCCCGCAGGCTAGGGTCAGCAGCCACGTGACACTGGCTGTGTGGAACCACGGGCAGGTCCGCAGGCGCGTGCCGCCCGGCAGCTGGCCGCAGGCGTTGGCGGGCAGCAGCACAGTCAGCGGGGTGAGGGTCCAGATCAGGCCACAGAGGATGCCCGCTGTGTGTCTGGGGCGGCAGCCCTGGTAGCAGGTGGGGAAGATGTCAGAGAGGCAGCGCTTGGCGCTGAAGGCCACCAACAGCCAGAGCCCCACGAAGAAGGCCACGAAGGGGAGGGTGAGGTAGAGGCCGCCCTGGCCGCCCAGGGAGGCCTGCGCGGCCCAGACGGCCACCTGGCAGCCGAGGAACAGGAAGTCGGTGGTGGTCAGGTGGAGGACATAGACAGAGAAGGGGCCCTTCTTGATGTGGAAGCTGAGGTGCCAGAGGACCAGCCTGTTCCCCACCAGCCCCCCGAGGCTGACGGCAAGGGTGATGCAGGAAACCACACTGTTGAAGGTCCTCCAGAGCCCCAACATGCTGGCTGGCTCGCGGGCAGCCGGAGGGACCCTGGAAGGAGGGGACAGATGTTGCTGCCGGCGTCCCCGCGCGGGAAGGTGCTGCCGTGCTGGTGCAGCCAGGTAGACGCGCCTCCAGCTCGGGCCCCTTCCTGGCCCAGGTCCAGCCCTTCGGGCCTCAGGACCTCCTCATAAAAGGAGGATTCGCTAAGATGTGATGATGATGCGGGCCAGGTGGGCGGCCCGCCCGGGGCTGGGAGGTGAGGGTGACTGCAGAGACAGACAAGGCCAGGCACCAGGGTGTGATGTCGAAGAGGTCGGGTCTCTCAGGCAAGGTGGGCGCTTGCGTGGACGGACGCGTGTGCGGGGCCTCCTCCCTCCTCCATCAGGGACCCACACGTGGCCTCCCGCCCTGGAGGGCCTGGACCGCACTCCTGCTGGGCGCCCCCACAGAGGCTCCGCTGGGCAGGGTCCTCGATGGCCCCACGCACACTGTCCTGCACCGGCCTGGAGAAGGGGTGGGGAGAGGTCCTGGGGGGCAGCGGGGGGCTGGGAGGGTGAGGGAAGGGGCACCCCAGGCCTGTCTGCTCTGTGGCCCCCGCAGGGCTTCAGCCCTGGGACTCGGGCGTGGGCTTCTCTGGAAGCTCAGGAGGGGTGGGGACTTTGGTGACAGGGTCCCGGGTCCTCCGGGGAGACGCCTATACAGGTGTGTGCTGCTGGCCTCTCTGGAAAAGTGAGAGGCTGCAGAGCCCTGCTCTGCTCCGAGGGGACAGGGACCCCTCACGGGGAAGCCAGGGAAGCCCCCCCCCCGGGACCCATGTGGGGGCCATCAGAGCCCTGTCCCCAGGGTGAGGAGTGGGGGGAGAGACAGACAGACAGACAGAGACTGAGAGACAGACATACCCAGTGAGAGACACATGGACAGACAGACAGACAGAGGGGGAGCCCCCTACACACCTTGGGTTCTTCTCACAGTCCCACCTTTGCTGGGCTGTGCCTCTGCCTGGACCACCCTCTCCCCCTCCCCACTTACCCAGGTCCTGGCTCCTTGAAGGCCCCGGAACCGTCCACAGCCTCTCTGAGCCTCCCAGCCTCACACCTGAGAGTCCTCGCTGGTCCCCTCCTCTGTGGCTGTCCTTGTCCCTGGGGGGTGAGGGGGTCTTGCCTTTGTCCCCCTTAGCCTTTTCTCGTACAGGCACATGGTGACAGTGGCTCTTGGGGCCCAGAGAGCCGGGATGACCTCTGGTGTCATAGGGTGACTGCACCGACCCCCTGCTCTGGGCCTGTTCCCTCGAGGCACGGGGATGGGCTGTCTGAGTCAGGGGGAGGGGGAGGGCCAGCGCTGGGGCTGTGCTGGGGGAGGGGGCTCTGGAAGGAGGTGGAGGGAGGAGTGGAGGAGGGGCTCGCCAGGCGGGCTGTCCTCACTGCTCTCAGAATGGGAACACCTGCCTGTACATGCAAAGATTCGGAGTGCCGGCTTTTAAATAACACCCTCCTCCAGTCTGCTTCCCCGGCCTCACGCCCACCTCCCAGCCCCACATCGTCCTGCCCCACGGGAGCCCAGATGTCCTCGGGGTGTCCAGAGCCAGGCCTGGGTGGAGCAGGTGGGACAGGTGCAGGGACGCTGGGCCTTCTCACCTGCTGCCTGGGCGCCTCTCGGCTGTGCTCACTGCCCGCCTGGGGCTCCTCCCTGGGCCTAAATCCTCTCGTGTCCCCCTGGGGCTCGGCTGGCTGGACCCGGGCACTTGGGCCAGTTCCCTGGAAGTGGGAGGGGTGCTCCTGTTTTCAGCAGTGAGCTCAGATGGAAATGTCTTCTGTGTGGGCCTCTCTTCCGTCCCTCCTCAGCACGCGAGGTGCCTAGAGGGCAGGCTGGGGGTCCCGTGTCCCGGGGGGCTGGGCCACACCTCCGGGTGGTGCTTCAGAGGCCACGTCTGCTCCAGTGTCCCCTGGTTTGTGGGAGAGGTGCCTGTGAGCCAGGAGTCTGGCTGTGTGGCCTTGGGAGAATGACCTGGCCCTCCCGTGCCTCAGTTTCCCCTCTCCTTGGCCTGAGCATCCATGGAGAGCTCACTGCCTGGCTGGAGGCTGGATCCTGCTGCTGTGGGAGGTCTGGGGAGGCAGATGTCAGCCCCTTTCCCAAAAACCCACCCCTTACTGTCCACCTGCTGGCCTCAGATCCTGGGGTCCCAGCTGCCAATGGATTCTTTGGGGTTAAAATGCTTTTCCAAGTTTTGTTCCACAGAGCTCCACGCCCTGCGCTGGGTCTGTTAAGGACTTGCTTTTTCCATGGGCTGCTCTGCCATCCCAGGGACTCAGCGCAAGTCAGAAGTTATGTGTCGAGATGCTATTGGTCCTAACGGTTTTCAAGTGGGCTTGGCTGGGGCCTGCCTTCTGCTTCACAAGTGCCCACCCTGTGCCTCCCGCCGAGGCCCGCCAGCTCCCCAGCCCCCACACTCCTGCACGTGGCTTTAAGGAGTGAGCAGCTGCATGCCTACAGGCCCAGGGACCTGGTTTCCTCCCGCAGGGCCCTGCCACCTGGAACCTCGCTGGGAAGGACGGTCTTTGCAGGAGGGAGGGTCTGAGACGAGACCGTGCTGAGTGGACCCTAAACACGTGGACAAGTGTCCTTATAAGAGACAGGAGAGGAGGGGCACACAGAGGAGGGGCCACGTGAGGACAGAGGCAGAGACTGGAGGGGCAGGGCCATGAGCCCAGGGACGCCTGGAGCCCCAGAAGCTGGAAGAGGCGGGTTGACCCCCCTCCCCGGACCCTTCGGAGGGAGCATGGCCCTGGGACACCTTGATTTCAGACTCTGGCCTCTGGACCGTGAGAGAAGAAGAGCCTGCTGTTCTGAGCCGTCCTATCTGGGGACTTCGTGTTGGCCACCCCAGGACATGGACACAGTGCTGGCTGGGTGCCATGTGCTCTCCACAAGCAGCTCGTTTCTGGCACAACCAGCTCTGAGGTGGCCAGGCCACCCCTGCCTGCAGACGGGGAAAACAAGGCACAGTGAATAGCAGACCTGAGTGTGTGGTGGGGGTCCCCGCCAGGCCAGCAGCGTGACGGCATCTCTGTGCCACCCCTCCTGCCTCTCCCTGAAGCCACAGCATGATTCTCAGAGCCATAGGCTGTTACGCGACCCTCGGAAGCCAGGGTTGAACCCCAGCCTCACGCCGTCACCCGAAACACCACGTGCGTTCGTGTGGACGAGCCCTCGCGGCCTGTTTCATGGCCGGGGGCCTGTGTCCGAGCCCAGCCTGCCAGAGGGGGGCTTGGCTGCACCACGTGGCTGGTGTTCAGCCATTTCTGGCCTACGACGAAGTGAGCAACTTCGCCCGGGGGGCCTAAACCCAGCCCCGCAGCCCCCGGCAGGCGGCGCCCCTGTCTCTGTGTCCATATCTGCAGGCTGGACCCGGGTTTTGTCACGTCTTGGGTGGGTCCTGGGGACTCAGGGAAGAGCCTGTGTCGGGCGGAACTGAGGGAAAGGGAACAGGGCAGGGGGACTCGGGGGTGGGGGCAGGGAGGCCCGTCCCCGTCCCCATGGCTTCCACAGCCACCGTCCCATCTGCCATTCAGAGCAAACTCGCCTGATTCTGAGACCCGGATGGGGGACATGAGGTGGCCCAGGGGCCGCCTGGGGACCAGAGGAGGGTCTCCCCTCTCCCGGCAGCGGAGTGTCCCGGGCTGTGGGCTTGTCTGCAGAAGGCTGTGCCTTCAGCGCAGGCATCACTGGCCAAGCCAGCAGGTGGGACGGTTGTCCTAAGTGGGTAGCGTGTCCCCCAGGGGAGGGGCACCCCGCTGGGACCACAGCAGAGCAGCTCCAGTCCGGCCAGGAAGCCAGGGAGGGGGCCGTGTGGGCAGGAGCCTTTATGTTCCACAGGAAGCAACCAGTGAGGTGGAGCCGCAGGCTTAGGTTTCGCGGTTCGAATCATCCGAGGGGGCTCTGGGGCACAGGGGCTGTTCACACACACACACACACACACACACACACACACCAGCTGCCTGGACCTGCTCTGGGCTGATCAGAGCAGGAGATGGTGGCCCTGAATGCAGAGCCCCGTTGGGGAGGTGGTGGGTAGGTTTGCATTTGCAAAGCAGGCTGCAAGCAGTGGTTGGCTCTCCCTAGGAACTGGCTAACCCTGGGCGGGGCAGTCCCTGCAAGGGCAGGAGGCCCCAGAAGTGAGGGCATCAGAAACAGGAAATACAGGATGGGCTGGTACAGGCAGGCACTGTGACCTGCTGGGGGAGAGTGGCCCGGGTTGGAGGCTGCGCTTCCGGCCTCCCTTCTCCCTCCCCATTCCTACTCCGGGTCTTGCATGGGGAGGGGCTCCCACGGGGCTGCCTCACTCCTCCTGCCCCCAGGTGGGCAGAGTATCCTGGGTTGGGAGCTCCGCACACCCAGGAAACCAGGCCCCCTTGGCCGGCACTCGGCCCCACTGCCTCTGATGTGGATCTGGTCTGGAAGCTTACGTGATGGCACTCATGTTACCTGCTTCATCCCGTGTCCAACGACTGGCGCAGACTTGGCATATGCTGGTTTTTCCTACCTTTATTGTTTGCTCAAATGGTGGTAAAGAGGGTTTGAAAGAATTAGGCCTTTTCTCTCAAGACAGCCCTCCGTAAAATAAGCCAGCTTGGCCCAGGACCCCACGAGCGGAAATCCCGCAGCCCACCGAGCTGCAAGGACAGACCCCTGCAGCCGGGCTCCCGCCCCGACAGAGGGCAGGGTGGGGGGGCGTGTTTCAGAGGTGGGAGCCCAGGGGCTCTGGAAGAATCGTGCAATTCATGAAAAAAAGAAGAGAGAGAGACATAAAACTCGAGTGGATCTCTTATTTTAGGTTGAAAGTTTTTGTGGTATTTTCGCCATTTCTGAGACGATTGAATAGCCGAGGCATGAGCTGGCCTCACACGATGAGAACAAACGATACTTTACAGCTTGTGTCTGAGCTGGGGTGAGGCGGGGGGCGGCAGGCTGTCTTCCTTGGCCCCTGAGGAGCAGGGCCTGTCCCACACCCTTCCTGGGAACATTCAGCTGCCCAAGTCTGTTCACAGGAGCTCTGTCGTGGCCAGAACAGCCCCGAGGGTTCTGGGGTCCTGGAGGTGGGGGCTCTGGTGGGCCCTGACTCTGGCTGCCCCTGAGCTGCCTCCCCTCCCCGCCTGACTCGGGACACAGGCTGAGGTCTGGCTTTGCAGGTGGTCATGGGCGGTCACTTCTCCAAGGACGGCCCTGCGGGAGGACTCTCCCAGGCCCCCGTTTGGCCTCCGCCTGCTGGAGGACCAGCCTGAGGGGCATGCTCAGCCCGGGCAGAACGAGACGAGCTGCAGAGGTGGGAGTTAGGGAGGACGTGCCAGCGTAGTTTCCGGCACAGCCAGAAGGTGCGGAAGAGGAGGAGGACAGCAAGCAAGATCCAAGGCGGGGAAGCCACCCTCCAGCTGCTGTGCAGGCGGGCCCACACATGGGGCCGTGCAGCCGCCGCGCTCCCTGGGGAGCCGGGCAGGCACCCCAGAGCAGCAGATGCACCTGCAGGCAGAGGGCCCGGGGAGGGTGCACACGCAGCGGTCCGATGACACGTGCGGCAGCACGGGTCCCTGGCGAGGAAGAGGGTGCCCAGTCGCTGCTCCGAGGTGATGGCCATGGGGAGACTCACACCCAGCACAGAGCAGAAGAACCTCAGTGTGGTCAGGCCATTCTGGATGGAGGGCAGGCAGTCCCGCTGGTCACGCACTAGGTTTCGGACAATGGCCACCTTGTGGCGGCTGAGGAAGATGAAGCTGACACAGGCCACATCTGGGAGGCAGGTGGCTGAGGGGAGCCTGGAGATGCTGGAGCTGAGCATCAGAGGACAGTCCATCCTCCAGCAACCCGCCCCACCTGGAATCTGGGTGAAGGACAGACCCTGAGGCCCGAAGCCGCCCCCTCTTGGGCGCTGTCCAGGGTGCTGCGTCGGTCTGGGTTCTCTCCGTCATCAGGCAGGGTGGGAAGGGGCTCAGGAAGCCCCTGCCATGGCAATGATGCCTGAGTTCTGGGGACTGAGCCCATCTGAGGAGGTGGGCTCGCCAAGGGTTGGCTGGTGACCGGGAGTAGGGCCGAGACCCCACGGAGGGAGACCCCACGGAGGGAGACACCTCTCCCATTTCCGCCTGGATTGCCTGACCCCAGCCTGCCTTTCGTCTCCAAGGCACAAAGCAGAAAGGCTTCCACCCCAGAGTCCCAGTCTCCAGAGGCGGCCAATGTGCTCCCAGGCCAGGGCCAGCGGGGACCAGCAGGAAAGACGAGGCCCAGGGCCCTGAGCCTCCCTGTTTTTCGTGGTGCTTTTGATCCTCAGAACAAGTCTCTTCTACAGAGTGCCGGATATCTCATGTGCGTCTGATGGGTGGCCCAGCCTCGGAGGGACAGCCTGCGGTAGCCCTGGTGTCATATTTGTCATCATCTTACAGCAGCTCTTCACTCTTTGAGGTCTTTCCACGTGGCCAAGGCCAAGACCCCAGGGAAGCTCCCTCAGACCTTGCCATGTCCCTGCTGGGGCAGTGGGGAGGGCTCCAGCCTTCCCCTTCCCTGTCCCTCACCCTTCCCCTGCCGAGAGAAGAGGGGCTTGTCTGACGTTGAGGCTGGGTGGGGGCCCTCCTCTCCCTCCTTCCTGCCCCATCCCTGCTGCGGTCAGTGGCTGGGGCGTCTCCCGTGTGCCTGAGGAGGCTGCAACCATGCCGCCTGTCTGCCCACAATCCAGGGCTTAGGTCTGGGAGGCCGCCCAAATCCAGTGGGCCCTCAGTCAGAGCCGTGTTCTTCGTCCCAGCTTTGCCAGTAATCCAGCTAAACGAGACCCCCTGGGACCCTGAGAATTTGAAGTGGAAGACCCAGGGATTGCCTTGGCAAAGTCTATCGCATTTCAGCCTCCCATCCTTGGAGGATGGATTCGCGGAGGACCAGGAGGTTAATGAAAACGCGCACCCCTGGTTCCTGGGGGGCTCCCAATCCCTCACCAGCCCTGCCTGGGGGAGCATGGAGAACTCACCTTTCTGTCATCCTAGGATGTGGGCTCAGGCCAGATGCACATTTCCTTGGGTTCCCACCCTATTCCTGGCTGATCAAGGATGGCGGCAGAGAGCCAGGCCCCCACCCTGCTTCTTTTCTTGCTGCTGCTGCGGGGTGGGTGAGATCAGCAAAGCCACCCAAATTCACCCTCCGCCAAAGGGCTGCTGGCCCCATCCTGTCACTTCTGACTACCTGGGCCCATCCTTCCACCTTTGGTTACCTGGCTGTGGTGGTTCTCCCGAACGCTCGGCGACTGAGGTCTCTCCTTGTGGGGCGGAGGGAGATGGGCTGGAACGTTGCTTCTCTCCAGAGACTGGCTCAGGGCACCTTCCACTTTGGTGACAGCTGGTTCTCTTGTCCCCTGGGAGGGACTGGAAGCTGTGGACGAGGGTGGAGGTGGTGGAGGGTGCCGAGCAGAGACCCCCACACTGTTGTGAGTGGCCTGCTCCCACCCTAAGGCTGTGCTGAAAATCTCCTCCTCTGCGCCCTTCAAGGATAGGAAGGTCCAATGCAAAGGAGGAGGCCAGGGGCCAGGGTGCTGGGGACGGCACGGCCTTGGGAGAGCTCTGAGAACAGTAGTGCTGGTCTCCCTGCGGGTCCTGCTCACTCTCTCTGGTCAAACCCTCACTCCCCGGACGTCTCCTATTTGACTAGGGTGAAACCACAGGCCTGGGGCTGCCGCCACCTTGGGATGGGCATCGAGTTAAGTGGGTCAGCGGAGACCAGCTCCCTCGCCCCGGTCCTGCTGTTCTGGGACGTGAGTCCTGCCCATGGTCCACCTCTTTCCCCATCTTTGTATGTTGAGAATTTCACAACCTACAGGACATTGGCAAGAACGGCACAAGATTCACTACAGGTTAACATCCCCACACTGGGGCTTTCTGCCCACCTGCCTGTCTCTTACCTGCCTCTTCCTCGAACCCCATAGGTTCAAGTTCCTGGCACACACACTTCACCTTTAAGGACTTCAGCGCGTCCTGTGTGCACAGGTACCCTCACCATGAGCACAGCACAGGGTCGCCCTCAGAGACAGGACAGCAGTGCAGTGTGGGTCTGGTTCTCAGCTAGGCCATTTACTGTGCTTTTTCAGAATTTATATTTTATTCTTTTTTAAATCCTTTTTTTAAAATTGAAGTATAGTTGGTTTCCAGCGTTCTGTTTGTTTCTGGAGGACAGCACAGTGCTTCAGTCATACACACATACATGTATATATACTCCTTGTCTTGCTCTTTTTCATCACAGGCTATTCCAAGGTGTTGAATATAGTTCCCCGGGCTGTACAGTAGGGCCTTATTGTTTATCTCTTTAAAATCTATTAGTCAGGACACATTGAGACTTTGTCTCTCAACTCCAGACTCATCCTTCCTGCTGCTTTGTTCTGCTGGGGTTGGTCCTGGAGCTGGGGCTGGTGTGGAACTGGGCCTGGGGCTGGGCCCAGGGCTGGGGTTGGGCCTGGGTTTGGACAGGGGCAGGGCTTGAAGGTGGGGCTCTGGTTGTACCTGGGGCTGGGGCTAGGGCTGGGTCTGGGGCTGGGACTGGGCTAGGGATGTGGCTGTTTTTGTTTTGGGGGCTGGGGTTGTGACTTGGGCTGAGGCTGGTGCTGGGGCTGGGCCCCTCGCGTGGCGGATTCAGTGTGATAGCACTTGGGTCTTTCTGGACGAGGCCCCAGACACTGTGTTGGGGTGTCGCTCACACAGTGACAGAGCCTGGAACTGGAGGGTGGACTTGCCCCCGGTCCCTGGGCCCCGCCTGTGGGCGGCCATCCCCACGGGGCAGCAGGCGGCACAGGCAGGGGTGGCTGGGGCTGTCTTTAGGCACCAGCGGCAGTGCTACATTCATGTCCTTGTCCACAGTCTGGCTGCTGAGTCTTCACTGGGTTCTTCATCTTAGACTGCAGACTTAGAACCCCTGGATCCTTCAAGACTTGTTTTAAGTTTGTGTTAATCAAAAGTGTGGCCACAGCCGGAATAGACATAAGACTGGGGGAGGGGACAGCTCGGCGGTAGAGCACGTGCCTGGCACGCACGAGGGCCTGGGTTCGATCCCCAGTGCCGCCATCGAAAAACAAAAAAATAAGCCTAAATACGTCCCCCCAACAAAATAAAGAATTCAAATAAAATAAAATTTAAGTGAATAAAAACAGCGGTGGAGGGGGGCAGCTGAGCGGCGACCCCTCGAGTAAAGGAATACGTGACGGAGGTGGCGTGGCGCCCGGTGGGCAAGGGGGGCCGTGCCGTGAATGAGGGCGGGGCTCCTGCTTGTCTTCGTGGGAGGAGCAGCCCCGACCTGCGTCTTACTGCCCGCAGAGCCCAGCTGCACTGGGGACCTCAGTGTGGAAAGTAAAACTTTAACATTTTTTGAAGAAAATAGAGGAAAATATCCTTATCACCTCAGGATAAAGATGAGCAATCTATTGGGCAAGTCACACAAAACTAGCAAAACGCAGGAAAGGACTGATAATTAAAACACACACACACACACACACTCTTCTGCTTATCAAAACCCACCAATGCGAAGTACGTGAAGCTGCAGGCTGGGGAGACTCCCTATCGGCGTAGTAACTGCGGATGGCGAGGGGTCCCGAGCGTCGACAAGGAAGAGGGCAGTTCGGTGGGAAACGGGCCAAGGCTTGCAAGGCGCTCGCAGCAAGGGAGCGGCGCGGCTCAGCCGAGGGCAGGCGCCGACCTCCCCAGCGACGGGGGCGCTGTTACAGTGCCTGCCTCAGCGCCGCTACAATGTACTGGTGAAACAGTCCCCAAGGGACACGGCTTCACCCTCCTGTTTAGGAAACAAAATGTCAAGTCCGAGTTCCAGGGAACACGCGGGACAATGGAAACCTTCCCCGCCGGCGGTGGGAGTGGACGCGTTCGAGTCTGGCAGCGCCCGGCCAAGTCAGAGGGGAAGTCCTCTGGGACCCAGACGCTTCCCTCTCTTTTGTTGGATCAGGCAGGGTCCAGGCGGGAAGCTGCCGGGCAGAGCCCCGCGGTTCTGGGGCAGGGCTGGGCCTCCTGTGTAGACAGACGTGTCAGTAACTGAACAGCAGCTCCTGGGGGGGCTCCTGGGGCCCGAGACGGAGGGCCTGACCGCGGGACACGCAGGGCCCACGCGCCTGGACTGCCCACCCCGAGCTGGGGATCGCCGGACCCTCCAAGTCACGAGGGGGCCGGCGTGACAGCAGTCCAGCCTCAGGGGGTCCAGTGCGTCTGGGATTGGACCTGAGCAGGTCCAGCGGGTCCAGGCAGTTTTATAAATGTGGGACTCAGACCTTCGCATCACTGCTGACTGAAAACAACAAGCAAGCAAACAAACGGAGCGCAACCTACAACCAGAACCATGCTGTGCTCGGCAGTCTTTCTGGGGACATCGAGCCCGGGGAGCCTCTCAGACCTCTCTGTGGGGCTGCTCCAAGGAGGCAGAGGAGGGGCCAGGACGCGTTGCAGTCTTCCAGCAAAGACCAGGGCGTCGGGACATCAGAAGATTCCTGTTAATTAAGAAGACCAGCCGTCTCAAGTTCCGGAACTCAGTGCTTTCCTGTGTCTGGGAAGGTGCAAGAGTCTGGGCTCACCGAAATCACTCCTTTGATGTGCGCCTCAGCTCTCGAGGGCCAGTGTCCTGTTCTTCCCCATCCTGGGTCCCCTCAGGGGGCACCGCTGCGGGAGGCTGCAGGGGCTGAGAGCTTGGCGGGGCAGCCTGCTTGTCTGCATCCTGGGTCCCCTCAGGGGGCACCGTCTTGGGGGCGGCTGTAGGGGCTTGATGGCTGTAACAGCCTTTGTGTGCTGATACGGCAGGCAGCACTGTTCACTCACATCACCAAAGGCCCTACTTCAGCTTGCGCTCAAGGGGCTGCCTAGAGCAGCCAATGGAGGAGGAAGGGATTTGGGTCTCGTTCATAGGTAGGTTGATATGTTGGCCCAAGCTTAAAACAAACGGCTGCCGTGCCGTGGTCCTACCAAGCAGTGCCCCTGCAGGACAGCGGGGAGGGCAGGGCTGCGTGCATCCTGCCCACTTGTAGGGAGGGAGAAGCAATCTGAGGTAAGGATGTACATGAACTCTGAGCAAAGAATGTGCCTGGTTGCCAGGGCCTTGGAGGGAGCAAGGCCGGGAGGCAGTGAACGGGCTAGTGCAGCGACGTGGGCTCAGTGCGGGCTCAGAGTCCTGAAGGATGGCGGTCCGGGTCGCCCTCCCAAGCAAGCAGCACAGTCTAAGAGGAGGGAGTCCCTGGAGAGCATGTGCTTCCAGGCTGCGGGCTCCCCGACCTGCCGCCGCCTCCTAACAGCGAGGCAGACGCTGTCACCCACCCAAGGAGAGACTCTGTCGGCAGAGACTGACCGCTTCACACTGCGATCACTGGAGTCTCCCCAAAACCCAGGTGGGATTGCACTCCTGGAAACAGTCATCTGCTGGACCAGATATGTTGAAATCCTTCTGGTTATAAAACAATTAGAAGTTCTTGGTGAAAAAGAAAAACAACCTTTTAGGTACATGGCAGTGCTTCCTGGAACATCGGGGGAATTCCAAGAGGCTGAAAAATAAAGAGGAAACATGGCAGCAGGGGGCAGCTGTGACGGGTTTGCTGGTTCCAGGAACTTAGAGCCTTGGGTTTGAGGATGCACCGCTGGAAGCTGAGACACCGAGTGTCTTCCCACCCTGCGGAGGGCCTGCTTGGACGGCCCCGTGTGTCGGCCATGGGAGAGACCGGCGAAGTGAGGCTTCCTCGATCTGGAAGCTGGGTGGGGTCGGGGGTGGGGAGAGTCCCGCCGAGATTTTGCAACCACATGCCACCCTCACGGGGGCGGGGGTTTAAATTTCAAGTCTCACACTTCCCAGGACACTCCTGGAAGGGAGCCTTTAGGGTAATCCTCACACCTGCAGCCCTGGACCTCCCCCCTCAACCCCTGAGCCTTTACCTGGGAAAACACCTGCCCCATCATGGAAGATGTTGGATCTTTTCCTGGTTTCCAACTTTTTTTAAAAATGGAGGTGCTGGGGATGGACCTTGCGCGTGCTAAGCATGTGCTCTACTCTTGAGCTCTGCCCTCCCCTCCTTAACTTTTGACTGCGTAGTGGTAGTGACTGAGTTTGCAACGACCTGGGTGCCTAAGAGACCAGTCGCCCCCTTCCCCAGGAGGACTGTGACTGTAAGGGCTGCCCTTCCCTCTGGAGACGGTCCCCTTGTCCGTCAGGCACGTCCCAGGCTCTGACCAGGCGCCCCTGGTCTGGCCCAACCTCCCACATCCCCTAGACCTCCAAACACTGTCTGTGACCCCTGGGTCTCCTCCTGTAACCCTCATCCTCGAACTCTCTCCAGGTGACTCCTTCACCTCCTTGCTCTTATGAGAACCAGGCTGCCTCCCGATGACACAGCGTCCTTCTCAGTGGCGCATATTCTTATCCTGTAACTTCTGAACCAGGGGCTGGAGGACATGTTTCCTCCCGTTTCTTATTACCACCTTATATCCTCCCCCTGTCCTGTCCCCAGATCCTCTGAGCCCGTGTCACACAGGGCCCGGCTACCCTGTCTCGAGCAGTCACCTCCCGACCTCCCGCTTGTCCACCGGAGATTCAGCACCAGGCTCATGGCCTCCTCGCCGGCCCATTCCCGTGGCACCAGCTCGACGGCGAGGCACCCGAGCTGGGGGACCTGTGTTTGTGCTGTTGGACTTCACGGAGCTCCTTGCATCCCTGACCTACTGTGTTATAAGCTGTGGAAGACGCTCAGCCAGTAACTCCTCACACAGTGCTTCTTCCCCGCCCTCCTCTCTCCGCTCAGTCTGGGACTCACTTGTACACATGCAAGACCTTCCCACCACGTCCCGTGTGTCCCTGATACTCTCATTTTTTCAGATTGTTGAAGTGCAGTCAGGTTCAGTGTTGTGTCAGTTTCTGGTGTCCAGCATAAAGTCTGAGCCACGCATACACATACACGTATTCCTTCTCATGCTCTTTTTCATTGTCGGTTACTACAAGGTAGTGACTATAGATCCCTGTGCTAGACAGTAGAAACTTGTGGTTTATCCATTTTATATACAGTAGTTAGTATCTGCAGATCTCGAACTCCCAATCTGTGCCTTCCCACCGCCTTTCCCCCGGTAACCGTAAGATTGTTCTCTATGCCTGTGAGTCTGTTTCTGTTTTGTAGATGAGTTCATTAATGTCTTCTTTTTTCTTTTTTTAGATTCCACACATGAGTGCTATCCCATGGTATTTTTCTTTCTCTTTCCGACTTACTTCACTTAGAATGACGATCTCCAGGCTCATCCATGTTGCTGCAAGTGGCGTTATTTTACTCTTTTTTATGGCTGGGTAGTATTCCATTGTGTGTACATGTTCACACCCGCATCACGTCTGCTTTATCCAGCCCTCTGTCGGGGGACACTTAGGTTGCTTCCCTGTCTTGGTTCTTGGGATGCTGTGAACGCTGGGGTGCATGGATCTTTCCTGAATTTCATATCCTTTTTCTCTCCCTGCCCCTGTATACAGATTTTCTGCATTTGGTCAGCTATTGTGCACTGTCAACTGAGTTTTCAGTTATTATGTAATTTTTTTTTTTTTAGTTCTAGAATTTCCTCTGCTCTTTTTAAACTATTTTTTAACTTTTAGGTTTTGAAGTCATCATAGATTGCCAGGAAGCTGTAAACCTAAGACAAGGCATGCTCTTACACCTTCACCCAGGACCCTTCGGGGCGGCAGCTGCTGTGACCGTGGGGCAGTATGAAAACCAGAAACGTGGCCTGGCACAACCCGCAGACCTCGTTCAGGTCTCATCGGGTCTGCCGGCTCCTGTGGGTGTGCATTTTACGTCATGCAGTTGGGTGCCATTTCGTCCCGCGTGCACACTTGTGTAACCACTACAACATGAAGTCACAGACCTAGTCCGTCATCACGCGGTCCCACCTCCACCCACCCCTGTCCACCCCTGACCTCTGGCGAGCACTAATCTGTTGTCTCTATAATTTTTTATTTTGAGAACGGCACATAAATGGAATCGTAACGGGGAAGAACAGATCTGGCTCCACACGAGGTTTGTTCCTTTAGCTCGAGCCCTGGGCTCCGTCTCCCGTGCTCAGTCTTGCCGGTTCTATACCTGTTGTGAAGGAATGTTGTCTGCAGCCTGAAATAGACGGGGGGGCCCATTCTCAAGGCTCTGACCTTTGAAGGTGTAACACTTTCCCATTCATACAGAGATAAAGAGGTGCAGAACAGAGGATAACACTTGTCTTGTTGGAGGTTTACAGGGACACCCTGACCTGACCCACGTGGACAGCTCCAGGAACAAAGCATTCCGACACCGAGAAGTTTGCACCAACCAACCACACTCCCTCCTCTTTTTAATACGAAAGGAGCCTGAATTCTGACTTGGGGAAGATGGTTCTCCTGGACAGTAGTCCATCACCTTCTCAATCTGCTGGCTTCCTAGCCCCAACACCTCATCTCCTGACTGATGGGCATGCCATGGCGGGAGCAGGATGAGTTTGGACACGGTAACAAAAACAGCTGAGTCTTCTTCTAGTAAGAGGAGTTGGATTTGCATCAAGATACTATGCGCGGGAGAGGCTGAGATGGATGCTGGGAAAAGGCTCAGGGCCCCTGTGGACCCAAACTTCATCCACAGAAGTGAAAGGAAGGAAGAAACAAAAGGAGCCTGTTTATAATAAAAACTACAGTTTCAGCGCTCATGCTGGCATCTATGTTATTGTTTTAAAACAAATGACTCCATATTGAAATATGTGTGTTAAGTCTCTTTCTATGCTTACTGCCTTCTTTTCGAGGCTGGGATCTATACAAAGTATTTGAATTCAAAGGGGAAAAAGATGTCCAGAGGCTGGCAGTCATAAACGGTTTTCTGCCTGGATCCTGTGCCTTTGGATCGGGAAGCCCTCGACACCGAGCTCCTAGGGGTCACGTGTACCCGGAGCGGTTTCTCTTCCAAAGTTGCGTGTTAAAGGTTCTGTGCATTTTCCAACTAGAAGAGATAAAAGGGGTGGGCGCTTGGATTGAATACGTGGGAGAAATTCCTTCCCCTGAGGCTTTCTTATTTCCTGGGCCATAACCTTGAAACGGTGTTGAGATAATGCAAGTGATTGCTAAGTAAACGCCCTTCCCCTCATGTCTGTCTCAGGGCCCCGGGGCCTCCTCAGAACTCAGGCTCAGCTTGTTGCTGTGGCTTCTGTAGGCGCTGAGCCAGGAAGGGGGACTCTTTCCCTCTCAGTAAAACTTGTGGTGTTTGGAGAAACGCTGAGGACAGTGAGAGGATGTTGTGAACCGTAGGGCAGGATGTTGAGTGGAGAACAGCAAGTAGAGGGGAAAGGCAGAGGCTGGGTTTCAAATACCTGTTGTTGTCTGTGCACGCAGGGAGAGGCAGGTGTGAGCCGATGTCAGCCAGAGACCCTGACTCTGGCTTTGCAGCCCGGAGCTCTCCAGGAAACCAAGGACAGCCCATTTTCACACCCCTTGGGCTCCCACTGGCCCCCCTGTCTCCTTGGGCCTCCTATGGCTTAAGCTCCTCCCCAGAAAATTCTCCAGGAGCCACCACAGTGGCTGGCTGTCCTCCAGAGAGGTCACCCAAGGGCCCCACCTGCAGAGCTTCCTTCCTGAACTCCACCCAGCGTCCAGTAAGTGAAGGAAAACCAGCGCGTCAGGACCAGAGGCATTCCTACTGATGAACTAAAATTTATATTTTAAGTCAGGACAAAAAAATTAAATATAACATTTTCTCTCTGTGTTTGGGCTTCCTGTCTCCCTCTGTAACACACAGTGTGAATCTGCACTCCACGCTAGCCAGTCGGAGCTCCTCGAAGATGAGACTGCAGCAAGCATCAACTTACTTTCTTCCCTCCATGCTAGCAATGTAACTTCTTAAAAGAATAGCATCCTCTATAATGAAGAAGAATATGAAAACGAATATACGTATGTATATGCATGACTGAAACATTATGCTGCCCACCAGAAACGAACACACTGTAACTGACTATACTTCAATTGAAAAAAAAAAAAGAATAGCATTCTTTTCCAGCTCTTGGGGGTCATGGTGACTCGCTGCTGGTTTTGTGGTTACCTGGACTGCGTATCCTTGGTGAACTTTATATAAAACATCAGTGTGTCACTTTGATGTGCCATCTTCTGTCTTGGGGATGTACATGACTGCGCCTTTGACGTCAAACAGGTGCAACAGTCCTCAGAGCTTCCCAGGTTATAATTCTCAGTTTGGCTCGAGTAAAATTCCTGTTTCTCCTCACTGACTTGGTAGTTAATTGAATTTTCATCAGCACTACTTCGATGTCACGACCCCCAAACCATGGTGTGTGAAATGTTTCTGAGTGTCTTCAAAGGCTACAAGCTCAGTGGAGAGACGACTTCTTGTACGTACACCCCTCGCCTCCCCCACGTACTGTGAGCCTCCTGAGAACAGCCTCTCCTCCTGCTTCCTTTCCAAGGTGCTGCAGCCACAGTCTGTCTGTGGCATCTGCAATGGGGACTGAAGCCTGAAGTTGGACAGGCAGCTGCCCCACGGAGAAAGGGAGCCTCGTAGGTAAGAGTTAGACTCCAGGCTTCTGATAAAGAGGGTGGACTGAACACACACCTCTAATCTTGGAAAAGTGCCTGGAACAGGGTAGATGTTCAACGCATGTTTGTTAAATAAAGGAAAGAATGATTTCTGAGGGCTCTCGGTTGACTGACGAGACCAGACTGTCTGCTGAGCTAACACCTGCAGGTAAGGAGGGCAGAAATGGTTGTGTTCCTTGAGACGTGGCTGTAATGGACAAGAAGGAGACACAGGCCCTTCAGAGGGGAACAGTGGGGTGATGAACCTGAGATGGGGACCAGACACAGGCCGATGGGGAATGTGGATCCAGAGTGGTTTGGAAAAGGGCAAAGAAAGAAGAGAGAATTCAGGGATGCCCCCAGCCTGGGATAAGTGCCTTTAAGAATCAGGAATAAATGAGAATCAGCCGTAAGCAACAGTAAGAAGCCGCGCAGATTCCCGGGAGCACCACCAGATTCCCAAGAGCAGTGCAGAGCGGCTCCAGGGCTCCAAGCAGAATGACAGAACAGCACCTTGCTGATGAAGGGAGATGCCTGGAGACACCTGGACCCAGGAGGCAGCCTCCACAGCAAGTCCCTGACTGAGGCAATGACTAACACCCGCCACAAGAGGGCGCTGCTTCTTCACTGAAGAGACAAGCCCAACTCAGGGCCCACAGAGGCTGCAGGTGCTCCGGCTGTTGACAATAACACCAGATGGGGCAAAAAGCAATGGAAACACTCAGTTCCCGGCATGGGCAGAGGGGAGGACTGACAGCAGGCTGTGGATGCCACACAGTTCTGCCCTGGCATGTGTGACTGTGGAGGAAGAGCAGCCTGAGGCAGCCACGTGGAGGGAGAAGACAGAGCAAATACCCCGGATGCCAGAGCTGAGGAGCCCGAGCACAGCCCCGCCGTGACAGCCAACAGCAAGGACGGGGCAGTGATGCTGGAAGTCAGGGCCGAGGCTCGGGCTTGAGCAGGAGCCGGGCGTGATGTCCAGCCCCAGGGGGCCTTCACCTGGAAGGGCTGTGTCCTTCTCTCCAGCCCGAGACCCCACTGCTCTCCCAGGCGCCTCCAGCCTCCCAGGACCCGGGCCCAGGGGTCTTAGCATCCCCAGCACTTGGCCTGTGTGAAACCATGGTTCCTTAGGATCCTTCTTCCCATCCAAACAGTCCCGGTGCCAGCTCATCCTCCTCGGGGGGAAGTTGGACTCTTTCCTTTATGTCCTGGTTCCAAGAGAACTGGAAACGAGGAGGTGGGGGTGGGAATCGGATGGGGGACCCCACTAGACGGGAGCCTCGACGCTCTCAGGGGAAGGCAGGAAGGGCGCCAGCAGGAGAAGGTCAGAGAAGATTTGCGCATCTTTACCAAAGCAGCCTGTTACGCCGATCCTTACCTCATCACCTCCCTCCCAGTTTCCCGAGGTCGCCCACCGGAAGTGCCAGCCATGTCTCACATCTTCCACGACATTTATCTCTAGATAGTGTTGCCTATGAATTGAGAAAAGAGGGTAGAATAGTTTTGGCCATAAAAGTTATTCATGTTCTCTTCCTCCGCCTGAGGAGGAAGTTCACGGTCCCTTGGGGGAGAGAGGATGCGGAGCGGAGGAAACGTCACAGAGCTCTGAAAATTTCTCATTGACTCTGTTGGCTTCTTCTTGCCAGAGAGACACTGGTCAAAACTACAGGGAAGGGAGTGACCCGCCCACGGTGCCTGTGTCTGTGTCCCCAGGAGGCACCTACAGGTCATGCCTCGTCTGATCCCTCACATCTCCCACTGCAACTGCACTGAGTTCTGCAGCAAACAGAAAGGGCAGTTCCAGCTAAAGGAAACCACAGAGGCTGGCTTTGTGCACATTTTATTCTTTCTGAGTTTGAGAAACCCATGAATAAGACTTCACCCTCAAGCAACACCCTCTTACCCACAGCAGGACTTCAGCTCGTCCATGTCAGCCCCCTCGAACCAAAACAAACCAAACCAAAGCCAAACCAAACCCAAACCCAAACCCAAAGAAACCCAAACCCAAACCCAAACCAAAACCAAAACCAAGACTGCACCACCTGACAGGAGCATGAGAAGAACACAGCATCACTCCTGCGGTGCGTCTGCCAAAGACACAAACATGAATCGAGCCACAAGGAAGCATCTCACGAACATCACCTGGAGGACAGCTCACGAGGTAGCTCACCCGTAAACTTTAAAACATCACACGTATGAAAATTAAAAACTGAGAAGTTTTTCCCAAGTAAAGGAGACAAAAGAGATGTTCCCCACCCCAATATTTTATTATGAACATTTCCCAAAGATACAGAAAAGTTAAAGGATGTAAGTCAGTACAAATACCACCCTCAAGATTCCAGAATGATTGTTTGCTGAGTTGACTTTATCACATACCTGCCTACCATCCATCCATCCATCCATCCACCACCCGTCCATCCATCCATCCACCCATCATCCATCCATCCATCCACCCTCAATCCACCATCCATCTATCCATCCACCATCCATCCATCTATCCATCCATCCACCATCTGTCCATCCATCCATTCATCCACCATCCATCCATCATCCATCCACCATCTACCATCCATCCACCCATCTGTCCATCATTGATCCATCTACCCACCCACCCATCCATCCATCCACAGCCCGCCTAGTGCACTGATTCACCTAAGTTGCAGACATCAGCACATTTCTCTTCTGACTACTTCAGCATGCCACCATTAACTGGGGTTCAGTATTTACTTTGATATCTTGTAGGTTTTTTAAAGATAAAATTTACCTACAGTAAATTTATATACATTGAATGACATACAGTGAATCACCCCTGAAATTTCCCTAAGGCCCCTTCCCAGACAGTCTCTGTCCCCACAGTGCTCTGATTTTTCTCACTACATATTAATTTTGTGTGTTGGAAAGCATTATATATAAATGGAACCACAGGGCATGTCCTCTTTCTGGCTTCCAATTTTATGAATTTTGACAATATAGTCATAAAATGACCACAACAATCAAAATACAGAATAATTCCATCACCCTCTCAAAATTTCCTCATCCTGGCCCTCTGTAGTTAAACCCTCCCCACCGCCAAGCCCTGGCACCTGCTGATGGGGATGTGGCCTCGTGGTCAAGCCTGGGGTCCTGGGGCTGTGTGAACTCAGGTGATTGGAGTCACCTTTCCGTGCCTCAGTTTACCTGCCCACAGAACACGATAGGAAGAGCACTGTATCGGCTTGAATTGTGTCCCCGAAAGTGACCCCATCTGAAAAAGGTGTAGTCAGTTAAGACAAGGTCATACAGGACTAGGGTGGGCCCTAAGTCCAGTGGTGTCCTTATAAGATGAGGACACAGAGACCCACAGAAGGAAGACAGAGGCAGAGGCTGGAGTGATGTCACCACAAACCAAGGAACACACAGAGCCCCAGGGGCTGGGAGGAGCAAGGGGAACCCTCGGCAGAGCCCTGGGAGGCGGTGAGGCTCTGACGGCATCTCGGTCTCAAACTCCTGGCTTCCAGGCTGCGAGCGAGCGGATTCCTGCTGCCTGAGCCGCGCATTCTGTGGCCCTTTGCTATGGCTGCAGGACACCACAACAGGCACCAGTGTTTGCAGAAGGGTCAAGTGAGTTCATACACAAGGAGGGCCGACTGCAAACTGCGCCACCGGTTTGCATTGATAATATGGACAGTGATGGTTATTATGCCAGCAGGACTCTGCAGATAAAGCAGCGTGAACATGTGTGCGCGGCGCGTGGATTGCTAAGGTGGCCCAGGCCACTGCCAGTCACCCAGCAAGCAAGAGAGTGTGTGCACAGCGGCGGAGTGTGGGGGCGGGTGCGGGAGGACCTGAGAGCTCTGCTGCCCCTGTTAGGAGGTCCCAAGTTCCTAGCTTTCTCTTCTTTTTCCTCCTTCCTTCCTTCCTTCCTTTCTTTTTTTGCAGGGTAGAGGGGAGGCAATTATTTATTTATTTAACGGGAGTACTGGGGCTCGAACCCAGGACCTTGCGCATGCTAAGCACCTGCTCTCCCACGGAGCTGTTCCCTCCCCTTCCTCTTCTTTACACCCTTTCATGTAAGACAGGAAAGGAAGCCAGGTTGGAGGGCCCAGCTTGCCGGGCAGCATTAGATGCATCACCTGCACGCCGTGTGCATTATCTGTGTGTTACGTGTGTTGTAAGTGACAGGTACTAAGGAGACGTCATAACGGCATGGAGCGTGGGGCCGTCCGGGGGAGATGCACAGGCCGGCGGGGACAGAGCAGGGCGCAGGAACAGACCCACGTGGCTCCAGACCTGATTCGTACCCAGGACGCCGAGCCCGTGGGAAGGGCCACGTTTGCTATAAACGTCCTGGCACCGCAGGACAACCACCAGCTCGGCTGGCCGATGACTGGACCCACCTCGGAGCCGTTACAGCCACCCGGCTCGCTATTCGCAAGCGGGTTAGGACAGCGCGGCGGTGCGGGCGGCCGCGGATGCTCGCCCGCCGTGGGGGCCGCTGGCGCCGGCCGCCGCCGGGCAGAGCCTCAGGCCGGCAGGGCCGCGAGCGCCCCCTGGCGGCGGCGGGAGGCTTCGTGGGGGGGAGGCGGTCGGACGTGGGGGCAGCCGCGCCCCGCCCACGCCCTCCCGGCAGGGCGACACCCGCAGCCCGATTTGACTGGAGGGCTGATCTCTGAGCGTCGTCTCCTTAGAAAGTCAAACCGGGGAGCTGGCCTCGTCCGTAGAAAGTGACGGAAAGACAAGTTCAGTTCCTTCTTCGAGGGTCATCCCTCACCTCTCGCTGCCCCTGCTTCCCCAGATGGTACAGTGGCTGCCCCGGAGCTGAACGGTTGCACAGCGCTCAAAGGAGACCCATGGACCATGAGCACAACCCTAAAGCACCGCCTTCTACCCCCACCTCCCTCCCTGAGCGTCGGCCACCCTGACCCTGGCGTCCGTCCGCACGGGCTGCTCGTGCATGAGATGGACCGCGACGCTCCCCGCGCTGGCCACCTCTCTGGTTCCCCTTGAGCGGCCCTGATGTGAAGCCAGCCTCACTTTCAAGTCCTGCTGATTCTGCCCCCTCGATGTTTTCCGGGGCTGGCCCTCCTGGCTTCTCTGCATCTTGGCCGCCGTTAAAAAAGGAAAAAAAAAGACACGTGCAGGTACCTCCACCCCTTCGCCCTGGGAATGTGTCCCCTGAGGCCCGGCAGGAGTAAGCGAGGTGGGAAGTGTCTGCATGTAATGCTCGACGTTGTCCATCCGCTCATGAGGGTGCAGTGGGGTCTGCCAGAGGCTTCCTGCGTGGGGTGACGCCGCGGACTGAAGGCCTTGCTTTCCTCCCTCACGCCAGGCACCAGAGAGGCCTGCAAACATGCAAAACCGTGTCGTCCTCACCAAACTCCTTTGAAAAGGGAAAGGACAATTTTCCATAAAAAGATGTCATTGATGTTGACATGGACGGGGTTATATTGTCATTTCAAGTGAAATCAACCTGGGGGAGCCACAGGTCCGCTCTCAGCCCGCAAGCCCGCCTTCCCTTCAGCCCTTCCTCCCAGGTGTGCAGGGATGACGGTGGGCGAGTTTGCGGGGGGTGCCGGGGAGGGGGTGCCTCCTGCACTGGCACCGTGTCCCTCGGGGAGGGGCGAGGGTGGCCTGTCTGGGGCAGGGTCAGCGCAAGGGGGCATTTCAGAAGCCCGTCTGTCACGCTGCCAGGCTGGGTCCCGCTGTGCGGATTCCCAGCCGCAGAGCTGGTGCACTGCTCCCCCGAGGCGGGGTCCCCTCCGTCCACTCACCCACTCACTCGTCGGCTGCCTCACTTCTGATCAGTGGTTTGGGGTGCTTCGGGCTGTGGGGACCGGTCTTCACTCTGAGGGCACACCACCGTCCCCTGCACCAAGGACCTGGTCAGCGAGGACTTAGAGCCGGGATGGAGGGAGGACTCAGGGAGCGGCAAGTCCAGGAGCCTGGCCAGTGTTATGGCCTGAATGTGTCCCCTCTTCAGACAGAGAAGCCCTGACTCCCAGCGTGACCGTACCTGAGACGGGGTTTGGGGAGCTGCTTAAGGTGAAGTGAAGCCGTAAGTGTGGGGCTCTGAGCCGACAGAACCGGTGTCCTTATAAGAAGGAGACACCAGGGGCGAGCACACGCAGGGACAACCGAGTGAGGACACGAAGAGGGTGGTGGCCTGCCCACCAAGGAGAGAGGCCGTAACAGGGAGGAACAAACCTGACTCCTCATCGGATGTGTTCCTGCTGCTCAAACCCCGTGCTCTGTTTCCTTTTATATGCCGGTTCTGCACCTTTTATTAAAGAATGCGGCCTATAGCCTGACATAGATGGGACAGCCCGTTCCCAAGGCTCTGACCTTTAAGGGCGTCACACCCCCCAGTCACACAGAGATGAAAAGGTGCAGAACAGAGAATAGCACTTGTTTTGTTGGACTTTTGCGGGGACACCCTGATCTGACGTACGGGGCAGTTGCAAGAACAAAGGATTCTAACACCAAGAAGTTTGCAACAACCAATCCCCTCTCTTTTCCGTTTTTAATACAAAAGGAGCCTGAATTCTGACTTGGGGAAGATGGTTCTCCAGGACATTGGTCCCCCATCTTCTTGGTCTGCTGGCTTTCCAAATAAAGTCTTTACTCCTTGCCCCGACACCTCGTGCCCCGATGTATCAAGACTTCACCAGAAACCAGCCCCTCTGGCACCTGGATCTGGGATTCCAGCCTCCAGACTGTGAGGAGGTAAATTGCTCTGTTTTGCCACGCAGTCCGTGGTCTTTTGTTAAGACCACCTGCTGTGGACGCAATGTTGTGTCCTTCCCCAGATTCATACATGGAAGCCCTAACCCCCCGTGGTTTTGGAGGGGCCTTTGGGGAGTAAGTGGGTTTGGATGAGCCCTGGGGTGGGATTAGGGGCCTTGTAAGGGGATGCCTTGTTGAATGGAGGGAGCCAGCACGCAGCCTGGGGGGCACAGTAGGAGAGAGGCCTCCCGAGTACCAGGAGGGGACCCCTGGCCGAGGACCTGTGGGGGCGCCCTGGTCCTGGACTTCCAGCCCCCCGAACTGTGAGAAAAGAAACCTCACTTGTTGAACCCTCACCCCCATCTCTGGGACTTTGTCATGGCCGCCCAAGCTGACTCAGCCTGGGCCAGCTTTGTCTGTTCTCAGACCAGAGTTTCTTCTGCTGGCAGTTACAGAGACCCCCAAATTGGGAAGCCCGCCGAACGGGTGGGCAACCCCCTCTCTCCCGAACCCCCTCTCTCCTTGCCCACCGACTGAGAACAAATTCTCAGTAGAGGCAGAGGGACACAATGGGAAAGAGAAACCTGCTTCCCTGCCCACAGACAGAGAGAGAGAGGAGACACTTGGGCGGGCAGCCGGTGCGGGCGGCTCCAGCGGCTCCAGCCCCGGGTCGGTCGGGCTGCGGGTCTCCCCTTGGAAGGCTCCGCCCTCGGCGCCTGGGCTCCAGGGGCGCCAGTCACCCCGTGTGGTCAGGCTCTTCCCTCCCGTGGAGCTCAGCCCTGAAACAGAAGCTTCGGCAGGAGAAAGAGAACAAAGAAGGGGTTATAGAGGACGTCCTTGGGGTCGACGCAGCAGCTGTGCGACGTGAAACGCCCTCTCGTAGGGCCGTGTCCTTGGATCCGGGGCCCCAGCTGCGGGATGAGGGAAGGGCCCTGTCTCTCAGGAGCCTGGCTGGCAGCCAGCCCGGGCCGGGACGCCTGTCCAACCACCTCTCTGGCTGGACCTGCTCACAAGTGTCAGCCAAAGCCTGCCTCACATGCCAGTGCAATGGAAATACACTGTAAGGGGACACTGACCCGTCACGGTCAGTTCTGGGTTTTAAACCAGGTAGAAATGAACAGGATCCGAATAGCGGCGTCTCCAGCATTGCTTTAATCTGAGCACCTCGAGAACTGCCCTAGTGTGTGTCCACACGTGCGTCTTGGAAGGACAGACTGGACATCGCTCACTAATACGGTTGCATGTTTTACAAACCTGGTTGTGTTTCAAGCAACGAAGAAAAGTAAATTTCACATAAGAGTCATGGTATGCATGACATTTCTAAACAAGCAAAAAAAAAAAGCTGTAATCAATTCTGAAAGCATGGAGGAGAATCTCCAAGGACAAGATGTTGGATTCTGGTTAAAAGATGGGTGCGTAGCAGGAAGACAGCTGATGAAAACTGTGCGGACACCCGCGTGGCGGGTTGGTGACCTGCTCTCTCCACCGGCTGACATGTGCCGAGACACGGCGCGTGCAGTGGTTTCTCTGGTGGCTGGAACACACCAGTGGACAGGGAAAGGGGGTCCCTGCTTGCGGGGGCTTCGAGTCCATGCGGGGAAGACCCACGGTAAACAGATCATGATACACGTCAGGTAACTAATGGGAAATAATGACGGGGTGGTAACTGCATTAAAAAGCAAACAGGTGTCAGGGGAGAGAGAAGTGTGGGTGTTTGGGGCGACCCGGGGAGGGTCTTTGAGGAGGAAAGATGAGAAGGAGTAAGAGACACGCATGCGGGGGGAGGCGGGGGTGCGGCGGGTGCGCAGAGGGACCTGCAGGGCTGAGCAGGGAGGGGGTCGGTGTGGCGGGGGGAGGGAAGACCCCGTGTGAGCAGCGCAGCCCGAGGTCACAGATGCACCCGGGGGACATTCGGGGCACCGCCGCCCTCCTAGAGATTGTGGGGCACACTGAAACCTGGGGCCAGTGGCTGTGCCCGGTGCAGAGATGTGGGTGGAGGGGCAGTGGCAGGGATGGAGCTGAGGTTGGTCAAGGGGCTCCAGCTGAGGTTCTGGCCACAAGGAGAGGGCTGGTGAGGTGCTGCTAGAGGTCAAGGCAGAGGGAAGGGGGAAATCTGGGAATGCTTCCGGGAAGAGGTGGCAGGAGCAGCAGGTGTGGCGGACTGTGAAGCAGCTGCTTAAAGCCGGGTTTGGATGCTTAGGAGCAAAGTGGGGGAGGTGGGGGTTAAAGCGAAAAAGGTGATAAGTTGTTGCAAATATTTCCCGGTTCTGGCCTGACTCCAGAGGGATATGTTAATCTTTCTTGCCGCGGGTCACCCGTACGGTGCGTCACCTGTGCATTGCGCCTGCTCAGGATGTTTCCCGTGAGCTGAACAAAGGCATTTTAGTGGAACGCTCAGGCGTGGGAGGCAGGGTCCCCGGAGTCGGGCCATTAGATACACTTCCAGTTACAGGTGACATCCCTTCAGCGACTAACTTGCAGCGAAGCGGCAGAACACAGAGGGTAAAGCCAGAGAGGCAGATCCGACTGTTACGCTGGGAGGCCCTCCCCACGCGGTCTGCTCTGGACTCTGCCCTGTGACGCGGCCAGGCTCCCTCCCGTCCTCCATGCCCCCAGCTCACGCATCAGGGCCCCCTGCAGGAGGACATGCAGGGAGTCCCGGCACCGCCCCCTGGGAGATGCCCGGCCATGAGGTAGATGGCCGGGTGAGCTGCGCTGACCACGCTGGACAGGAGAAAGAGCAGGTTGGAGGCCAGCGGCAGGTACTCCCACTGAGGCAGGAATGTCCCTATGGCCAGGGGCAGGCCCCAGAGGAGGAGGGTGACGATCACGCTGCGGATGGCGAGGTAGGTCCTGGAGGGCGAACACTGCTGGGGACACTGGAGGGCCAGGGTCAGGCTGGATGCGCACATCGTGAAGCAGAGGAGCAGGTAAAAAGCCCCCAGGCCTTCGTGGAACCTGTCGAAGGCTGGGCTCTTACTGGAGCTGCCACAGACCTCGTCCGCCACGTGCAGACAGAGGCCCAGGGCCCAGCTCAGGCTGCTCACCGCGGCCGAGGTCCACTTGGGGCGATGGCGGCTCCAGGAAGAAGAGAGGACCCCCAGGGAGGCCTCAGTGCCCATGGCGGCCTGGAGACACAGCCCCACCATGTCGCAGAAGTCAGACACAGGGTCCAGGACGGTGGCCACGTGCAGGGTCACTTGGTGATGCAGCTCCAGGACTTCCTCCAAGAGGACCAGAGCCGTGCAGCCGAGGCTGAGGCCATTGGCAGCGCTCAGGTGGAGCACGTAGGCCGAGTAGGGGCCGCTGCAGACGTGGAGGCAGAGAAGCCAGCACACGGCACCGTTGCCCAGTGCCCCACAGAGAGCCACCAGCACCGTGAGGGGCAGGACCACCGGCAGGTGCAGGGACCACCCAGCCCCGCCCTCTGTGTCATTTGCGGCTCTGTGGACGGTGGTCTCGCCCTCAGAGTCCAGACTCGAGTTCCAGGGGAGGGCTGGGTAGTGCTGGTCCATGGGGATTGGGCACACCCTGGGAAAACAAAGATTTGGTAACGTACCAAATCTGGGGGAGTCAGGGTTACCCTTAGCCCTCAGGGTTCTGCCTGGGGCCCCCAGGTTGGCAGGGGTCCCACAGAACGGGGTGGAGGAGAGATGCTGACATGCGGTGGGAGGTCTCACCCTGGCCTCCCCGAGCCCCCACTCCGTCCGCCCCTCCACGGCTCACGCGGGTCCTCAGGGCTTCATGCTGGTCGAGGCCCTGAGTTAGCCCACACCTCCCAGGCCCTCGCGGCCTTCTTCCCAGAGGGGCCAAACTGTCTTCGTGACGTGGTCTAGGCGGTGACACTGAGATTGTGGGGCAGCTGCGGACGGCCCTCCTCGCCCTGCGGTGCGCTCCCACCTCTCCTCTGCCTGTCCCCGCCCCCACTCTCAGGCACCGGGCCTCCAGCTTCCCAACCCAGGCCTTTGTACGTGCTGCTCCGCTGCCGGGAAGGGTCTCTCCTCATCACAGGCTCCGTCTGCTCCTGGTCCTGCCCCTGGGCGGCTTCCCCACCCAGCTCCTTCCAGTGGTCCTGCCTGCCCCGCGCTCACCGCCTGCTAATGGTCTACACCACCCACTTACTTGCTTTTGCAAGACCCACCCCCTGACACCTGCCCCCTGAGCATATAAGTCCATGTGAGATTGTTTCATTTAAGAATCTCGCCCATTGCCTGTTCCAGCTCAGGGAATAGTGTTTGGCACAGAGGAGGGGCGCTGGGGTATCCGTGTCTCAGTGAGTGAACCCCTCCAGGATGCTGGCCGAGGGGCTCTTGTGGGTCACCTATACTAGGGGGCGCTCTGGGGGCCTCTGCATCCCCGAGGAGGCCCTGTGGGGTCCCCAGGGAAGCACTCGCCTGGGCCCGGGGCTGTGCCCACGTTGCAGTGGCCGCCACCAACGGTCAGGACCGGGTACCCACTCACACCTGCCAGACTTGGGTCTTTGTTGGATTTCGCAAGGAGGGTGACCAACTTGCTCGGTTTGCCTGGGACTTCCCCACCTGTATCCCTAAATGGCCCGTGTCCTGGGAAGACTGGGGTGGCTGGTCACCCGACTTGAAGATGCAACTGAGAATCAGCATTTCCTCTGGAATCTGGCTGCTGGGCTAACCAGGGGGTCTGAGGAGCCCGGGCTGAGGGCCTGGGAGCCAGCCTCCTCGGGGCAGATCCCAGCCCCCTTGTGCGTGGCTAACCTCTTCCTGTCTCAGTAGCCCCATCTGGGGAAGGGGTGCTGCTCTGGGCTGAATTGTGTCCCCCCAAGTTCACATGTTGGAGTCTTGACCCCCAGCGCCCCAGAAGGTGGCTGTATTCAGGGGCGGGGGCTTTCAAGGGGTGAATAAGGTAAAATGAGGTCACTGGGGTGGGTCCTAATCCCACAGGACTGGCATCCTTACAAGAAGAGGAGATCAGGACGCAGACACACGCAGACGGACGACCACGTGAGGACGCGGGGAGAAGGCAGCTGTCTCCACGCCGGGGAGAGAGGCCCCGGGTGGAGCCGGCCCTGCCCACGCCCGGCCCTCGGACTCCCGCCCCCAGGACGGGGGACGGTGACCGTCTGCTGGTTAAGCTGCCGTCTGTGGGGGGTTGTTACGGCCATCAGAGCTGAGTGACACAGCTGGGGTAAGAACACCACAGAGCCAGTCGTGTGAGGACTCAGGACAGCAATGCCCACCTGGTCCTGCAGCCCCGAGCCTCAGAGGCTCTGCTTCTGGGTCACAGAAGCTTCTGGAACAACGCTTGTTCTAAGAATTGACCCAGGCCTGCCACGTACCTGGGAAACCCCCTCGTCCTGCGGCTTGTCCTCAGAGAGTGGTGCATCACTGGGGTCAGAGCTTCAGGGCCCGGCCCCTCTTCCCAGGGTGACGGAACCCCGTCCGGTCAGGGCTCTCCCCGAGGTGGAAGGGTCTGCCCCAGCCCCCCTGCTGCCCGCCCTGGGCTGCCCTGTGTCCCATGTCTGAGGTCAACGGGGGCTGGAGATCGGAATCAGGTCTATGAGGATCAGAATCAGATCAGGGCAATCGTATGATAAGGCCTGGGGCCTGGTGACAGCTGGTGCCATGGAAACGCCAGGGTCAGATGTGGTTAGGGCCCCGGGTCAGGGTGTTCCAACCCGTGACAGTGATGGACAGGAAGCTGGCAGACAGCCCTGTGACCAACCCCAGGCAGCTGGAGCTTCGGTCCTCATCAAGGAGTGGGGGATTTATCGGTGAGACAATTTTAGGGGGGAAAGTGGGCATCCCCTCCAGAGAAAGAGACCCCAGGTGGCCTCCAGGGTAGCAGACAGGCTCTCGGTCCCTTGGCTGACTGAGACGCAGGCTCTCGCCCAGAGCGCACCCCTGACCCCGGATGACAGGCAGCATCTGTCAAAGGACACTTTGCCCCCGTCAAAGCAGCAGGAGGAGGCAACTCTGCTTAAAGGGGGAGCCCTCGGCACCTGGCAGGGCCCCCACGCCGGGAATGTCGTCTCTGAGTTGGGCCGTGAGCTGGGCGCCCTGAGGATGCCAGTCCTGCCCACAGAGGGGCAGACACTGCGGTGGGGCTGCCGTCCTGAGAGCCAGCTCTGATGGAGGAGCCCCGCCCAGTGGGGCCAGAACAGCCAGGGCACCTTTACTCTTGAACTGAGACGGTCGCTCTGGCTCTGAGACGTGCGCCTCTCTCTCTCCATTTAATTTAGGTGAAATTCACATAACGCAGAATGAACGACTTTGAGGTGCATGATGCAGTGCCGTTCAGCACAGTCACGATGCCACACGGTCACCGCCTGTTTAGTTCCAGAACATTCCCACCCCCCCTAAAAAGGAAGTTCAGACTCGTTAGCAGTCGCTCCTCACTCCCTCCTTGGCAAACACCAAGCTGCTTTCTGTCTCCACAGAGTCGCCTCTTCTGAGCATCTTACATAAGTGGGATCGTATGATATGGGGTCTTTCGTGTTGGTCCAATGTTTTCAGAGTTCACGACGTCCTCACGTGCCGGAATTCAGTCCTTTCTGTGGTGAGCCTCTCAGAAGGCTGGGGTGCTTCCCTCCGCCCCTGCCCCAGCCCACTTGGCTAATTTAAAAACTGCTGTAAACAAAAAATGTTGCAGCTGTGTCAGTAAACAAAGGATGCTGTGGCCGTCAAGTCCTCAGGCCACCACCCCCGACCGTGAGCAGAGGGAACTCTGGATGCAGGCAAGGGGGCAGCCCGGCCTCTGCAGCGCCCCAGTGGCGCCCCCAAGAGGGCTCAGGATGGGAAGCACAGGACGCTGCCCTAGAGAGCTAAGGTGCCCATCAAAGGGATTATTTTGATGAGCCCAGAACTTTGTGCCTTCCCATACCTAGAAAAGCACTAAATTCCTTGGCTTGAGGTCGCTGGTTTTCCTTAAATAACAGTAATCTTTTGCTGTTCTGACTACCTGGCTTCTACCTTGCCACTTTGGAGCAGTCCCTCCGGGCGACCCGAGAGGCTGTCATCCTCAGAAACGTCTGCCAAATATAACATAACTCTTGGCTCTTAAGTTGTGCATTTTATTTCAGTCGACACTTCCTCCAAAAGTACCTTAGACTGAACAGGGAATGTCTTAGATGAGAAACAGGAATGTAGAAGTCAAGCTGTTAAGTCAGAACGACACAGGGGTTCCAGCCCCAGAAAGTGGGGGGTCAAGCCTCTTTACGCAGCAGCTCAAGCCCCACCTCTAACAGTGTGGGGTCACTCTCCCCGGCCGCGGGCACCTTCTGTGGGCAGGAGTCAGAGCCCAGGCGTGGCTCCCCCGTGGGAGCCCCCGGGGGGGACGGGTGGAAAGCCAGGGCCCCATCTCTGTCCTGTCCATTTCCAGGCGCACCTTCCCCGTACAAGTCACGAGGTCTTAAATTCCAGGCAAACAAAAGCCTGGGTTAAGATTGTCTGAAAGCGAAAGCAAATAGAGAGATCTTTTCTCGTACCTGGGAGGTCCTCTTGGACGGACCTGGTGCCACAGAGGCCGATATCCCGAGAGATCAGAGATCGCGCCCGAGTCAGGAAGCCCTCTAAGGGTTTCTGCCTTGAGCCGAGTCGTCAACTTCCCCACGTCCCCGGGTCTTCCTGTCTGAGGGCCCCTTGCTGATCAGGGCCCAGGCCTTTATCTGAAATCCCGGAACTCAGCATCTCGTGATGTCTGTTAATTACTCTGCTCTTAGTGACAGTCCTCCCAACCAAGAAGGCTCTCTGGGAGAAGTCGCAGCCTCCCCTGTGTCCATCTCCCCGGCGGATGCCAGCCCAGCCCAGCCCAGCCCGGCCAGGTGAGATGGGCAGGGAGCCATGGCAACACATCTTTCCAAGGGAGCTCAGATGTGCACCTTTCCTTTTGCCATGAGTGGAGTGGATTTTTTTTTTTTAAGTAAAGACGTGGCAGTCCCTGCAGATCTGTCTGAGACCCTCATATCAGACCCACCAAGCCTGCGGTGACCATGTCCCTGTGCTTTGTCGGGCCCTGTTAGATCTGACCTGCCCACCACCGGCTAGGGTCGTACGAGGCAAAATAAGTCATCTCTTTCTTTTCCACTAATTGCAATTGATCAATCAATCAATTTCAAGTGCGTCTCCCTAAGCCAGGGCTGCTCTGATGGCTTGTGACGTCTGGTTGCGGCCGCCGTGGGCAGTGGGGTCTCCAGGACCCTCGTGTGCTCTCCGGGTGCTCCCCTCGCCAGCTGCTCCTGTCTCCGGTGGGGCAATCTGCATATTTTCATGTTCAGAAAAAGTCCAAGCACAAGTAAGGGGGTGGGAGAGGTGGACAGAGCACCCTGCAGAAGGGGTGGGTGGGGTGGGGTGGTGCTGTGCGGGTCCCAAGCCCACTTGGGGCAGCCTGTTTAGAAAAGTATGTGGCATCAGGGAAGGCTTGAGAACCTCCTCCAGCAACAGCAGCCAGACAGCAGTTCCTGGCATGACCTCTAGGGGGCAGTAGACCAACCTCTACGACAGGAAGAAACCAAAGCCAGATTGGGCAAGGGCCCCGTGCCACGCATGCGCCCCCAGAGTGCAGCTGCTCACGTGGACGAAGGCTAGTGGAGGAGAGTTCATGGGCTCACGGGTGCCCGAGAGGAAGATGGCTCTTCTCCTCATCTTCCCAACTCTAGACCCCTAGCACGGATGAGCACGCCCGCCATCCATACCCTGTTCTCCGGTGACTTTCACGAGGCCCTCCTGGTCTCCCTGCTGCAGAAGAGGCTACTCCTGGTCCTTGTCTCCTTCACCATAAATAGAGAGCACACCTGAGTGGGAGCCCATGTCCGTCTGGACCCAAGGTCCATGACTTTCCCAGAACACCAAGGCCTGAGCCGAGTGCCTGCGGTCACTGTGGCCTGTGAGTCAGCTCTGGTGCCATGAAGGATGAGGCAACAAAAAGGAAAGGGTGGACAGGAGGGGGAGCACTCAGAGGATTGGGTGGGGGGAGGCCAGGGGTGAGGCCTGCACGTGCCAACGCCCGTCCTGCGTCAGAGACTCAGACATGCCAGGCGCTGCTTTGGGTGGTGGACGTTGCAGGCACTTGATCCTCCCAGCAGGCCTGTGGGTGTCTGCACTTTTCAGACGAGGACGCACAGTCAGAGGTGTTAGATGACCCGGCCAAGGTGGAAGGTTTGAGGAAATGGGAGGCTGATCAAGAAGACAGATAAGACTGTGAGCTGGCAGCGGTGCACAGTGGGCTTCACCAGGGTGCACTCTGACAGGTTTCCATCGGCGGAGTCCCCCACAGCGTGAGACCTTCCAGAAGCTGCAGCACAGGGGCCAGCACCCGGAGGGCAGTGAGAGCAGGGGAGCCGCTGGGGTGGAGGGGAATTGCAGAGGGCTCGTGGGACGAGGTGACATCACCCGGCAGCTTGTTGGGAGCCTCTGCATCGGAGAGCAGCAGAGGGGCTGTGGCCTGAGGTCTTCCATTGCCCGATGTTTGTCTTATCTGTGACCCACAATGCTGGGTGCAGTTCTGGACGATGATAAACAGGAAGATTCGAACCGGCTTAAAATCTGCTAATCTGGGCTCTATATTTAAGACAAGTGAATGCGTGAAGAGCGAGTCTGGTGCTGGTGGGCGTAGAGCCAGTGGGCCCTGGCCTGCTGAGAAGTAAGGCCCGCAGGACCAGGCTGCAGAGGACGTCTTTGACTCACCTACGGAACACCAGGCTCGTCCAGCTGGGAGAGGGGAGGCTGGGGCCTGAACCCACGTGTTCAACAGCCACGTGGCGTTGCCGCTCCCTGCCCACCTGGGCCTGGGGTTCTTCTGGCCCAGGTCCCTGTCCCTCCTCCTCTCACAGCAACCTCCTGACTGCTGGCTGGGGTTCTAGATTCCAGGCAGGAAAGGAGGCTGGGACTTGTGCTCAGGGAGAATATGCCTGGAGGCAACCGTCCCGAGACTTTGTCCCAATAATCGAAGAGTTTTCTGATGAGATTCACGATGACATGAACAGCGTGACAGACGGAGTGTGCAGTTCTACACAGAGAGTGAGATACGTTGGCGTTTGAAAGGCTTCATAACCCGGTGAACCAGTATTTCCCAAATGACTACAGAATCACTGATGGGAAAAGGATCTGATTAGATCAACGGCTTTTAACACAACAAGGGGTTCCGGGTTTGCTGATAAGGTCTCAGACTCCGCATTACAACTGACCTTGAGGAGACCGCCGTTCGTTAAGTTTTGCATGATTTCAAGAAAGCATATTTCAAATTTCACAGAAGAGTACCTGAAAGGACTGTCAAATTCCTCTTGCCTTTTCCTGCAACATATCTGTGTGCAGCCAGGTCTTCTCCATATACTTCAAGCAAAATAACATTTTGCAGCAGACTGAATGCAGAAGCAGATAGGAGACTCCAGCTGTCTCCCCACGAGCCAGGCATTGAAAAGGTTTGTGTAACATGTAAAAAAATGCCACTCTTCCCACTGAGATTTTTTATTTTTAAAAATTATTTATTTTTCATAAAAAGATGCCAGTCATCTTAACATGCAATGAGTTTATTATCTGTATTTTAAAATGACTATACAGTAAATATGTTTTTTAATTTTTTAAGTTTTATTTTAAGGTGGAAAATACCGGCAGGTATAAATCCATGAAAAAATGCTCTCTGGGGTCTTAAGATCGAAGTGTTTGAGAACCACCGTTAAAGAGGTTTAGAAGATTTGGAAAGGAAGCGACGTGGTGTCTTTTTCATTTACAGGATCCAGCTGAGGGAGGGCCCGAGCTGGCTGCCACAAGGGTCCCGAGGAAACTCACCTGGATTTTGGGCGACACGATCCACGTGCTCTCCTACAAAGTGGCCAGCAGGAAACGGGCCTTCCTTCCTCCCTTCTTGCTGGGTCTCTCCGTCAACCCTGGGAGGCGCGAGCCTAGTCACTGGAAATGTATCTCGTGGGGCTGAAAGTAAAACTAAACATAGCGGGGACAAAATCCTTCCGGCGGGGTTTGGAGGGTGTGCTCAGCGATCTCTGGGCCTGTTTACCCTGGTGAGCGCACTGGCCAGGGCTGGACCCCGGCGACTCCACACCAGAGGGTGTGCCGTGAGGCTCTCATCCTTTGTTCCTGACCTTTCTTCATCAGGGGCCTTGGCCAGAGCTGCCCTGGTTCTCCATCGCATCATTCTGCTGTCCCTCCCCGAGGGCTGGAGGCCATTCCATCCAGAAACAGATGCGGTTTCTGAGAAGAAGCATGTCTAATTTCAGGACCTCTGAGGTGGTTCACTTCTCCAGATGGAGAAGGTTCAGCTGTCTCCCCCCAGCCCCACTGCCACCCCCACTGAAGCCTTGATCCAGGGTCCGGACCGCCCGGGTCTCAGCCTGGGCGGTGGTCACTGCAGGGCTGGACGTGGGAGGTTGGGACTTTGTAAGGGGTGAAAGGGCAGGACGAGGTCAGGAAATGAGGTGAGAAGGAAGACCCCAGACAGTGTGGCCCCGGAGGGAGCTTCCCCCAGGCACGACCCTCAGATAAGCCTCAGCCGCCAAAGTACCCCAGATATTTCGAAGTCCCAAACCTCACCTGAGCTGATGGGTGCGAAATGTTAGGCACATTCTAGTGGATGCGTAATGGAGGTTTAAAAGGAAAAGTCACAGGAGGAGAATGATGCTGAGAACAGAGGCAGAAGCCAAATGTGAGGGTGAGGCAACACTGGAGGAAACGCGAGGACGCAGAAGTGGTACTGAGATCTCCTCCTGAGATGGCACTTGGACCCTGATTGGCCGGTGACCCCACACAGGAAAAAACAAGGGGACTTGAACCATCTTGATAAACTTAGAGCTCCCGAGAGTGGCTCGCTGGTCCCAGGACGCAGCAGACTTCTCCAAGAGCAGACTTCCAGAGAAGGCCCTTCCTGCCCTCACGGACCGGACCCTGGACCCGCACCGAAGGTAAGAGCTAGTTGTCCTCGTCTCGCCGCATCTCCCCGGGGCGTTAAGCCCGTGTCTGGTCTGGAGCCGAGACCGTCTGTGCGTCCTGTTTCCACCGCGTCTTCCCTGTCCCCCACGGCTGCCGTCCACCCGCCACTGTCTCCCGACCCGCTGGGCTGTGGTCTGACATCTCCACGATGGGACAACACCGATGCCTCGGCCATGCCCTCCTGGACAATTCTGCAGTGGGCTTTCCCCCAGTTTTAGCTGCCACGTGTCTACTCTCTTCCCTGCCCCCCTCCCCCTCCCACATTCTCATCCAGTTACTTTACAGGATGACTTACGCCATTTTTGCATTAGGACAATACGGCGTGGAGAGACAAGACACTGGACCTCAAACCATGAAAGTCTGAAGAGGGGCAGCTACTGAGGCCAGCAGTCACACGGCCCTTAAAGAAAAGGCCCAGGGCCAGGGGCGAGCCTGCCACGGCAAAGAAGGCCCAGGTGCCCTGGCCACCTCCAGTCATCCAGCCAGCTGACCAGCCTCGGGGAGCAGAGTTCCCTGAAAACAGCCCCAGAATATTTGGTGAGTGGAATACATTATCTTTGATGACATCCATCTCCTAGTGATCTGCCCTCCGTTCCATCAGAATATCGTCGCTAGTGCATTAAGGACGTAAGTCTACAACAGTCTAAAGCACGCTAAACCCTTGTGCTCCTGGTATGTCTCACTCTGCTCAGACTTCCGAGGAATCGCTGCCGTGCTGCAGGTCCCCCCACCTCTGTTCTTAGCGCCTCAGACATCACGCTCCCCTGTTTCCTTCCCCCACACCCTCTCCTTTCCTGTGCGCTTCAGTTGGTCCTTCTTTGTCCACGCATTGGATGGTGCTCTGTCCCAGATCTGCCCCTCTCCTCCCTATGATGGCGTCCTCTTCAGTGGTGTCAGCTGTCACTTATACATTGCTGTTTGCTAAGTCCACAGCTCCCTTCCCAAATCCCAGTGATATGGATTTCTTCACCTAGATGTTCCACCAACAACCCCAAAGCAGCATAACTCAGAATGAATTCGCTACCTTCTACTCACTTCCTTCTTCAAAGCCTACTTTTCCATCTACCTAATCCACAACCTGAGCTGAGAGTCCTCACGGACTTCTCTCCCTTTCCAGAATGTCCTCTCAGTACCAACCCTAGGATAGAAGAAAGAACTCTGGGAACATTAACCCAAAGATCCAAGGCAGAGCCAGCAGTGACAAGTGAAGGAAGTCTTCCTCGGGGTGGTGACTCCTGAGCTGAGCCTAGAAGGACAAAGAGGACTGGTGTAGACATAATTCCCATTGGGTTGCTCTGAGGTATAGGTAGTTTGTTATGTAAAGCCATGAAGACAAAAAATATAGGACAGACATGCACTGCAAATAAGTCAAGATTGCTGAAGAGCAGAGCATGATGGTGAGGTCACAAAAGGGGTGGCAGCAAGACACACAGGCCCTGCGCCAAGGAGCACAATTTTTATCCTGATGGAGTCTAAGATAGGGAAAAACATGACTAGATATGCAGATGATGGAAGATGGTGGGAAGGGTCGGTTGGAGCAGGGCAATATTGGAGCCAGGTAAGTAAATTAGAAGGTAGTCAAGAGACTGAACACAGGGGAGTGTGAGCACAAGAGCAGAAAAAAGGAAATTATATTCGTCAGCACACACTAGGTTATATTGCGGTAACAAACAATCCCTGAATCTTCATGCCCTAAAAATGAGGTTTTTTGTTTTGTTTTGTTCTGATTTTTTGTTTTTTACTTACATTCCACATCCATTGCAAGATGTTCCTTTAGCGATTCAGACTAATGGAACAGGGGACCTTGCTGGTCCCCCATGTCAGGAGGGAGAGGGAGCTCTGAAAGGTCTCAAACAAGTAAATAAGTCTTCCACCCAGAAGTCACCTTCCACTAAGAAGTCACTATTCAGAATGATTCATGCAGCTCTAGTCCAAGAACAGCGGGCCCAGGAAGTCCAGTCTCACTGGTGCCATGTTGTCAACTAGCGTGAATAACCACAAGAAGTGGAGACAAAATTGAGAAAAACGTGTTGGATGTAGGAAACAGAGGGAGAGGCAGGAGTCAAAGTCAGTAATATTAACAGTGGCTTACACTCACTGAGAACCTACTGTGTGCCAAGCCCTGCTCTAAGTGCTTTACAAGGATTCATAGGGGAGTTTAAGCCTAGCAAAAACCCTGGGAGGAAACACCATGAACCTCATCACGATAAATCAGAGTCTGACAAACTACGGCCCACGGGCCAGATCCCGCCTACCACCTGTTGTTGTGCAGTCTGTGAGCCAAGAACAGTTTTTCTATTTTTAAGTGGTTGGGGAAAAAACTGAAAGAAGAATAATATTTTGTGGCATGGAAAAATGATAGGAAATTCACATCTCAGTGTTCGTAAATAAGGTGTTATTGGAAGCCGGCTGCACTAGGGCGTGACCTGTGGTCGGTGGCGGCTCTCTGTGCAACGGCAGAACTGAGAACACAGAACAAGTCGCCTGTGGAGCCTAAAATACTTATTGTGTGGCTCTTTACAGAAAGATCTTGCCAATCTCTGCTTTATCTCCAGAAACGGACACACAGAAAGGTGGGGAACATTGCACAAGGCACCCGTTCACTATGTGAGGGGCAGGAACCCAGCCCAAATGGTCTGACCCCAGAGTCCCCCGCACCCTCCAGTGACTCTGCATTTCAGATCCAGGGGAATAGGCTTTGTGTGCTAATGTTATCTGTTATCTGCAGGAAGAAGAAACATGCAGTGAAGAGCACAAGTGGGGGGGGGCGTCCTCCCTGGTGTAATTAGCAGGCAGTTTGACGAGCAAGTCAGGGACTGAGGAGAGATAGAGGTTTGGGAACTGAGTGACCGATTGGGTGCCAGGTGAGTGGATGAGATCAAATTCAAGGATGTAGTTTAAGTGGGAAAGAGCAGGATACCGAGAAAAGGGACCTGAAAAACGCCAACATTTGGGGGATAAAAAGAGGAGAGGAGCTAACGGAGTCTCAGTAAAAACTAAGGATAGGCTGGAAATGAGGGAGGGGAGGAGTGTGAGGCCCAAAGGGCAGGAGGGCTCATGGAACCTGAGCCCCAAGCACAGCGTGGTGGCTGTCGGAGCTCCCTGGGGCTGCTGCGGTAAATGGCCAAAAGTCAGCCGCTTAAAACAGCTCAAATCTGTTATTTCACAGTTTCGGAGCTCCCAAATCCCAAATGGGTCTCGCTGAGGTAACATCCCAGAGTGGACAGGGCTTCAGGGGAGAAGCCGCTCCCCTGTTTTCAGCTTCAGGAAGCGCCCGCATCTTTGGCTCACGGCCCCTCTGCTCTCTTCAGAACCATCGCATCACTCCAACCTCTGCCTCTATCGTCCCCCTTCCTTCCCTGCCTCCCCTCTTCTGCCTCCTTAGGAGGACCTGTGATTGCATGTAGGGCCCACCAGGATGACCCAGGACACCACCCCTATTTTAAGGTCAGCTGACTAGCAGCCTTACTTCCATGTGCAACCTTAACCCCTCTGGCCAGCCCAAAGTCGTCCCAGCTCTGGGGATTAGGGCACGGGCGTGTCTGAGAGGAGCCATTCTTTTGTCTAGTGCTGCCACTGAGATGCGAGAATCCACAGCTCCAGGAGCCCACGGGTCATCTTTGGGTGGCTGACCCTCCTTCTGAGTCATTAGCACAAGGATGGTATTGAAGCAGCCGGCGTGGGTGAGATCCCCCAGGGACTCAGACACGGCTCGCCCTGCAGGCATCGGGGCATCAGGGCTGCTACTGAGCTCACTGAGCTTGCCACCTGGACCCAAGCAGGGAGGTAGACCAGATGCCTCCACTCACCTTCACCTCATCCATCGTCCTTTCCCCTGTGTGCCAAACTGCTCTTCATGTGCTATCCATGCTGAGGGTTCCACCCCTGGAGGGGTCCTGCTCCCCCAGGCCTCGGGCCCTCCTCAGGTGGTTTCTCTGCACTGGGTAGTGTCTTTCCTGGTAACATCTGCTGTGTCTTCAAGGGTCACCCCCTCCCCAAGAAGGGGGGAGGACAGGGAAAGAGCGAGGAGAAGAAAGGCACAGGGAGAAGAGGGAGGAGCAGGAGGGCCCCTTACTTGCCTGAGGCTCTGCATTTCCATCTCTGACTCCCCAGCAGTGCCAGGAATCACGGAGCAGAAGGACCCCGCAGGGTTCTCCTGAGCCCAGATTGCCTCGCCATGGACTGGTACTGCAACCCAAGCAATTTCTCCAACGTTGACACCGCACAGCTGTCTCCAGGGTCGGGGAGCGTTGGCCACGTGACCTTCCGGTCCATCTCGGTGGCTGTGTCCCTCTGTGGGTTGGTGGGAAATGGAATTGTAATCTGGTTCATCCGTCTGTCCGCCAAGAGAACCTCCTTCTTCACCTACAGCCTCAATCTGGCCGTCGCGGATTTCCTTCACCTTTGCTTGCAGATCGTGTTCTCCGTCCGCCAGATCCTCAAGGCTTTCCTCCGGCACTGCTTCCCTCTCCCCGGGATCTTCATGGTCCTGAGGTTCTTCTTCTACTTCACTAGCCTGGGTGTCATCTCCGCCATCAGCTGTCAGCGCTGTCTCTCTGTCCTCTTCCCCATTTGGTACCGGTGTCATTGCCCCAAGCACCTGTCAGCCATCGTGAGCACCCTCCTCTGGATTCTCACCTTTTTGCTCAATATACTGCGAGGCCATGCCTGCGGTCAGCTGTACATCAGGAAGACACAGTTCTGCCTGCGCTCCTGGCCGCCACCAGCGCCTGGGCGTTCCTCCTGTTCTCCATCCTGGGCGTGTCCAGTCTGCTGCTGCTCCTCCGAGTCCACGCCAGCTCCCAGCGTCATCAGCCCAGAAAGCTCTGCCTGGTCCTCCTGGTCTCCGTCCTGGTCTTCTTCGTCCTCGGGCTGCCGCTCAGCATCATCAGGTTCCTTACAGCTGACGTGGAAAATGAGACCCTCAATGACATCTGTGTCCTCCTGTCCTGCACCAACAGCTCGGCTAACCCTGCTGTTTATGTCCTCATCGGGGGCCTGCAGAGGCAGCAGCCGAGGGAGCCCCTCCAGGTAGTTCTTCAGAGAGCCCTGGGCGAGGAGATGGAGGACGGCAAGGATGGAAAGGCGCGCCCGCCTGGCCCCCTGAAGGGCGGGGAGCTCCCAGGGGATGTGTGTCTCCGGGGCACGGCCCCTGCGATCTCCTGGCAGTAACCACCCCTTGCCACCAGCCGGACAGAGCTCCCCGAGTCAGCAGCCCCAAACAGCTCCTTCACTGCCTCCTCGTCATGTGGAAACTGAGGACAAGCAGCCGGAAGCGGACTTCTTGGCACAGGAAACCGACTGTCCACGCTTCAGGCTTTTGAAACCTGTTGTCAGACTACTCTCCTGGAAGGGGCGGGGGCGCTGTGAAGTCGCACCCCCAGCCTTGGAGAGTCGATTTTAACCTTTGCCTCACTGTTAGGATTCCGCTCGCCTTCAGTTTTGGATAACTGGGGCTGCCACATCCCTTCCAGGTGGAGGCTGGTCCTCGAAAATGATGCGCCTTGTCCTTGGCCCATTTTCCTGGCATGTTCTGGGGTCTAACTACTCTGTGTATGGTTTTGCCCCCCGATGTCCAATGGCTTGACCTTGTAGGATGTGCTGTCTCTCTCAAGATGCTCTGCTTTTGTCTTTAGAATTCCAGCGAAATAAAGCTATGTGGACCAGTGCTGCCCGGAAAGACAACATCCACCCTGGCACAGGCTGGCGGCCTCGGTAAACACGCGCTGGGGTCTCCGTGTGGCCCCCAGGCTGCTTTGGTCGTTTGAGTGAAATGTTTTAGCCAAAACACGTAGGACCATCCAGCGGCGAGAGGCAGGCACTCGCGTGTCTTAGTTCTAAGGAGCCGCCCCCGGAGAGTCTGGGTTTGCTCCGTGTCGGACAGGCGGCACCGTTGCCCTCACCTTGTCTGTGTCTGGGTCTTCGGGAAGAGCCAGGACCCCACACGACACATTTGTGCTGCAGAGAGGAATCCACAGCTTCTCACTAGCTAAGCTCTGGGGACTGTTTTATAGCCGGGGGCGGGGGGCACTACCTTACAACTGGGAGGCACCACTACTCTGCAGCTGGGGGACGCGACCTTGTACGCGGATGACCAGAGGCCAGGGTCCGGGGCCCTGAGAGCAGCAGCCTCCGCAGGAGAACGTTCAGGACCCCGACCCCAACCGCCTGACGAGGCTGCCCTCAGGGTCCCCGCTCCCCTGGGACGGGGGGGAGGGGGCGGGGGGGCAGGGCACAGCCATTAAAAGAATGACTCAGCAATTAGCACCAAGGTGGCGGAAGATCCAGCACCCAGCAGACCTTCTGTTTTGTTTGGTTTTGTTTTTACTTTAGTTTGAAATGGTTCCATGCTCCCAGGAAGCTGCAAACACAGTACAGAGGGGTCCTCGTGCCCGCCCCTTAGTTTCACTTCTTGCCCAACTCAAGTATGCTATCAAAACCAGGAAACTGACATTGCTTCAGTCCGTAACCCTTATGCAGATCTCAGCAGTGTTACATGCACTCGTGCGTGTGTGTGTTTCGTGTGCACATTTGTGTAAACATCACCACCAAAAGATACGTTTGTGACTGATCACAAAAACATCTCCCTCATGGTGTTCCCAGTTCCCTCTCCTACTTCGTTCTTTTAAGAAAAGTGTTTTTAAATTGAAGTACAGTCAATTACAATGTGTCCATTTCTGGTGTCCAGCACCATGTCCCAGTCATGCGTATACATACATATATTCATTCTCCAATTCTTTTTCATTAAAGGTTATTGTAAGATATTCAATGTAGCTCCCCCTACCTCATTCTTAACTCTGATAGATCAGTTTTGGAAAGTACATACCTAAGAATTTATTATATTTAAAGTCTGATGAACATTTTGCCAGCTAGGCAACCCTATTCATCTCAATAATTTAGGCGTAAATCTCTTTTTAGGAAATGCAGCACCAATCTGCAATTATACATTCTTACAGCTACAGTGATTTTATTTATTTACCATATTAAATGCTTCCTGTGGGTGATGCCTCGCCCTATACAGAGGAGAGGAGGAGTAAAGGCAGATGAGGAGCAGCAGTCTGTCCGAGAGGGGCTTTCAGGCGAAGTGACGTCACCTTCCAGCAAACCCTGAGCTTCAGCACCCGCTCAGGGGCACACAGTGACTGCTCAGGGCCCTTCTAGGGGCCAGGGCAGGTACCACGCTGACCATCAAAGGGCAAAAAGTGGGCGGTGGCCCAGTTCCTGGGGCCCCCAGCCCCTTCTCCAATGTGCTTGGAAGAACCCTCCCACTTGCCAGCATATGAAGTTACTGAGCCCATAAAACTAACAGCCTCACACCCCGGGGTGGCCGAGCCCACGCTCTGAGGTCACCAGTCTCCCTTTTGACTGAGACGCCCTATGCTCGGTCTATGGAGTGTGCATCTCCCTGAATAAATCCACCTTCACTCTCCTTCGGCTCCTCTTGAATTCCTTCCTGCGCGAAGCCAAGGACCCTCACTTTGTGGGCTGAGTCCCAGGGACTCGCCCGGGACCCAGGTCACAGCCATCCTCTCGTGCCTGCTTGAGACGGAGGCTCCCTGACCCCGTTTCCAGCACATGTGGTGTGGGAGCTGGGACCTCCCTCCAGACCAGGGTCTCTCACAGTTGGCTCGGTCACAGGCTGGAGCCCAGGGTGGGCGGGGCTGCAGGTGGGGTGGGGGCTGTAGACAGGAGGATGTCACTCCTTTCCTGGGAGTCAGCAAGGTGGCCATCCTCCCCAGGTCACCTGCAGGGTGTGGACACCCACACTGAGGGTGCCTGGCCGTCGCCCCAGGTGACAGTCATCTCGGAAGGCGAAGGGCGGCCCAGTGTGAGCGTCCCGCTTCCTTGGGCGCTTGCACTGAAGAAACAGAGAAGACACATGTGCTGACTTCCTGCTGCATTCGAACTCGAGAGTTTGCGAGACTGGAGCTACAGCACCGCAGGGCAGGGCACAGAGGAAGCCAGCGCAGAGAGACAGGGCTGAGGAGCGTCAGGGGAGGAGAGAAACAAGTTCCAGCGTGTGGCACAAGCCCTGGTTCCGGCCAGCCCTGCAGCTTCACTCCCCCTGGACTGCTCAGCACATCAACCAATAAATTCCTTTCCTTGTTCACCAGGTTGTCTTGGGTAAAGCTTTTGGTAAATCCGCTGCAGAAAGTCCAAGCTCACGCAGCTTGCAAATGTTCCTGGGGAGTCCCGGGAGTTCCTGAGGGGTCCAGCTGTGTTGCTTGGATCCAAGGCTGGATCTTCCTCAAGGCCCACAACCAGAGCCCAGCTCTTTCCTCCTGGCCCACCCAAGCATCGCCCTGCTCAGCTCAGTTCCGACCCATGACAGTGAGACCAAGACGGACAGAGGAAGACGGTGAGGACAGCGGGCAGCCTGCCTGCCACCCAGGGGCCTCTCCCTCGGGCAGCACGTCGTGGGGGCAGGGACTGATGACGGCCCAGCCTGGCCCTGGGCACGTGGGACACAGGCCCATCTATATCCCTACAGGTTTCTGCCCTCAGAATGACAATGACGGTGCCCAGGAAACAGAAATCAGGGAAATGGGCTGGTTTCTGGTGAGAAGAAGCATGAGCAAGGACAGAGGAAGGAAGGGGCCGCTCTGCAGAGCTACAGAGACTGCAGGGACGGGTGAGGGGCGGGGAGACGCGCCCCAGAACCGGGGCCTCCTCCACCCCTGCCTGGAAAGCTCCCCCTCAGCTCCGGTGAGGGCCAGGGGCAGCGGGGCAAGGCACGGGGGTCGGGAAAACACTCGCATCAAGACGGGAGTTAAGAATCACAACCTCTTTATTTCAGCCTTTTTTAAAGGAACTAGATTGAAAAGATCCGTGTCCTTGAAATACGTAAAACGCGCTGCTCTGGGCAGGAGGGGCTGAGCTCATGGCCACGGTCACGGTCACCAGAGAGGCAGATCCCCGAGGCAGGGGAGCCCTCCGTGCAGGACCCGGCCTCAGTCCACACCATCCAGGTCCTGCTGCCTCCTCTCCAGCTGGAGAACCTGGAATTCATGAGAAGACAGCGTCACCATGCAGACCCCAACAGTCACATGGTCCAACTACACCTATTCACCCCAAAAGAGGGCCGCAGTCCCGGGACTGGAAACGCTGGTCATGACACAGCGTCTTCACGGTACTGAGGCGTGGGCGGGCCGAGTCTGGGGGACGCGCCTGGGCCCAGGCGCCGTGGTCGCTGCTGGGCCAGAGATGGCCGGCGAGTCCCATCTCCACCCGCGTGCGTCTTCTAAGGTTTCTGCACCCGCGGACCTTCAGGCTGACGTGGGGGAACCCACTTCCGAGTGTGTCTTGGTGGGAGCCAAGCCCCCACCGCTCCCTAATTCTTTGCTGGGGGAGGGGCCGCCCCGGGCAGCCCTGGACCCTGCCCACTAGGCGCAGGAGCGCACACCCCACCGCAGACGCGGCCACCAGAAACGCCTCCAGGCGGCGCTGAGGTTCCCTGGGTGGGAGCCACCGCCACGGACGCGCAGTGCTACCTGGGCTCCGTCCCGGCTTACACGCCACCTCCTCATGGACGTCCCCCCCCCATTCTCTAGTTCATCGCTGCTCTCGTCCCAGTGTCTCGCTTTCATGCGTCCTGTGCTCACTGATCGCCCATCCTTCTCCTTCTCCCCTCAGAGGGCGGCCGGCGCTAGGGTGGGGCTGTCCCCCACTCTCTGTCGTGGAAAAGGGAAGGTGAGAACGACCTAGACTTGCCTCTTAAACTGATCTTATTCCTCCTTCTTTTATTCTATTATTAATTAATTAGAAAAAAAGGCAGGGGGAGCAGAGGATATAGCTCAAGTAGTAGAGCGCATGCTTAGCACGCACAAAGTCCTGGGTTCAACCCCAGTACCGCCTCCAAAGGTAAATAATAAATAAGTAAATAAACTTCATGACCTCCTCCCCCCAAAAAAACCTAAATTAAAAAAAAATTTTTTAAAAGAAAGGAAAAGCAGATGGTTTAGAAACCACGAAGCCAGCTGGACAGCCCCGTGGTCTGGAGATGACCGGGACTGGCGCCACGCTGACGCAGTGACCCAGACCGCTCGTTTCAGCATCCTCAACGCCGGGGGTCCAGCACGGCCGAGCCAGCACGTGCCAAGCTGATGGACTCGCAACACACTGGCTCCTTTGCAGAAAAAACGGCGGTAAAAAAAATGCCACCGTGTGTCTTAACAAGCTTTTCGGTCCTGGATGGAGGAGATTCATTGCAGAGGGTGCCCGCTCCTGCCGCAGGTACCTGCTTGTCTATGCAGCGGAACTGCCAGGGCCAGCCGGTGTTGTACAGAAACGGCCGCAGGTCGAACCTGTTGTCATCGGGGCTGTAGCTCTCGGCGTGGTAAGCGGGGGTCAGCGTGGTCATTTTGTGTCTGTTCATGGAATACTTCGAGAAAAACCGCTTCACCTTGTCTGCCACCTGGTGGGGGGCAAGGGACGCACAGGGCGTGAGGTCCGCAAAGCCAGCACGACCCCAGTCTGGTGGTCTTGCCAGCACCCCTCCCACCGTGTTCGGATGTTCCCAGGGCGGGGCTGGACAGATGCTGTGGCTTGGGAGGGGTGAGGGTGGGTGGCAGGCTGAGCTGTGAGGGATCCAGGTTCCCGAGCAGGGGCCCGGGAACGTGTACTTCACCAGGCTCGTAGACGGCGCCGTGGGGACGCCCACATCTGCTGGCCGCAGCCCTAACAAGCCTGGCAGCTAGCAGAAAAGCAGGGACATTCTGACCTCAGAGTGTGCCCTCTGGCCCCCAAACTGGGGAGGAGCCGGCTGGTCACCATGCGGCTGAGCCCCACGCAGACGGACTCAGCCAGGGCACAGGGAGGGCGCCCAGGGTGCCGGGAGCTTAGAGCCGGGCTGTGGTTCCCGAGAGAGCGAGCACGTTACCGTTCTGAGGTCACACCGTGGCCACCTGTTCCTGTGAGTCAAATCCAGCGCCGCGAGGTGACCTTCCCTGCCGACCCCCGGGGCAGGTGTACCTGTCGGGGGGTGCAGACGTCCCTCCACATGACGAGGAGTTTGCAGAACATGCCGTAGGGCCCAGTCTTGGCCAACTTCCGGAGCCTCCCGTAGACCGAGAGCTCTGCGTACGTCATCCCCATGTCCTCCTGCGAGGCCACATGGTGATGGCGAGTCAGCGCTGGGGGGAGCGTGAAACTTCTTCCTGAGACGAACCAAGGCCCAGGGAGGGGAGACCCTCCAGAAGGGCCACGCGTGGACACAAGGGTTCTCTCCCCAGCACTGACGGGCCAAAAACAAGGTGACATCCAAAAAAAATGACTCAGAACCAGACACCTGGTTTTGAAGACTGGCATGGACTGAACTGTGGCCTCCACAAAAGATGTGTCCACGTCTTGAGCCCCAGGACTGACAGGTCACTAATTTATTGGGAAAAAGGGCCTCTGCTGATAGAATGAAATTAAGGACATTGAGATGAGACCACCACGGATTTAGGGGCAGAGGGGCTAAATCCAATGACAGGGGTTCTTATAAGAGACAGAAGAGGAGAGACTCAGACACACAGAGAGGCCAGGCAACCACAGAGGCAGAGACTGGAGCCCAGGGGCGCCTGGAGCCCCAGACTCTGGAAGAGGCAGGAAGGCCCCTCCCCTGGATTCTGACGTCCAGAACCGGGGTGGGGGGTGTGCAGCTCGGCTGTTTTAAGCCGCCTCATGTGCAGTGTTCCGTTACAGCCGCCCCAGGTCACCAACATGAGGACACTGCTGGGCACTGGGCCCCAAGTGAACTGGCCCTGTGCCCTGTACCAAGAAGCCCACTTAGCTTAAAGACGGGGGTCTCCGAGAAGACAACAGGCTCATGGAAATCTGGCCATGTCAGAGGCCGTGGGCTGCCTCGGCCCTGCTCAGGAGTCGCCGTCACACTGAGGGTTACTCGAGCCGGACCCCTGCTCTGTTCCTCAGCATTTGCCCCAATCCCAATCAGGGGGACAGATGGTGACGCTGGCCTTCCATGACACAGCGGGACAGCCCTCACCTCCAAGCAGGGGCAGGAGGACCCCTCTGCCCACCTGGCCTTCCCTCAGGCCTCAGCACCAATGTCGCCTCCCTGGGGAGGCCTGTCCTGACCCCAGCTTAAGGGACGCTGGCACTATTGGGTCAGCCAGGTCGATTCTGCCGACAGACCCAGCTACCTGGGGCCACCACGGTTACTTCCTGTGGTCTGTCCCTCCAGGGGCGTGAGCATTTCAGGGACCGTGACCTCGTCTCTCCCGCCTGGCTGAGCTCCGAGCCTCCGACGGGCCCGGTACGGGGGTCCCTTTGCCGCTTTCTTTTGCGTGAAAAGAATATTTTCGAGCGACAGTAAATTAAATTAGTTATTATTAATTATTACTGATTATTAATTATAAATTAATTATTATTTAATTAAATTCGCTAATTTATTGAATTAGAGTCGATTTATAATGTGTTAATTTCTGGCGTACAGCACAGTGATTCAGTGACAGATTTACATACATATATGCATACAAATATACATACATCTTCTTCTTCATATTCTGACTTTTTTTTTTTTTTTGGTTGGGGGAGGTCATTAGGTTTACTTATTTATTTGCTTTTAGAGGAGGTACTGGGGATTGAACCCAGAACCTGGTGTATGCTAAGCATGCGCTCTACCACTTGAGCTATATGCTCCCCCTTCTTTTTCATATTCTTTTTCATTATAGGCTATTACAAGGTATTGAACATCGTCTTCTCTAGTAACATTTTGATTCCTTGAATTCAACAATCATAGTTGGAGACTTCAGTTCTCCACTTTCAATAATGGATCGAACTAGACCAAAAAAATCAACAGGGAAACAGGAAACTGGATGACACTGCAAAGCACTAGGCCGACAGAAACCCCGGGACGTGCCCCTCAGCAGCCAGAGCGACAGCCTCTCGGGTGCGCGTGGGGCAGTCTCCAGGACAGACCGCACACCAGGCCGCAGAGCGGGGAGACCGGACGGAGGCGGCTCCGACCGGGACGGGGCAGGCTTCAAATTCAACGTCAGAAACGCGCGAGTGCGGGAAACCTGCACCAGCCACTCCCAAATAGCAGGAGGGTCAAAGCAGCAGCCCTGAGAGACGCTAGGAAGCACTTGGACTTGAACGAAAATGGAGACACAGGAAACCGAAACTCAGGGGCGCGGTGACAGCAGTGCTAAGACGGAAATCCACGGTTATCGTCGCCCATCGGAAAGGATCTCTAGTCAACAACCTGCCCTCCCGCCCACGACACTGGGAGAGGAGCATGAAGCCTGACGCAGAAGGAAGGAGACCGTGCAGCTGGAGAAGAGATCAAGTGCACGGGGACTAGGAAACAACAGAGAAAATCAGCTGTGTTTCTGCGCCCTGGCAGCGAGCGGAGGGAACGATGCCACGCACAGCACTATCAGCAGGAGATACGTTCAACCAAAGAAGGGCGCACTGACACGCTGAAGAAGACAAGACGCTGTTGAGCGGCATCAAAGGAAACCTAAACGAAAGGGAGGATGTCTCGCATTCACCAGTCAGAAGGTGTAATATTCCTACTGAGGTGGCAATTCCCCACGTGACCCAGCAATCCCACTCCTGGGCCTGTGTCTGGGGAAAAGGCCAAGTTGAAAAGACACTGCACCCCAGCGTTCACAGCAGCACTGTTTACAACAGCCAAGACATGGAGGCAACCCAAGTGTCCATCGACAGATGACTGGACAAAGATGATGTGGTATCTTTATACAGTGGAATGCTCCTCAGCCATAGAAAGAATGAAACAATGCCATTTGCAGCAACATGGATGGAACTGGAGATCGTCATTCTAAGTGGAATAAGTCAGACAGAAAAAAAGAAAAATATCGTATGACACTGACACGTGGAATCTAAAATATGACACAAATGAACTTATTTATGAAACAGACGCACAGACATGGAAAACAAACATGATTACTACAGGGGAAAAGGGCTGGGGGAGGGGTAAATTGGGAGTTTGGAATTAACAGATACACACTACCACACATAAAACAGGTCAACAACAAGGTCCTACTGCCCAGCACAGGGGCGTACGCTCAATACTGCAATAAACCATGATGGAAAAGAATATGGAAAAGAACATGCATATATATGTGTGACCGAATCACTGTGCTGTACACCAGAAACTAACGCAACATTGTAAATCAACTCTACTTCAATAAAAAAAAAATAAGATGGTAATTTCCACCAGAATGATCTACAGAGTCAAGGTAATTGTTAAGAAAATCCACACTGGCCATTTTTTTTTTGGATAGAAACTGACAAAGCTGAGTTCTAAATTCATATGGGAATTCAAAGGACCCAGGATAGCCAAAACTCTTCAAAAGAGTAATGAAGTATGTGGACCCACACTTCCTGATTTCAAAACTTGGCGCAGAGCTGCAGTGGTCGAGGCAGCGTGTGGCTGGCATTAGGCATATGGACCAACGGAGCAGATCCAGAAATAAACCCTCATGCTTACAGTCAACTGACTTGCAGCAAGGACACTAGACAACCCAATGGGGGGAGCCAGTCTTTTCACCCAGAGGGGCCGGGACTCTGGATACCTGCCAAAGGGGATGAAGGCGGATCCCTTCCTCACACCGCACACAAAATTAACTAGACCACAGAGCCCGACGTCAGGGCGAAAGCCATACAACTCTCGGAAGAAAATACAGGGGTGAATCTTTGTGACCAAACGAACAGAGGCAGGAAAGTCTGCTGTCATGGATCTTAGGACAGTCCAGGACCACTTCCACCAGCACCCACTAAAGCTGCAAACCACAGCCTCTGGCCAACCAGTCCCATTCGAAAGGCCAGGATGGGATGGAGAACACCTGAGGGACCTCATTCTTTGTCCTCACTCTGCCTCACACTCACCTCATCACCCCAACTCCGGACCCTGACCTCGAGAGCCCTGCATTGAAAGGTCAAAGGCCAGCAATGGACTGACACTGAGCCCCTGCTCCCAGGCCAGGAGCTCAGCAATGGAACACAACTCCTTGGGGCAAGAAGGAGGCAGTGAAAGAATCCAGGAGAAGGGACGTGGGGAAAGAAGCAGGGGGACAAAGCCCTCACCATTACCTCGTCTGTCTGGGACACCTGTCCACTGGCCAAGGGCTCCAGTTCAGCAGTGGGCGGGGCTACCAGGATGCTGCGGCCGAGACACGCAGAGGTCAGTTTCAATGCCTGGGTATTAAATCAACTCAGCAGGTACCATCAGAGCATCAGGCTCTGCTCAGAGGTGGAGGGCTGCACAGACCTCCCTGCCTTATGATGGGTGCGGGGGAGGCTGCCTGGTCCAGCCAGAACCAGGGGACCTGGGGTGCTCTGACCAGAAGGAAGGGGGTGCCTGGTCACGAGAAGGGCAGGACCACTTCCATCAGGCGATAAGGAGCCGTGGAAGGTATCTGAGTGGGGCGAGGGCGGCCGGCTGCACTGAAACCTGCACCCAACGGCTCGGGGACCACAGCCGTGGTCTCGCAGGTGCACACACACCTCTGCAGGGCGGGAAGTGGGAAGCTCTCCATGCAGAACTGGACGAAGTCTTTCAGGTCCGTCTTGCTTATCCCACCTATGGGGTTGATGTCTGCACTGGAGCAGTCATACTTGGTCAGGTAGCCAAGGAGGCTGCAGCGGGAGACAGAACATGGGGTCTGATGCAGCGGGGCCGAGGGGCTGCAGGTTCCACAGACTTAGGGGCCTGGCCACCCAGTCCCTCGGGATCCAAAGGCTGGCTTCCTCCAGGGGCCGCAGAGCCAGAGCTTGGCAGATTTGAGGGTCCTGGAGCAGTCGGATGTGCTGGGGCAGGCAGCGGAGGAGAGGTATCCGGCATGCCAGAGGAGACGTCTGGGCCGGGAGACAGGTTTGGGAATGACCAGCAGCCAGTCTGAGAGGGGAGGGCCAGCGCCAGTGGAGTGGAGAGCGGAGGGACGGAGGTCCTTGGGAGGGCTGGCAGGACCTCAGCGCATGTGGGCCCGAGCCCACAGAGCGGGGCCCGCTCCCCACTCCTGGATCCCTCCTATGGGCAGACTAGTCCCCCAAGATGCCCACGTCCCAGTCCCTGGAACGTGTACACACTACCCAGGGCAAAGGGGCTTTGCAGATGTGGTTAAGTTGAGGACCCGGACATGGGGTGGTGACTCCGGATTATGGGGTCAGCTCTACATGTAATCACAGGGGTCCTTCAAAGTGGAAGAGAGGGGCAGGGGTGGGGGTCAGAGTTAGAGGAAGCTGTGCTCCCAGAGGAAAGAGACAGAGATTCTGCACTGCTGGCTTTGCACACAGAGGAGGTGGCCACAAGCCTAGGGATGCTGGGGCCTCCGGAAGCTGGAAAGGGCAAGGAATGGATCCGCCCCTGCAGCCTCCGGGAGGAACCAGCCCCCGACCCCTCGCATCTGGCCCAGTGAGATCTGCGCTGAGCTCCTGCCCTACAGAACTGAGAGAGCACGTCTGTGTTTGAAGCCACTGCCTCCATGGCCGCTTGTCATGGCAGCCCCGTGACGCTCATACACCCCTGCGGTGGGTCCATCCCTCCCTACCTCCCCACCCCTGCCCCAAGCCCGCCCGCCTCCGAGGCCATTGCTCAGCAAGCCACTGGGCCGGCTGCCTCTCCTCGGTGGCGTCCTCACTTTACAGGGCCCTCCAGGCTCTGTCTCCTGCCTTTCTCAACACCCCCCACACGCACGCTTAACGCCCACCATCAAGAACAGCCGCTTCCTCCCACCTGCCTGCCCCTTGTCTGGACTGACGGAACCACACCTGTGCCGCGGGTGCCACCTGGTCCTTGTCCCTCCTGCAGTCACACAGCTGACCTTTTCCCACTGTCCAAGAGGAAGTCCCACCCCTCACCGCTCCAGACTCCCACGAGGGTGCAAGGCCAGGGTGTAAGACCCCCCAGGTGTCAGACGCGGAGGACTGAAACCCTGTGTGCCCGAGTGGGGCTCCTTCAATCAACCTGAGGGAGTGTCACTCCCTGTCCCGTTAAAGGGACGGCCGGTGGCAGAAACAGGGCCAGGATTTACCATCTTCATGTCACCCCGTGCCTCTACCACCCTCAGCTGCTCTCAGAGATGCATCAGGAGCTAACAGAGTGTCGGGGACAGACCCTGCAGGACTGGCCTCGGGCCACCCCGGAGACCCTTTCAGGGCGGGGGCCGTACGCACCTCTCATCCACGTTGGCGGATCCGAGCACGAGAAGCCCGCCTCGAGCGCCCCGAGACCAGAGGCTCAGCTGAGCGAAAAGGTAGGCGACGACCATCCTCACGCGCGCCTGGGCCACAAGAGGGCACGTTACCGCGCAGGGCGGGAGAGGGTGCACTTAAGGCCCCCTCCTGGCGCAGCTCAGAGAAGGGCTCTCCCCGCCACCCCACCACCTCAGGAGAACAGGAAGGTAAAGCAACGCAGGAGCTTCAAGTGTCCAGAGGTCTGCGAGCCCACGGCTCTCCCCCCGGGGGTGTTGCTCCTGCGTTCAGTGCAGAGATGGGAGGACCAGAGAGAGCTTGGGCGGTGATGAGACCAGGCTGTAAAGCCAGCTGGGAGAGACCTCGGCCCCTCCGGCATTTCTGCAGGAGGGGAAGGCTACCTGCGCCCGCAGACAGGGGACAGAGAGATGGACAGACCCCAGCAGCTGCAGCCCAGCCCCTCTTCCCCTCCACCAGCTGGCCAGGGTCCAGCTCCCCTGCTGCTGCCCGGGCGGCAGGGCAGAGTCTGAGCCGCTCCCGGAGATGCAGAAAACGCACAGATTGCCCGCACTCACACAGACTCATGCAGATGCACGTATATTCACACGCTCTCACCTTCCTACTCCAACACACGCCCAGAGCCCATCCTGTCCAAGACGCTGCCTGATCCGTCTCTAACAAGCAGGCTGCAGACCCCAGCACTGACCCCTACTCGGCGCGGTGACAGCGGCCCCGTCTGGGACCCACACCTGCACGTTCTGCAGTGCCAGGTTCTCCCGGCTGCTGCCTCCGTGAATTGCAAACAGAGGGCTTTTCCCCGTCACCAGGCTGAAGATGCCCACGACGGCCTTCACGGCTGGATCGATGTTGAGACCGAGGTGGTGGCTGGAAGGGGAAAGCAGGGCTGTGTGTACGGTGGGCACACAGAGCACAAAGCCCACCATTGTAAAGTGCACAGCTCAGCGGCGTTTGGTACATTCATCGTGTTGTGCAACCACCACCTCTAGTTCCAGAACCTTCCCATCACCCCAAAAGGAAACCCCGTGCCCACCAGCAGCCACTCTCCCTCCCCCTGCTCTCAGCCCCTGATGACAAACACACTTTCTGTCGCCATGGATTTGCCTGTTCTGGGCATTTCACAGAAGTGGAACCACAAGTCTAGCTGTCCTCTGGAGTCTGGCTTATTTCATTCGCATCGTGACCTGTGTAGCACTTCACTCCTTTTAAGGCTGAATAATATCCCCTTATACGAACAAACCACATTTTAAAAATCTATTCAACTGCTGATGGCTATGCGAGTTGTTTGGCTGCTGTGAACACGCTGCTGCAGATGTGGGAGTGCAAACCTCTGTTTGTGTCCCTACTTTCAATCCCTTTGGGTCTGCCCCCGGGAGCAGAATTGCTGGGTGGGGGCCAGTTTTGGGCTGAGCTCCGCATACAGGATGGGCAGCTCCCCGTTTTACCCTTGGAGGCAGAATAAACGGGACATTCCGAATGGAACCAAGACGCCCTCTCTCCGCCACCCTCAGGTGCAGGGACCGCCGCGTGGGAGGGGCAGTGGGGGAGGTCACTCCCCCAGGATCCACGTGCTCCCACGTGGAGCACATGAGCCCACAGGGATGCAAGGAAGGGAAGGGGGTGGAAATCTGAGACGCGACGAGGATCGGGGAGCACTGACAGACGGCTTCCGGAAAAGCCGGCTCAAACCAAGAGAGCAGAAGTGTGCTTGACACCCAGTGCTCGCTGACTCACACGTGCTGTCTCAGGTGGGGCTTCCCGAGGTCACCGCCACCTGTCCGTGCCCAACGCCAGTGACTCACCCTACCTTCCGATCTGCTGGGCCAGCTCTTTGGCCCGGTCGCACGTCTCCTGGGAGGAGTTCTCGCTGGCCATGTAGCAGGTGGTCAGAATGCGTCCACAGAGCTCTCGGGGGTCCTGGGGTGTGTAGCTGGGCTGGTCCACGATGGTCCGGACGTCGGCCAGCACGTCCTGATCTGAAAACCATGGGACGGAAGGGCACATGCTGTGTGCGAGGTGCCTGCACAGGTCAGTCCCTCTGCACCGCCCGGAGGCTCGCCAGGTCAGCATCACGATGCCTGTTTCTCAGTTGTGTACACTAAGGGAATGGTCAGCGTCACCGCACAGGGCGGGAGGATGTGACCTGGGTTGCCTGACTCCAGAGCCCCTGTTCCTTCCACGGGGCGGCAGGCATCTGTGGCCTGATGGACATGGCCACATGGGTCCAAAGCCCTGGAAGGGACTATTTAATGGCCTCACTGTCCCCAGACTTGGACACGTAAGCATGTCCTCACTGTGATGCTCAGGGCCTGGGTTTTCCCTCTGCTCCTTCCGTGGGCATCCCAGCGGCTCACCCCCCAGACCTGCTCGGGCCATGAATGCCACCTACTTCCGTCCTTCACAGCCTCACAGACCTGGCGGCACATGGAGTAGACGAGGCAGGCGGTGGCCGCGCTGTCCACCCCGCCACTCAGGGGCAGCAGAAACCCCGCCTGGAACAGCCAACCAAAGGCGGTGTGAGCAGAGCCTCAGAGAAGCAAGTGCCCAGAGAGGAGCCCGGCTCCACCCGCAAACCCTGATAAGCGCCCATGAAACGCTTCCACTGTGGGGGGAAGAAGGATGCCCCGCACGTCTCAGAGTGGACCTTCCAGGAGGCAGACAGCTCCGCTGTGCAGAGTGTCTAAGGCCGAGTCTCCGTGGGAAATGACAGACGCGCGTGACCACAAAGCTAGCAGGACACGGGGAGTCTCGTAATCAGCGCCATCAGACGGGGCCCCAAAGATGGAGCCGAACCTCAGGACACGTGCCCTCTGGCCTCTGGCTAGGGGACACCAGGCTCCCAGCTGAGGCAGGGTGGAGACGCTTGCCGTAAAAACCTCAGACATGGACCAATGCGCAGAAGGAGCATGGGGAGCTGGGGGGACACCGGCGGTTTACCTGTTGGCTACGTCTTAAGAAGTCCCAGAGCCAGCATGCAGGTCCGAGGCTGGGGAACAGCGGCAAGTATTAGCTTGGGAGCTGGTGACCTGGGGGCCGGGGCCAAGGCTGACGCAGTGCCCGTGAGACCTGCCAGCCGTGGCTGGGCTGTCACGATGCACCAGCCTGTTCTAAGCAGTTCATGGAAATGAAAGTGTTTGAAGCCTCAGTACAGCCCGGGGAGGTAGGTATGTGATTGGGCCCATTTTGAAATGGGGAAACTGAGGCACAGAAAGGAAATGACAGTGTCTTGTGCCCAAGGGCCCAGCGCACAGAACGGGCAGGGCTGGGCGTGGGAGCCAGGCAGTGTGGCCGCAGCATCACAGAGCGTGGCCTTGTTCCACCCAAGCTCAGGCTCTGGGCCACCACCCGGGGCAGGACGGGATGGAGGGGGTGCCCTTGGGAAGCACAGGACCCTGCCCCCCCGCCCCCCACAATGGGCCCCACCTGATCTCCTCAGCAGGACTGTGGTATTTCCACTCAACTGGCTCAGACAGCGGCTCCAGCAAGTCCTCATGGCACGAGAGGGCGAAGTCCACCTTCACGCGGGGGTAGGGGCTCACCTTGCTGGCCTTGGGGTGGAGAGCCGTGGCAAAGGACACCCCTCAGGGCTGGAAGCCCCTCTGGCTCCTGAGATGACCGCAGAGCTGGACTCTACCAGCCAGTGGGAAACACAGCTCAGGACCCAGTAGGGACCGTTCAGTCACTGGGACCCACAGAACAGGGAGACGATGCAGCAGTGCTGGGGGGGGACGTGGAGGACCCGGAGCCCTCCCTCAGTACTGGGGGGGACGTGGGGGACCCAGAGCCCCTCCCTCAGTGCCGGGGGGGAAGTGGAGGACCCAGAGCCTCTCCCTCAGTGCTGGCGGGGACATGGAGGACCCGGAGCGCCTCCCTCAGTGCTGGGGGGGACGTGGGGGACCCGGAGCCCTCCCTCAGTACTGGGGGGGAAGTGGGGGACCCAGAGCCCCTCCCTCAGTGCTGGGGGGGAAGTGGGGGACCCGGAGCCCTGGGTCAGTGCTGGGGGGACGTGGGGGACCCAGAGCCCCTCCCTCAGTGCTGGGGGGGGATGTGGGGGACCCGGAGCCCTCCCTCAGTACTGGGGGGGAAGTGGGGGACCCAGAGCCCCTCCCTCAGTGCTGGGGGGGACGTGGGGGACCCGGAGCCCTCCCTCAGTACTGGGGGGGAAGTGGGGGACCCGGAGCCCTGGGTCAGTGCTGGGGGGACGTGGGGGACCCAGAGCCCCTCCCTCAGTGCTGGGGGGAAATGGGGGACCTGGAGCCCCTCCCTCAGTGCTGGGGAGAAGTGGGGGACCTGGAGCCCCTCCCTCAGTGCTGGGGGGAATGCGGGGGGCCTGGAGCCCCTCCCTCAGTGCTGGGGAGAAGTGGGGGACCTGGAGCCCCTCCCTCAGTGCTGGGGGGAAGTGGGGGACCCGGAGCCCCTCCCTCAGTGCTGGGGGGGATGTGGGGGACCCGGAGCCCCTCCCTCAGTGCTGGGGAGAAGTGGGGGACCCGGAGCGCCTCCCTCAGTGCTGGGGGGAATGCGGGGGGCCTGGAGCCCCTCCCTCAGTGCTGGGGGGGAAGTGGGGGACCCGGAGCCCTCCCTCAGTGCTGGGGGGGGATGTGGGGGACCCGGAGCCCTCCCTCAGTACTGGGGGGGAAGTGGGGGACCCAGAGCCCCTCCCTCAGTGCTGGGGGGGACGTGGGGGACCCGGAGCCCTCCCTCAGTACTGGGGGGGAAGTGGGGGACCCGGAGCCCTGGGTCAGTGCTGGGGGGATGTGGGGGACCCAGAGCCCCTCCCTCAGTGCTGGGGGGAAATGGGGGACCTGGAGCCCCTCCCTCAGTGCTGGGGAGAAGTGGGGGACCTGGAGCCCCTCCCTCAGTGCTGGGGGGAATGCGGGGGGCCTGGAGCCCCTCCCTCAGTGCTGGGGAGAAGTGGGGGACCTGGAGCACCTCCCTCAGTGCTGGGGGGAAGTGGGGGACCTGGAGCCCCTCCCTCAGTGCTGGGGGGAAGTGGGGGACCCGGAGCCCCTCCCTCAGTGCTGGGGGGGATGTGGGGGACCCGGAGCCCCTCCCTCAGTGCTGGGGAGAAGTGGGGGACCCGGAGCGCCTCCCTCAGTGCTGGGGGGAATGCGGGGGGCCTGGAGCCCCTCCCTCAGTGCTGGGGGGGAAGTGGGGGACCCGGAGCCCTCCCTCAGTGCTGGGGGGAAGTGGGGGACCCGGAGCCTTCCGTCAGTGCTGGGGGGTACCTAAGATGGGGCAGCAGCTGAGGAGAGCCTGGCAGGGCCGCCAACAGTTTAACATAGAATCATCATGTGATCCCTCAAGTCCTGTCTCAGACATACACCCTGGAGACACGCAAACATCCATGCATGTGTCTAAGCACTTACCTCCAGGTTTCGAGATGAAATCTCCGCCCTGTAGCTTCTGACGTCCTCCAAATCCAACGTGGCGGTGAGGACTTCCTGGAGAAGGCAGTTTCAAAAACAAATTGTGATTTCCGTTTGGTTTTTTTTCACTCACACATCTAATTTGTTCTCATAGGTGTGCCAAGTTGCAGACGGTGAGTCGCACCTTCTGAAGCAGGGACTGCAGGCCTAGGGAGAGGGGACAGCCGTGGTCCTGTGGGTCCCACGCCCTTTCCTCTTGTGGCCACCAGAACTCCTGCCGACCTGAGACACGTGCCGGTGACCCATTCATCACGGCACAGGACGCAATTCTGTCTCCACGCCTGCTTCCAGGACTGGGGGGCGGGGCCTCACACAGCCCACAGCCAACACGTGCTGCCCTTTTCTTTGGATCCATTTATTATTTTATCTTATTCTGTTTTGTTTTATTTTTGATTAGTTTTTAACACCTTTATTGTGGTCTGATTCCTGTGCAGTAAGCTACACGTACTTCGGATGTACCATTTGATGAATTTTGATAGGTGTCTATGCCCGTGAAACCACCACCACATTTCCATCGCTCCCCAAGAGGTGTGATTTTCACATTTACAGTTCACCCCTTCCCACCCTCTTTACCCACTGGCAACCATGAGTCTGTTCTCTATGTCTATGAGTCTGTTTCTGCTTTGTAAATAAGTTCATTCGCATCATTTTTTTAGATTCCACATACGAGTGATGTCACACGGTCTTTTTCTTTCTCTTTCTGGCTTACCTCACTTAGACTGACGGTTCCAGCAGCCGCCGGGTACCAACACATGCTGCCTTGGCCTCTGGGGAGCCCCACCTGCAAGCCCCTCCCCGCTCTGCTCCCAGGTCGAGCTCCCGCAGCCAAACGACCCTCTTAGCGCGGGGACCAGGCACGGAGCCTGCTCATTCCCGAGGGGCCGCTTCAGTTCCCCACCAGCCGAGGTTTCTTCATACAAACCCATCACCTCCTCCCGGGGACCCAGGGGTCATCCACCCGCTGTCACAAAGCCTGCTTCTCCCTAGTGCCTGGCCTCTCCCTGAGGCCCAACAGCAGCCTCAGGGGGACCCTGCGGGCCGAGGCGTCCTCCTCCCCCTGTAGCAGATAAACCGCCTTGGGTCTCATCTGTCCAGTGTGCTGTGTGGGGCCATCCCTGTAACCTCGAGGTGGGAGTCCCTCCCTCACCAATGAGAGAGGAAGCAATCAAAACCAGCAAGACCCCGGGGGCTGCACTGGACACCCTGGTTACGGGGGAGAACGGAGAACACGGCCCTGAAGGACAGAACCGACCGGGAAAGGAGCACATGCTGCTCCGGCCGCCGTGGCTGGGCCGGTGCGTGTCACGTACCACGTCATCCAGGGAGAACTGCGATCCCTGGGCAAAGACGCTGCCGTTCATGGCGATCATGGCACAGCCGTCATAGTACAGCCGGTCCCCGTCACAGCCCTTCTGGTTGGCCAGCAAGTAAATCCCACCATTCTGGAAAATGCACGGCAGACAGCGATGGTCAGCTGTGGTCCCCCAGCCTCACCCTCCACCAGCCCAAACACATGAAGCCTCAGACGCCACCCCCAACCCAGCAAAGAAAATGCCTGCGTCCAGGCAACGCCTCGCAGCTGTGATTTCCTGGCCGCCAAGGTACCAGGCGTCTCATTAAGTGCCCATTTTCACCTCCCAACAACCCTTCAAGGTGGGCGCTGTCACCTCTGTTGGACAGGAGAAGAGAAGGAGGTTCAGAGAAGACAAGCCTCACATCGCAAAGCTGAGAGTCAAACCCGGCTTAGCCGAATGCAGCCTTGACCCGTGAACGTGCAAACCCGGCCCCTCGAGTCGCGCTGCCGCGAACTTATAGGCCTTCCCCGGGCCCTGCTGCTGCGGTGCCCATGGGCACCCTGGTTCCCGGTCACCATGTCACTCATCCCAAGACCAGTGTGCTGGTCAAGGGCCCAAGAGCTGGGCGGCTGGGCCGTGAGCCCAGGAGCCGCTTGATGGCCACAGGTGGGAGACAGACACACCCCAGCATCCCGGTCGCCGCCTACCTTGGTGGTTGCCATGGTCACCAGATCCACCCTGGCGTGAGCTTTGCGCAGCACGTGGTGGCTGCCCGAGGCGTTGGTGAAGATCTCCACGCCATCCAGGCCCATGTCGACATGCGGGCTGCGGGCAGAGAAGGGTGAAGGGGAGACCGGTGATCTCCCCAGCCCGACCCCCAAGCCCTGCAAGCCCGCCAGGACGCCTGCACATCTCCGGTCCTCAGGGCCCAGCGAGGATGGGGATCTGACAGTGAGGAAGGCGGGGCTGACCTGCGGGGCGTCCAGAGCTCCTCGCAGACCTCACTCCCGATGCAGGTGTCCAGGGTAGCAAGCACGGCGTCCCCAAAGGGCACGGTCTCCTGCAGTCGGGACAAACCAGGGCTCACGGCTCCCGGCCATCCTCCCAGGCCACACACTGAGCCAGGACCCCAAGAGGCACGCATGAGACTTGTGTGAAGGCGCCATTTTGTTTCAAGACCCAGATGCATCCTTCTTGGACCTGGGGCCCAGGTGCCGGGGCCAGCCAGCATCTCCTCTGCCGACCCCAGGGCCTCGGTCACACCACTCATGAACCGGAAGCCAGGCTCTGAGCCTGACTGTGGCTGTGACTGACTATGACTTGGTTCCTGCAGTTCCCGGGAGCACAGGTGGGCGTCCACACAGCAGCGACCTCCCTGACGCTCTTCTTACAGCATGTGTGCTCCCGAAGGGCCCGTCCTGTGTCAGAAACGACCCAGCCGGGCCTTCCAAAGCTCACAGGAGCTGACAGGCCCCCAGCACCCTAGCAACAGGGCTGGAAGCAGAACGCAGGAGCACGTGTCTCCAAGAGCCCGTTCACCACCCACAGGTGACGGGAGCTCGCAGGGCGGGGCCGCTGCTCTCAGGGACAGAGTCTCACTCATGCTGCTGCTTCACTCAGCCAAGAAGCCATCCCAGGAGCATCATTCTGTACCGCGTCCCAGAATTCTTGGTCAGGTTCCCTGACGTGTGTGAGCTCAACTGCTCATCGCCAAGGGCAAGGACCAAGGTGTCAGCCTGGCATTTCCTGTTCTGATGCCTCTGCCAGACACAGCCCTCACACGGGACCCCACGCCGGCTATTGTGGGCACCTGGCAAACCTGGCCACGTGGGCAGGGCCAGAATCCTGAGCCCATCTTCCTGGGAGAAGACCAGGGCTCAGAGCAACAGGGTGATAAACTGATGGAGGACAAGTTTCTTCTCGGAGACTCACCTGCTTTGTCAGCTCCTGTATCATCCGGGGGAGGAAATACTCCTCTGTTTGCCTGGAAAGGAAACCACTGCATGTCTGAGGAGGGCCATGTCGGAAAGCACGCAGGACGGCGTCTGGATGGAAAGCCAAAATCGAGCAGAGAGCTTGGAACGGATGAGTCAGCAAAGGGACAGTCACACAGTCACACGGGCCGTAACTACCAGCTTCAGATGAAAGGGAAGTGTAAGGAGACGCGGCGGGAAGCCGGGCAGCCCGCCACAAGACACAGAGACGCACGGTGCTCACCCCCCAACCCTGATGGACAGCGGTCCCGGGATTATCTGAAAGGAAGCTACTTCCCCGTGGACAAGTCCAGGTGGACCTCCTGACCAGAGCCCCTGACCAGAAAGACCACACCGCATTACCCCAACATACAACGACAAACCTGTTTCATCCCTGAAATCATAGAAACAAGGTTCCAAGTTGTACAAGACGGACAAGAGTTCCACACACAACTTTGGTACAAGGCACCCCATGGTGCTGCACTTCAAGGCAGACTTCCAGTAGCAGACGGGTCACAAGTCCAACCTCAAATAGGCTGTTACGAGACTCATCGCTGAGACATGGATTAACCACATTAACCTTTTTTCTTTCTTAGACTTCACAAGAGCCTTCTGGATGATTTCAGCGGTTTTTGCTTAAGTAAATTTTAAAAGCTGAGAAACTGAGAGGCTGACGCTGTTCCTCCCTCACTAGCGAAGGGAACAGCAGCCGCGGACCCCTCTGCCCCCCGAGCTGCCTCGGCACAGCACAGTGAGCGTGCAGCTCACCGCCTGCCGGTGTGCAGATGACGATGTTGCTGCCTCAAAATTCATCTAAAAAATTATTTTGGGGGGAAGCAATTAGGTTTATTTATTTTCAGAGGAGATACCGGGGATTGAACCCAGGACCTCGTGCATGCTAAGCATGTGCTCTACCACTGAGCTGTACCCACCCCCTCGAAATTCATTTTAAAGGGAAGAGCTGCCAAAGCTTTCTCCCTTCATCCTCACTGTCTCCCTCACTGAGCGCAGAGATGCACTGAGGACCAGATGAAGGCAAGCCCACCGGGGACCCCCACCCTCCCCACTCTCTGCTCCGAAGCCACTGAACCTAGCGGACGGCTCATGAGGGTCGCACAGTTCAGGAGAGAGCCGAAGTACCAAGGACCAACCCCCCAGGGCAGTGAGTCATTCCAGGCTGGCCTCGGGCCGGCCCGGCACATCTGTCCAGCTGCCTCCTCACCTGCACCTCCCTGGCTCTGCACAGCTCGCGAGGTCTCTGATCAAATGTCCTTCCTCCCCAGCAAACATCCTCTGGAGCAGCCCCAGCAGCGTAATCTTGCTGAGAAGCCATTTCTGGCCATGCCGACGGCTGTCTTCTCTACCCACCCCCTGGGAGATGCAGGACCCCCCCCCCGACCCCGCACCCCCCGTCTTACTGCGCTCAGACTTGGGGCATCCACCTAAGACTTAACGAAACTGACCAGATTCTTAAATTCTCTGCAGTCAAGAACTGGGTCTTTTTTCTGTTTTCCTACAAGGACCTGAAAGAGCATCTTGAAACCGTGATGGGCCCATCACTAAAGCAGGGACACAGCCACAGAGCCATTTTATTGCTACCATTTTGGCACAACTCCCAAAGGGGAAAAAAATCTGTTTTTTTAAAAATCAGTTATACCAAAACGAAAGCTTCTGGTTGCTCGAGCTCAGTGTCTCCTGCCACCCCTTCTACAGGCAAAACTAAGTGAGTGAAGGTCTGAAAGAATTCAACATTTCAACATTAGAAACAAGAAAAAAGTGAACCTGAGATGTGCACTCCGTTAGAGACAACAGAAACCAACGCAAGAACGCATTTAAAACGGAAACTAGACCAGCTGTGGTGCGGCCACCCGAATCAGCCGGGCGGCCACTGGCTGTGGCTCCGGCCTCACTGAGGACTTGAACCTTCCGGACGGTATCAGACTCAGGGACTCCACAGCTGTTCCCAAAACAGTACCTGCCGGCTGCCAGCCGCAGCCTCATGTTCCCAAGGAAGGCCCCTCCTGCAACTGCGAATCTTTCCTTTACTTGAGGAGCAGCAGGGAAGCCCTGCGGAGGGCTGCCGCCTCTGGCCAGAAGACCGCTAGACGGTAAGATCGCTTTAGGTCACAGCTCAGCAAAAGAGGGAGGCGCTGCGTAGTGGCCGACAGCGCCTGTTCCGCAGGAGTCAGCGTCACATGAGAAGCTGACACCTATTTAGATAAAATTAAATGAAAGGCAACTTGGCACCAAAGAAACGTCCTCACGAGAAGAACCTGGACTCGATCTCTCAGGAAGCATCTTCTCGTGGGTCCCAGCAGGAGCCAGGCCTGCACCTGAGGGCTGCTGAGACCGGGCACCGGTGTTGTGTGTGCCGCGCTTTACGCCCCCTTTCGTCACAACTCTCGACTTGCTGT